>NC_041380.1:113455868-113547412 GCF_002162155.2 Triticum dicoccoides
CGCACCGACCGCCGCCTCCCGTGACCCCTCCTGCTGCGGGCCTCGCCTCTTGCGCCGGCTTGCCTGGGCAACTGCCGTCGCCCGCCCGGCCTCATCCGCCGCGGCGCCCCTGGGTCACCGCACCGGCGCTGGCGCGCTCACGGGGCTTTGCCCTGGCACCCCCATGCCCGTTAGCCCGCGCACCTATGCCTGCTAGGACCCCCCTTGCCTATGACACAGGGGCCCCACGCCCCCTGAACGTTTAAAAAAAGGATTAAAGAAGATAAATAAGTAAAAGAATAAAAATAATAATAAATAAAATTATTAATTAATTAATTAAATTAATTGTGTTTAATTAACCTAGTAACTAATTAAACTAATTAACTACTGTTAATTAACATAACTAATCTGTTAACTAAACTAATTAACCTGGTTAATTAGTTATCAGACAATGACATGTGGGTCCCACTGGACCCACCTGTCTGTTTGACTGGTCAACCGACCAGTTGACCCGCTGACATCACTCTGATGTCATGCCTGCGTCATCATTCACTGTTATGGATAATGTTGGGTTTAAATAAATAATTAAAATCAGAAAATGATTTAAATCTTTAGAAAATCATATCTTTTAATCCGTAATTCGGATGAAAATACTTTCTACATGAAAGTTGCTCAGAACGACGAGACGAATCCGGATACGCGGTCCGTTCGTCCGCCACACACCCCTAACCTATCGAACCCGCAACTTTCCCCTCCGGCTCCTCTGCCCAAAAACACGAAACACCGGGAATACTTTCCCGGGGGTTTTCCCCCCTTCACCGGTATCACCTACTACCGCGTTAGGGCACACCGAACACCGCGTATTGCCTTGATATATTTTGTGGTGCTTTGTTTGCTTTGTATTCATTATTTCTTCCCCCTCTTCTCTCCGGTAGACTACGAGACCGACGCTGCTGCTGACCAGTTCGACTACGAAGTTGACGACCGCTCTCTCTTGCTAGAGCAACCAGGCAAGCCCCCCCCCTTTGATCACCAGATATCGCCTACTCTTCTCTATACTGCTTGCATTAGTGTAGTGTAGCATGTTACCGCTTTCCGTTAATCCTATTCTGATGCATAGCCTGTCATTGCTGCTACAGTCATTGATACCTTACCCGCAATCCTAAATGCTTAGTATAGGATGCTAGTGTTCCATCAGTGACCCTACACTCTTGTCCGTCTGCCATGCTATACTACAAGGCCGTGATCACTTCGGGAGGTGATCACGGGCATATATGATATACTTTACACAGTTACATTACCTGTGATACTGTTCGGAGATGGGGGCTGAAGGGGCAGGTGGCTCCATCCCGGTAGAGGTGGGCCTGGGTTCCCGACGGCCCCCGACTGTTACTTTGTGGCGGAGCGGCAGGGCAGGTTGAGACCACCTAGAAGACAGGTGGGCCTGACCCTGTTCGGCGTTCGCGGATACTTAACATGCTTAACGAGATCTTGGTATTTGATCTGAGTCTGGCTACTGGCCTATACGCACTAACCATCTACGCGGGAGTAGTTATGGGTATCCCGGCGTCGTGGTATCAGCCGAAGCACTTCAGACGTCAGCGACGGAGCGGCGCGCGCCAGATTGGAACGTAAGCCTGCTCTTGTATTAAGGGGGCTAGTTCTGCTTCCGGCCGCCCACGCAACGTGCAGGTGTGCTATGGGCGATGGGCCCAGACCCCCGTGCGCTTAGGTTTAGACCGGCGTGCTGGCCTCTCTGTTTTGCCTAGGTGGGGCTGCGACGTGTTGATCTTCCGCGGCCGGGCATGACCCAGGAAAGTGTGTCCGGCCAAATGGGATCAAGCGTGTTGGGTTATGTGGTGCACCCCTACAGGGAAGTTAATCTATTCGAATAGCCGTGATCTTCGGTAACAGGACGACTTGGAGTTGTACCTTGACCTTATGACAACTAGAACCGGATACTTAATAAAACACACCCTTCCAAGTGCCAGATACAACCGGTGGTCGCTCTACCTCAGGGATATGAGGAGGGGATCGCCGGGTAGGATTATGCTATGAGATGCTACTTGGAGATGCTACTTGGAGGACTTCAATCTACTCTCTTCTACTTGATGCAAGACGGTGGCTGCGAGAAGCGTAGTCTTCGACAGGATTAGCTATCCCCCTCTTATTCTGGCATTCTGCAGTTCAGTCCACTGATATGGCCTCCTTACACATATACCCATGCATATGTAGTGTAGTTCCTTGCTTGTGAGTACTTTGGATGAGTACTCACGGTTGCTTTCTCCCCCCTTTTTCCCCTTTCCTTTCTTTCTGGTTGTCGCAACCAGATGCTGGAGTCCAGGAGCCAGACGCCACCGTCGACGACGACCCCTACTACACCGGAGGTGCCTACTACTACGTGCAGCCCGCTGACGACGACCAGGAGTAGTTTAGGAGGATCCCAGGCAGGAGGCCTGCGCCTCTTTCGATCTGTATCCCAGTTTGTGCTAGCCTTCTTAAGGCAAACTTGTTTAACTTATGTCTGTACTCAGATATTGTTGCTTCCGCTGACTCGTCTATGATCGAGCACTTGTATTCGAGCCCTCGAGGCCCCTGGCTTGTATTATGATGCTTGTATGACTTATTTATGTTTTAGAGTTGTGTTGTGATAACTTCCCGTGAGTCCCTGATCTTGATCGTACACGTTTGCGTGCATGATTAGTGTATGATTGAATTAGGGGCGTCACAAGTTGGTATCAGAGCCGACTGCCTGTAGGAATCCCCCTTTCCAACTCCTTGGCCGAAGTCGAGTCTAGTCGTTGAAAAACTTTTACTAACATGGCTGTGTGGCCCATGGGCCCACGTCGCCATCGGGAGGTATTAGGATCTTTTATTCCTCGACCTTTACTCTGGGATTCTGAACCCTCTTCTATTCGGGTTAAACGATTTTTACTAAAAAATAACTTTAGGTTCTCGAAAATACTTTCTCCCGGAGAGCCCCTTCAGTCCAGATGGTCACCGACTGCACCAGAAGATTTCGGAGATACTCTTTGATATTCTCTCGAGACTTTGCGCCCATCACTTTTGCTATTCCCGACCACCGATAAATCCTTATGGATAACTACTTACACTTGCCATTCTTATGATCATTCCCCATTGTTCTTGTTATTACAAGATACCCGAAGTTTTCTCTATTGTTTCGAGAATACTTCGTGCCTACTGCCTAGCAGTTCTTTGCCACATGAATACCCCTTCAAATAAATCGCCGCACTTGTCAAGTATCCGCTCATCCCCAGTTGTTCATGAGTTTCACAAAAGTCTTCAAAATACTATTCGATCTTCCGAAAATCCTCTGGAGCCTTTGGCTCTTGAAATTCTTGTTTGCTCGCATTATGGATAATCCCATAAGTCTCGTAGTCTTAATGACATTCCTTGTCATTATCATTTTGAGTCTGTTGACTCAATATGTTTGCGAATGCACGCAATCATCATTGATCCTTATAAATTACTTCTCCGGCTAAGCTGCCATTCTTTTAACTAGAATTGGTTCTCGACCAATCCAATTGTCATTGATTGTACCCTAAGGCTATTCAACTTATCCATCCCTACTCAGAGCATTGCTTATGATCCCTTGATTTGGAAATCATAATTCCTTTGCATTTGACAATTGAGTTAGTCAGTTGTTTCTATAATCTGATCTCCTTGCAATCTTCTTCCTCTAGTTGAGTACCGATGGTCACGTCAGATCCCTTGTGGACCACCAGATCCTTTGTTGGATTTTATCTGACAACACCCTTCATATTCAATAACCTTGTGAGCCTTTCCTCTGATACATAATGCCTTTGGTAAATTGTATCCTCTGCTTTCTCAACCATGCTCTGCCTTTGAGCTTGAGTTAATTACTTCTGAAGATTTGGTATATGATTCTAAGATGCCCCAATGGGTTGAACCTATGCCTTCCTTAATAGGTGTGAACTCAAAAGTTTTCACGAGTCGTACTCTTCTGGTATTTTGCCAGATAAAATTTCAAAACTACAACTTCATTGAGCGCGAGAAGTGAATGAAAGGTTGTGCATTGGAGAAGTGGGAGTCGACCTTGAACTTTGCGTTCATGCCCATGGACACGATGTACATCTTCTCATCGAAGTTTCTTTTAAAATCAATTATTCCCTGGGTATAAGTTCATCTTATATCTGAGATCTGGCCTTTTTGCAATCGTGGTTCTGACCATGTTCTCCTTTATATATCATGTCATGTGCAAGTTTAAGCACTTGTCTTCTATAGAGCAATACCCCAGTTCAACTTATAGTTTGATCTGTCGTCGAGTATTACCACCTGGTATCTCGAGATTATCTTGGAACTGCATAATTTCTTATGAGTTCTTCATCAAGTACTACATACTCACCGATTACAATTTTTCATGGCTCGGAGTTATTGAACACTCAAAGACACCGATAACTGAACCGAGTCCGCTCTACGGTTCAACAACTCTTCAGTAAGCTTCTATAAGTACGAGTTTGTACCCGATCACGCCATTCCTAGCCTGTTTGGCTATATCATTGTCGTGACGATTCTAACGGTGCTACCTGGTCCTTATTCTCGGAGCACCAATTTTCGACGATGAACTAACCTTACGTCGATTTTTTTCCTTGCCATACCCTTTCACCTTAAACAACAAGCTTGAGTTCGAGTTTGTGTCGTAACTGTGGTTCCAATAACCTCTTGCTTCATCATTCCTTTGACTTGATGTCGTCGCTGATTGACTACATCTGCATGAAATCTCTCGACAATTGTGTCGTGATCACCATCAACCTTATGAGCTCTTCCAGGAATTCAATTGAATTCATGATGGGTAATACCATCCCTGCCCCTCGATGATTCCTGTTCTCATCGACCACTTTATTGCCTTCCGTTCAACACAACTTGTTCGCGTTTTGTGTAAACCTTAAGATCACTGCTACCCAGCAGTTGATCTTCCTTACCTCGGAAGTATTACCATCACTTTTTCAAGAATGTGGTGAGAATTTCACCACCTCTTAATAATTCTTGATATCTTAATACTTCTTTCCATCTTCGTTCATTCCTTGGTCCCCGTATTGTTTTCAACCGGAATACCGACAATGGAGCTATGACGTGTGAATTCAAAACTTCTAGCAACCCTATTGCTTTGAAGTGAATGGGCGATAGTTCATTCTAAGTCCTTCGCTAATTGAATCACCATTCTAACATTGGTCGTGCAACCCAACCCGTACTTCGGGCGCACCCTTCAACCAATGTTTAATTGTGTATGTTTTCCTCGAGCATACTTCCTTATATCAGTTGATCTGACAAATGTTATCTCCTTGTTCACTTAATGGTGGAAATCCATCTTTTGGGAATCTCGGTGAATTGCCGTTGAGTTCACCAGACACCTCCTTGTCCTCTCCTTGGTTTAATGGTGAACTATTGCTTCAGAAACCCGCTCCCATAGTTCATTTCCCGAGAAGCTTGCAATGCCATTTCAATGATTTGTGTTGCGCCTTTTCTTCTCGGACATCCTAAGTCTCAGGTATCCTGACACCAATCGGATCTGAATCTCGGTCAGATAAGATGGTTGGGACAACTTTCCAAGAGTTATGACGTTGATCCTTTGATGACCCGGTAACATGATGTCATGCCTAGCACCCCCCCCCCAGCTGGAGGACCTATCATTATAGATTCCTTTTTCAGCAAGGTTATCCATTCATCCATGAGGAAATTGTAAGACTTATTCTACAAGTTATTCCTGATGGATCCTTCGTGTTTCCAAAGTCTGATCTTCACCTGAAGACCTTGTCAATGCTATCTCGAAGAATGTCAAAGGTACTTCGATTTTCAACAGGAACATTTGAAGCACGATGCTAAATTTTATTTATCATTTATCCTAATACCGTGGTATGGGTAATATCATGAGATTCCTCCCCCCTTACCTAAATGGTTTTCTATTTTATATCCTGTCATGGATATCTTGCTCTGCTTGTCCTTGGGAAGGATATACCCTCGAAATATGTGTTTAAACATATTTTCCTTTCCATTGTTCTGTTTAATCTGATGATCATATTTTCCTTCCATTGGTTTGTTTAAACCTTTTCTATGATCTATATGATATAAGCAGTAATAATCCACTGCTTGTGCAAACACCTCGATGTACAACTCTGTCAGTAAGACCTTGTTACTATTGTTGATGACATTCCGGTAACCACCGATGGACGGGAACCTTGCCTATTGGTCCGCCTCGTTTCAACGAGCAGGAAAATGGTTCTCTTCGTCCCTCGCCCTTGGTACCAACGTTGTTGCCGACATAGCTGACATGGTACTCCCTGACATGCCTTGCTATCATGACCGTGCAAGATGTCACTGCTCCTATTATAAAAAAAAGAACCACATGGTGGGCCCATAACCCACAGATTCACAGGATCGAAACCTGACTCTCCTATACACCCTGTTGCCAAAGTTATTCCTATAGCTTGACTTCGTATGTAATTTGCAAGCCACCTTCCTAGTGATCAATTCTGGTATCGGACACAATACTTATTCCCGTTGCTATGAACCCCATTCACACTCTGTTTCAGGCAATGAACGATTGCCTATCCGCTTGAAACTTCTTATTGCACCGTCTTACTTTGCTCTCGATGTGTTTCATTTGTTCAACTCGAGAGATACTCATATGTTCATACTTGGGAAACCCCCAGAAGATTTTCCCTTGTAACATCCTATCGTTGTAGAGCTGCCCCTTACCTATTCGTAAGTACGATGGAGATCCCGAAGAAAGGATGACAAATAGATCATGGTGACTTGAAGCAGTGAAATGAAGACATCAACGAAAGGGATCAACCTCTTCGAAAGGGAAGCCAAGACCGAGAAGACTCGTTAGGTTTTTCGCTACCAACACCTTCGCCCCTTACTCCACCGCTTAAATCTCGGGACGAGATTTCTTGTAGTGGAGGAGAATTGTGACGCCTGGGTAATTAAGCTACAGTGATCCTCTGCTAATGGTGCCACGTCACCTCGTTTATAGTTGCTAATCTCGAGTTAGTTCGAAACCGATTCAAATTCAAATTCAAAAATAGGCAAACAATAAAAGTTTTCAAATATTAAAACTAAAATGTTCGGAGTGAACCATATATTGCATAGATAATTATGGTGGAGAAACCACACTTTTATAAAATGTTTAAATACTGTTAAATGAATAAAAGAGTAGCAAAAACAATTATTTTAATGCTTTAAAAATAATAAACATTTTCAAACTAAATTGTTATAAGTATTAAACTATTGTGGCAGTGGCATAATTTGTAAAATCCTATTTAGGTGCCACTTTGGTAATTTACTAAAACTAAAATAATAGGAAACTAAAAGAAAGCAAAGTATAAAAAAACAAAAAACAAAACTAACAAAAAAAAGGGAAATAGAAGAACCCCCCCCCCCACTAGGCCACGGCCCAGCTAGCCGCTGGACCCACTAGGCCGGTCCAGTCGGCCCAGCCGCCGCCCGGCCTAACCCTAGACGACCGACGCCCCCACTCCCCTCGTTCCCCAGTCCCCCCTCTTGTTTCCCCGCACGCCTCCCTCTGCTTCCTCGATCTGGATCGGGGGCAACGACCCCGACCGCGATCCCGCATCGCCCCGCTCGTCCCTCGACACCGCCACTCGCCCTGCACCCGCCCGATGCCGTCCGTCGTCGCCCGGAGCCCGCGTCGACCGCGCCAAGCCGCCTCCTCGCCGGAGATGGACGGATCCCGGAGGCCCCGTCGCGGATCCGGCCTCCCCTCGCCTTGCTCCCCACGTCGGAGTCCCCTCGTCGACCGGTGCCCGCCTCCGCCACCACTGCCGTGTCGGTGCCTCACCGTCTCGGTCGCGTCCACCGCGGCTCCCCGCGACCCCGGCGAGCATGTTCGCGCCTGTGGGCTGCCACCTTCGCCCCGCAGCTTCTCCGTCGTCTCCGTCGCCGGCCATCCTCGAGCTCGCTGCCAAATGCCCTACAACAGCAACGTGAGGCCCTCTGTCGCCTTCCCTCCCTCCTACGCACTACTTCGCCGTAGGGTGCCAACGCCGACGTGCCCGAGCTCGTGCTCCCCCCCCGCTCGCGCCTCCCCACTTGCGCTGGCTGCCGCTCATCGATTGCCCCTCCTCTATAGCTCGCTTAGCTTCGCGCAGCCCCGCAGTGCTGCGCGCACCGACCGCCGCCTCCCGTGACCCCTCCTGCTGCGGGCCTCGCCTCTTGCGCCGGCTTGCCTGGGCCACTGCCGTCGCCCGCCCGGCCTCATCCGCCGCGGCGCCCCTGGGTCACCGCACCGGCGCTGGCGCGCTCACGGGGCTCTGCCCTGGCACCCCCATGCCCGTTAGCCCGCACGCCCATGCCTGCTAGGACCCCCCTTGCCTATGACACAGGGGCCCCACGCCCCCTGAACGTTTAAAAAAAAGGATTAAAGAAGATAAATAAGTAAAAGAATAACAATAATGATAAATGAAATTATTAATTAATTAATTAAATTAATTGTGTTTAATTAACCTAGTAACTAATTAAACTAATTAACTACTGTTAATTAACATAACTAATCTGTTAACTAAACTAATTAACCTGGTTAATTAGTTATCAGACAATGACATGTGGGTCCCACTGGACCCACCTGTCTGTTTGACTGGTCAACCGACCAGTTGACCCGCTGACATCACTCTGATGTCATGCCTGCGTCATCATTCACTGTTATGGATAATGTTGGGTTTAAATAAATAATTAAAATCAGAAAATGATGTAAATCTTTAGAAAATCATATCTTTTAATCCGTAATTCGGATGAAAATACTTTCTACATGAAAGTTTCTCAGAACGACGAGACGAATCCGGGTACGCGGTCCGTTCGTCCGCCACACACCCCTAACCTATCGAACCCGCAACTTTCCCCCTCCGGCTCCTCTGCCCGAAAACACGAAACACCGGGAATACTTTCCCGGGGGTTTCCCCCCTTCACCGGTATCACCTACTACCGCGTTAGGGCACACCGAACACCGCGTATTGCCTTGATATATTTTGTGGTGCTTTGTTTGCTCTGTATTCATTATTTCTTCCCCCTCTTCTCTCCGGTAGACTACGAGACCGACGATGCTGCTGACCAGTTCGACTACGGAGTTGACGACCCCTCTCTCTTGCCAGAGCAACCAGGCAAGCCCCCCCCTTTGATCACCAGATATCGCCTACTCTTCTCTATACTGCTTGCATTAGAGTAGTGTAGCATGTTACTGCTTTCCGTTAATC
Source organism: Triticum dicoccoides (assembly GCF_002162155.2). Classification (NCBI taxonomy): domain Eukaryota; kingdom Viridiplantae; phylum Streptophyta; class Magnoliopsida; order Poales; family Poaceae; genus Triticum; species Triticum dicoccoides. The sequence goes on from NC_041380.1 coordinate 113,465,099, forward strand.
CTATTCTGATGCATAGCCTAGCATTGCTGCTACAGTCATTGATACCTTACCCGCAATCCTAAATGCTTAGTATAGGATGCTAGTGTTACATCAGTGACCCTACACTCTTGTCCGTCTACCATGCTATACTACTAGGCCGTGATCACTTCGGGAGGTGATCACGGGCATATATGATATACTTTACACAGTTACATTACCTGTGATACTGTTCGGAGATGGGGGCTGAAGGGGCAGGTGGCTCCATCCCGGTAGAGGTGGGCCTGGGTTCCCGACGGCCCCCGACTGTTACTTTGTGGCGGAGCGGCAGGGCAGGTTGAGACCACCTAGAAGACAGGTGGGCCTGACCCTGTTCGGCGTTCGCGGATACTTAACACGCTTAACGAGATCTTGGTATTTGATCTGAGTCTGGCTACTGGCCTATACGCACTAACCATCTACGCGGGAGTAGTTATGGGTATCCCGGCGTCGTGGTATCAGCCGAAGCACTTCAGACGTCAGCGACGGAGCGGCGCGCGCCGGATTGGAACGTAAGCCTGCTCTTGTATTAAGGGGGCTAGTTCTGCTTCTGGCCGCCCACGCAACGTGCAGGTGTGCTATGGGCGATGGGCCCAGACCCCTGTGCGCTCAGGTTTAGACTGGCGTGCTGGCCTCTCTGTTTTGCCTAGGTGGGGCTGCGACGTGTTGATCTTCCGCGGCCGGGCATGACCCAGGAAAGTGTGTCCGGCCAAATGGGATCAAGCGTGTTGGGTTATGTGGTGCACCCCTGCAGGGAAGTTAATCTATTCGAATAGCCGTGATCTTCGATAACAGGACGACTTGGAGTTGTACCTTGACCTTATGACAACTAGAACCGGATACTTAATAAAACACACCCTTCCAAGTGCCAGATACAACCAGTGGTCGCTCTACCTCAGGGATATGAGGAGGGGATCGCCGGGTAGGATTATGCTATGAGATGCTACTTGGAGATGCTACTTGGAGGACTTCAATCTACTCTCTTCTACTTGATGCAAGACGGTGGCTGCGAGAAGCGTAGTCTTCGACAGGATTAGCTATCCCCCTCTTATTCTGGCATTCTGCAGTTCAGTCCACTGATATGGCCTCCTTACACATATACCCATGCATATGTAGTGTAGTTCCTTGCTTGCGAGTACTTTGGATGAGTACTCACGGTTGCTTTCTCCCCCCTTTTTCCCCTTTCCTTTCTTTCTGGTTGTCGCAACCAGATGCTGGAGTCCAGGAGCCAGACGCCACCGTCGACGATGACCCCTACTACACCGGAGGTGCCTACTACTACGTGCAGCCCGCTGACGACGACCAGGAGTAGTTTAGGAGGATCCCAGGCAGGAGGCCTGCGCCTCTTTCGATCTGTATCCTAGTTTGTGCTAGCCTTCTTAAGGCAAACTTGTTTAACTTATGTCTGTACTCAGATATTGTTGCTTCCGCTGACTCGTCTATGATCGAGCACTTGTATTCGAGCCCTCGAGGCCCCTGGCTTGTATTATGATGCTTGTATGACTTATTTATGTTTTAGAGTTGTGTTGTGATAACTTCCCGTGAGTCCCTGATCTTGATCGTACACGTTTGCATGCATGATTAGTGTACGATTGAATCGGGGGCGTCACAAGTTGGTATCAGAGCCGATTGCCTGTAGGAATCCCCCTTTCCAACTCCTTGGCCGAAGTCGAGTCTAGTCGTTGAAAAACTTTTCCTAACATGGCTGTGTGGCCCATGGGCCCACGTCGCCATCGGGAGGTATTAGGATCTTTTATTCCTCGACCTTTACTCTGGGATTCTGAACCCTCTTCTATTCGGGTTAAACGATTTTTACTAAAAACTAACTTTAGGTTCTCGAAAATACTTTCTCCCGGAGAGCCCCTTCAGTCCAGATGGTCACCGACTGCACCAGAAGATTTCGGAGATACTCTTTGATATTCTCTCGAGACTTTGTGCCCATCACTTTTGCTATTCCCGACCACCGATAAATCCTTATGGATAACTACTTACACTTGCCATTCTTACGATCATTCCCCAATGTTCTTTTTATTACAAGATACCCGAAGTTTTCTCTATTGTTCCGAGAATACTTCGTGCCTACTGCCTAGCAGTTCTTTGCCACATGAATACCCCTTCAAATAAATCGCCGCACTTGTCAAGTATCCGCTCATCCCCAGTTGTTCATGAGTTTCACAAAAGTATCTGCTCCATACACCATAAAGAAAGGCGTGTAACCCGTAGATCTGTTAGGGGTAGTATTGATGATCCAAAGTACAGAAGGTAACTCCTCCACCCAACAACCCGGCGTCCGCTGTAAAGGGACCAAGAGCCGGGGCATGATACCCTTCAAGATTTCTTGATTGGCTCATTCTGCTTGGCCATTTGATTGAGGGTGAGATACAGCTGAAACGTCAAGCCAGATATGCTCTCGTTGACAGAACTCTTACATAGCTCCTTTGGAAAGGTTAGTACCATTATCAGTTATGACGATGTGTGGAAAACCAAAGCGAAAAATCACCTTTTTCATAAACTGGACTGCTGTGGCTGCATCACACTTACTGACTGGCTCCGCCTCCACCCACTTTGTGAACTTGTCAACTGCCACCAAGAGGTGAGTCTTTTTATCCTTAGATCTCTTGAAAGGCCCGACCATATCAAGCCCCCAGACTGCAAACGGCCAGGTAATTGGAATCATCCTTAACTCTTGAGCCGGCACATGGGCTCGTCGTGAGAATTTCTGACATCCGTCACATTTACTGACCAGGTCTTCCGCATCAGCATGTGCCGTCAGCCAATAGAACCCATGACGGAAGGCTTTGGCCACAAGAGATTTTGAGCCGGCGTGATGACCACAATCACCTTCATGAATTTCATGAAGGATCTCCTGACCCTCTGCAGGTGACACGCAACGTTGAATCACTCCAGTGATGCTGTAATGATGTAACTCGCCATTGACAATTGTCATGGACTTGGATCGCCGGACGATTTGTCTTGCCAAGGTCTCGTCCTCTGGCAACTCTCCCCGGGTCATGTAAGCCAAATAAGGCACTGTCCAATCCGGGATAACATGGAGAGCCGCCACCAGCTGTGCCTCCGGGTCTGGTATTGCCAGATCTTCTTCTGTAGGTAACTTAACAGAAGGATTATGCAAAACATCAAGAAAGGTGTTCGGCGGCACCGGCTTACGCTGAGACCCCAGCCGGCTTAAGGCATCCGCCGCCTCATTCTTCCTTCGATCAATGTGTTCCACTACGTAACCCTTGAAATATCCAGCCATAGCATCGACTTCACGACGGTAAGCCGCCATGAGGGGATCTTTAGAGTCCCACTTGCCTGACACCTATTGAGCCACAAGGTCTGAGTCTCCTAAGCATCTTACCCGGCTCAAGTTCATCTCTTTGGCCATCCGGAGACCACAGAGCAGGGCCTCATACTCAGCTGCATTGTTAGTGCAAGGAAACATAAGCCGGAGCACATAACAAAATTTGTCACCCCGAGGGGAAGTTAATACAACTCCAGCCCCCGAGCCTTCCAACTGTCTGGACCCATCAAAGTGAATAATCCAATAAGTGTTATCGGGCTTCTCCTCAGGTGCGTGTAGCTCTGTCTAGTCGTTAATGAAATCCACCAAAGCTTGGGACTTAATGGCAGTGCATGGCGTGTACTTCAGACCATGAGGCCCGAGCTCGATGGCCCATTTGGCGACTCGTCCTGTAGCCTCTCTGTTCTGAATAATGTCTCCCAAGGGGGCAGAACTTACCACAGTGATAGGGTGACCTTGGAAGTATTGCTTCAGCTTCCGGCTTTCCATGAACACCCCGTAAACAAGTTTCTGCCAATGAGGATATCTTTGCTTTGACTCGATGAGTACCTCACTGACATAATAAACCGGCCGTTGAACCGGGTGTTCCTTACCAGCCTCCTTGCGCTCTACCACAATCGCCACACTGACGGCTCGTGAATTAGCAGCCACATATAACAGCAAAGGCTCTTTGTCAATTGGAGCCGCAAGAACCGGCGGTTCAGATAACTGCCTCTTCAAATCCTCAAAAGCAGCATTAGCGGCATAACTCCAGACAAAGGTGTCTGCCTTCTTCATTAATTGGTACAGCGGTAGGGCCTTCTCACCTAACCGGCTTATCAACCGGCTCAAAGCGGCAACATGACCCGCCAATCGCTGGACATCATTAATACATGCCGGTTTAGCCAAATAAGTGATTGCCTTAATATTCTCCGAATTAGCCTCGATGCCCCTGTTTGAGACCAAGAATCCCAAAAGCTTGCCTGCAGGCACACCAAATACACACTTCTCCGGGTTAAGCATCATTTTGTAAACCCGAAGATTGTCAAAGGTTTCTTTGAGATCAGATATCAGGGTTTCCGCCTCTCTGGATTTCACTACTATGTCATCCACATAAGCATGAACATTGCGCCCAATCTGATCGTGAAGACAATTCTGTACACATCGTTGATAAGTCGCCTGGGCACTCTTGAGACCAAACGGCATAGACACATAGCAGAAGGCTCCGAACGTGATGAAAGCCGTTTTCTCTTGGTCCTTAACTGCCATCTTGATCTGATGATAGCCAGAATAAGCATCCAAAAAACTCAAACGCGCACAACCTGCCGTAGCATCAATGATTTGATCAATACGGGGGAGAGCAAAAGGATCAGCCGGACAAGCCTTATTTAGGTCCGTGTAATCCACACACATCCGCCAGGTGCCATTTTTCTTGAGTACGAGCACCGGGTTAGCCAACCATTCTGGGTGAAAAACTTCAACAATAAACCCAGCCGCCAAGTGCCGGGCGACCTCTTCTCCTATAGCTTTTTGTCGCTCTTCATTGAATCGCCGCAGAAATTGCCTGACCGGCTTATACTTTGGATCAATATTAAGAGTGTGCTCAGCGAGTTCTCTCGGTACACCCAGCATGTCAGAAGGTTTCCATGCAAAGATGTCCCGGTTCTCACGGATGAACTCGATGAGCGCGCTTTCCTATTTAGGATTCAAGTTGGCACTGATGCTAAATTGCTTAGATGAATCGCCTGGAGTGAAATCAACAAGCTTAGTATCTGCAGCTAATTTAAACTTCATGGCCGGGTCATGCTCCGTAGTCAGCTTCTTGAGAGAAGTCATATCTGTCGGGTCAACATTATCTTGATAAAATTTGAGCTCCTCTGCTGCACAGACAGACTCAGCGTAAGCCGCATCGCCCTCTTCACACTCCAGGGCCACCTTTCGGCTTCCATGCACAGTGATGGTACCCTTGTAACCCGGCATCATGAGCTGTAGATACACATAACACGGCCGTGCCATGAATTTGGCATAGGCTGGCCGCCCGAACAAAGCGTGATATGGACTCTTGATTTTGACCACCTCAAAAGTTAACTTTTCCGCCCTAGAATCATGCTCGTCTCCGAAGGCCACCTCTAGCTCAATCTTCCCCACAGGATACGCCGACTTACCGGGCACCACTCCATGGAAGACGGTGTTGGAAGTCTTTAAATTCTTGTCAGTTAAGCCCATGCGCCGAAAGGTCTCGTAATAGAGGATGTTGATGCTGCTACCTCCATCCATGAGCACTTTAGTAAACTTATAACCACCAACTTGCGGTGCCACCACTAGGACCAGTTGACCTGGATTATCAACCCGGGGAGGGTGATCCTCCCTGCTCCAGACAATAGGCTGTTCCGACCACCTCAAGTAACGAGGGATTGCCGGTTCAACAGAATTCACAACCCTCTTATGAACTTTCTGATCACGTTTACACAAACTTGTGGTGAACACGTGATACTGCCCACTGCTTAACTGTTTCGGATGGGTCTGATAACCCGACTGCTGCTGCTGCTGACATCCTTGACCAGACTGTTGTTGATTATAACCACCCTAGTTTCCCTGAAAACCGGATCCTGAACCACCGCCCGGTCCATGAAAGCCGCCGGCTCCTGAACCGCCGCCTGGGCCTTGATTGCCATCAAATGTGTTAGAATTCTTGAAAGCTTTCATGATTGTGCAATCCTTCCATAAATGTGTCACTGGTCGTTCCCGGGTACCATGTTTCGGGCAGGGTTCATTGAGTAGTTGCTCGAGAGATGGACCTAACCCACCAAACCGGGGTGGCTTTCCCTTGCGCTTCTGATTGTTACCCTGTGAATTGGCCACAAATTCTGGGTTACTGTCCGCCTTACGCTTATTGCCTCCTTGACTCACCGGGTTATGCTGCTGACCCTTTCCATTGCCGTTCTTCTTTCCCTTCCCTGTCTTTTCCTCATCAGACGTGGGATCCTTGGTACTATCAGAATCGGCATACTTGACTAAAGCCGCCATCAGCGTCCCCATATCGTTGCAGTCACGCTTAAGGTGCCCCAACTTCTGTCTCAGAGGCTCAAAGCAGCAATTCTTCTCCAGCATGAGAACTGCTGAGCCGGCATCCATCTTGTCAGACGAATGTATTATATCCTTGACCGGCGCACCCAATGAGTCGTAGATTCACCTTCTTCCTGCTTACAATTTGTCAGATCCACAATTGACATAGACTGCTTGCAAGTATCTTTGAAGTTCTGGATGAAACAGGCTTTTAGCTCCGCCCATGAACTAATGGAGTTGGGTGGCAAACCCTTTAACCAAGAACGGGCTGTTCCGTCCAGCATCATGGTGAAATATTTAGCCATTGCCTCATCACTAACCTCTAGCAGCTCCATAGCCATCTCATAACTTTCAATCCATGCCCCAGGCTGTAAATCGGCCGTATAATTCGGCACCTTTTGAGGCCCCTTGAAATCCTTGGGCAGATGTACATTACGTAAAGCCAGTACCAGACAAGGAACTCCTCCGGTTCTAGTAGCAACCCCCGCTTCAACGGAAGTCGTCGGGTAAGCCGGTGAGTTCTGTTGGGCTGCTAGCTGAGCCGCTAGCTGAGCCGCCCGCTCGTCCTCCTGACGTATTCGATCCTGAACCGGGTTATGCCCGCCGGGCTGGTTCCGGCGCTGAGCGTTACTTGACAAGGCCTCTGATTCCATGTGCCTACTGTAACTCGGGCTCCGGTTTTGATGAGGTGGAGCTAACTAGGGCGGAGGAGTCGAGTGAATCCTATCCCGGCTGTAGGAGTAGGTCTCTTGCTGAGCCAGGGCTGTTTGGACAAGTTCTTTGATCTTCCGGGTTTCCACCGCTGTCGGATAATCCCCATCTACCGGGAGAGCCGCCAAACGTGCTGATGTTGCAATTAAGTTCTCCATGGGGTTGGAGAAGTGACCCTACGGTATTGGCACATAATTGGGCGGTGCCATCCCCTGAGGCCGGACTGGACCTCCCGCTCCGGATGTAATAAGCTGATTCGCACCTGGCGGGTTACTTGGGCCGGCCCCGGGTGTAGCAAAGAGATTCCGAGGATCATAATTCTGAGGTAAATGGGACTGAGTTTTCTGATGTCTCCTCCTCATTACCTCATTAGATGCGTTCAGGCTCAACGTGAGCTGCAAGGCCTCTGCTTGAAGTTGCTGCGCCCGTACGTCCAAAGCCGCCCGCTCTGCTGCTAATCTAGCATCCTCAGCTGCTAAGGTTTCTTTGACCCGGGCGATCTCGTCGTGAACCTGTGCCACCTCCGCCTCATGCTCAGATTGGTTCGCAGGGATGACTGTAACAGTTAACAAAGCCGTAAGCTTATCCATGAGATCCATCAGCACCTGAGCCGGTGAGCGCACAGGGCCTCCTGCCCCGGCTGCTCCTAACCCGGACATTATCGCTGCTGAAGCCGTGAAATTTTGGCCGGGTTGAGTACCAGCCATGAAGACTCCTGCCCGGTTTGGCGACTCTGGGAGGTCCAGAATAGTGCTGCCATCGGAACAGCCCCCAAGCACGCCATCTTGAACTTGATACAGCGAATCTGTTGAGCCGGCGGATGAATTAACGTCAGAGAGGACGCCCGGCTCACCATCACCTTCCGATCCTTCAGGAAGTTCACCTCCATGGATGCAACCCACAAAGGCACGCTTCACGATGGGTTGAGCTCGGGCGGGTTTCGCATGCTGAGCCGTCTCGACGAGGTCGGTGCAGCTGTCCGGCTCAGGGCCCGGCTCACCAATCCGGCTGATGAAGACATGAATTCCGCCAAAGGGGACCCGATAGCCGTACTCAATTGAACCGGCGTCAGGGCCCCAGCCTTCGTTGTCGATGTAGATCTTGTTGCGACGACTCTTGGTCATCCGGCCAACTGCGTATCCCTTGAGCCCTTCAAAGCTGCCCTTCAAGAACTCGAATCCACCGTGCGCTGGCCCCACGGTGGGCACCAACTGTCGTGGAATTGTCACAGCAGATGTCCTATTGCAAGGACTTAGTCGTGGAGCCATCGCAACTAGGAAGCTTAAAGGGGTTAATCGGGACAAAGGACACGAGAGGTTTATACTAGTTCAGCCCCTTACCGTGAAGGAAGGCCTACGTCTAGTTGGGTTGGTATTGCTTGAGGTTTCGATGACCGGGGAGCGAGACACGCTATGCCTGGCTCTCGATGAGTTGTTTTTCTGCCCTAAGCCACCGGCGGGTCATCCCCTTATATACACAGGTTGATGCCCTGCGGCCTACAGAGTCTCGGCAGGCTCATAGACAGTCTCCGGCTCGGTGACTAGTTAATTCTACCTTATGATACAAGTCATGCCATCATGGCGGTTTACCACTATGGGCCTTAAGTCGCTTGTGGGCTTTAGACCCTTTATTGAACCGCCATCTTCATGCTTGATCTTGGGCTTCTTCTGATGAGTCCTTCTTTGCGTAAACCGGCCCCTCTTGGGCGGCTTACACAAATAGTTATATCCCCAACACAGAGTACAGTGAGCATCGAAAAGTCGTAATGAAGACGGTGAAGGATGGACGGGCAGCCATCACAAGGGGTTGGCCTAGAGTCATGCGCGCATTACGCATGGAGGAGGGAATAATATGGGCATTCCGCTTCACCTTCTCCAGCAACCAAATGTCTTTCGCCTCTCTCTTTACAGTCTTTAGTACAGCTATGGTTCATCATTCTTTACTTGGTGCTTCTGTAGTTCTTCAATATATGTACCTGTGCATCGAATTATGCATTCGTGGTTGAACCTATATTTGTAATAAACATGGTTGGATATGAAATAAGTGATTGCCTACTTTCAAATTCAAAACATGTGATTTTCAAATTAGGGATTAATTAGGGATTACACTGCACATGGTTTGCGAAAGTGAAACGTGTGCGATAGACATGGAGATTAGAAACGTTTCTAGGATCCACTACGTGTGCGATCAATCTCGACTGCACACACGACATCCTCTTCAAAACTGTTTGCATTAGGCCACCTTGCGCAAACGTTTACCAGATAAAAGCTGTATGTGATGGATAGCCTCTGCCACACAATTTCTTCTACGCATTGTGTGTGATGCATTCAATAATGCAAAAGATAAAATTGTTAATATCGTGTGCAATGGCAACACTATCACGAACGATTTAACGGGGGAAATTGTGTGTGATGTACATGTGAACGGAAACGTTTTCCGTGGAGCGACTGTGTGGGATGTACATATGGACGGAAATGTTTAGCATGGACTGACTGTGTGGGATGTACTTGCGACTGGAAACAATTTCATCTATATAATTGTATTTTTAGCTCTACTGTACGTATTTTCGTATTTGAGCGCTCATCGGTTGCACATGACCTCATTTTGTCGAGCATGTGTGCCAGGAGGGCATATCCTCGATGGTTTCTGGGTCATGTGGGAAGGACCGCCCTATCGCCGTCACTCACTAGGTGACGGTTCCAAATGCCGTCGTGGAAAGGGGTTAAGAACCATTTGTATAGCACCGACGCGTACCAGTGTACCAAAACCACCAAGGGGGCAAGTGTGCTTTCAGTCTCCCCCTTTTTGGTAATTGATGACTGATACGTCTTCAATGTATCTACTTTTCCTAACGCTTTTCCTCTTGTTTTGGACTCTAATTTGCATGATTTGAATGAAACTAACCCCGGACTGATGCTGTTTTCAGCAGAACTACCATGGTGTTGTTTTTGTGCAGAAATAAAAGTTCTTGGAATGGAACGAAACTTTGCGAGGAATTTTTATATAATAAATAAAAAAATTTGGAGCCAAGACCTACCGAAGAGGGGCACCTGGGTGGGCACAACCCACGAGGGCGCGCCCCCTCTCCTGGCGCGCCCAGGTGGGTTGTCCCCACCTGGTGGCCCCGCAGACCCCGAAACCGACGCTGTAAAATCCTATTTTTCCAGAAAAAAACCAGGGAGAAAGAATTATCACAATCCACGAAATGGAGCCGCCGCCACCTCTTGTTCTTCATCGGGAGGCCAGATCTGGAGTTCGTTTGGGGCTCCGGAGAGGGGGATCTTCGTTCTTCATCATCACCAACCCTTCTCCATCGCCAATTCCATGATGCTCCCCACCGGGAGTGAGTAATTCCTTCGTAGGCCGTCATTGAGGAGTTGGATGAGATTCATCATGTAATCGAGTTAGTTTTGTTAGGGCTTGATCCCTAGTATCCATTATGTTCTTAGATTGATGTTGCTATGACTTTGCCATGCTTAATTCTTGTCACTTTGGGCTCGAGTGCCATGATTTCAGATCTGAACCATTTATGTTATCACCATTATATCCATGTACTAGATCCGATCTTGCGAGTTATAGTCACCTACTATGTGTTATGATCCGACAACCCTAGAGTGACAATAGTCGGGACCACTCTCGGTGATGACCGTAGTTTGAGTAGTTCATGTATTCATCGTGTGTTAATGCTTTGTTTCGGTTCTCTATTAAAAGGAGGCCTTAATATCCCTTAGTTTCCAATAGGACCCCGCTGCCATGGGAGGGTAGGACAAAAGGTGGCATGCAAGTTCTTTCCATAAGCACATCTGACTATTTACGGAATACATGCCTACATTATATTGACGAACTGGAGCTAGTGTCGTATCGCCCTAGGTTATAACTGTCTCATGATGAATATCATCCAAAAAGTCACCAATCCAATGCCTATGAATTTATCTTATATTGTTCTTGCTAAGTTACTACTGCTATCATCACTGTTACACTTGCTACAAAATTACTGCTATCACTGTTACTTTTACTATTGCTGTTGTCACCACTATCAAAACTATCATATTACTTTGCTGCTGATTACTTGCTGCAGATAATTAATCTCTAGGTGTGGTTGAATTGACAACTTAGCTACTAATACCTTCAAATATTCTTTGGCTCCCCTTGTGTCGAATCTATAAATTTGGGTTGAATACTCTACCCTCGAAAACTGTTGTGATCCCCTATACTTGTGGGTTATCGAGACCTTTTTTTGGCGTCGTTGCCGAGGAGCATAGCTATATTTGTTGAGTCACTTGGGATTACTATCAAATTATCACTATGAAGAATCTGAAGGATGGTAAGACCAAGATATTTCCCTCAAAGACGAGGGGAGGTAAGGAACTGCCATCCAGTTCTGCATTAGATTCACCTTTTGTTATAAGTAAATTTGCAACACCACCACATGCTATTAATTATGATATGTCACAAGTTATTGATGATGCTACTTCTGCTATGGATAATGCTTATGATGATGCTAGTACCTTTACTAACGATGATGTGCCACTCGGTGACTTTCTTGATAAACAAATTGCTACAGTTATACAACATGATGTTGTTGAATCTGATGATGAGCTTGAAACTGAAACTCCTGAAACACATGTTAGAACTAGCCATCCTAGATATGAATTTCCTAAGATACCTGAAGGTTATGCTATGTGTGAAGAAACAACTAGAGATATTCTTGCTTGCAGAGATAGAGATGATCTAGAGAAATTATTATGCAAGTATAAAGAAAAATCTCGGAATGCTCGAACGAAATGTGATCCTAAGTTTGCTACTTCACCTATCTTTATTGATGGTAAGGATTATGAATTCTCTGTCGACCAAGAGTTGATTACTTTGGTTGAATCTGATCCTTTCCATGGTTATGAGACTGAAACTGTTGTGGCACGTCTTACTAAGTTGAATGACATAGCCACCCTTTTTACTCATGATGAGAAAACTCGCTATTACTTTATTCTCAAATTATTTCCATTCTCATTAAAGGGTGATGCTAAAGCTTGGTACAATACTCTTGATCCTGGTTGTGTGCATAGTCCTCAGGATATAATTAAAAAATATTTTTCTGCTCATAAGAAACAAGCTACCTTACAGGAAATATTTAATTTTGTTCAAATTAAAGAAGAGAGTCTCCCACAAGCTTGGGGGAGGCTTTGCCAGTTACTTAATGCTTTGCCTGATCATCCACTTAAGGAAAACGAAATACTCGATATCTTCTATAATGGACTAACTGATGCTTCTAGGGATTTCCTAGATAGTTGTGTTGGTTGTGTTTTTAGGGAATAAACAGTTGGACAAGCTGAAGAATTATTGAATAACATATTGAAAAATTATGATGATTGGACTCTTCCTGAACCACCGCCTAAACCCACTCCGAAGAAGAGGGGTATATTATATCTCTGTCCAAAAGATATGCAAGAGGCAAAGAAATATATGAAGGAAAAAGGTATTAAAGCTAAGGATGTTAAAATTTTACCTCCTATTGAAGAAATACATGGGCTTAATACATCACCACTGCCTAAGGTGGTAGAGGTAAATTCTCTTATGAAGTTCAATGATATGATAATCCTCACAATATGCATCCTACTAGCCAATGCCTTTATGAGTTTGAGAATTATATTAGAAAACAAGATCACTTCAATGCAAATGTTATGAAACAATTGAAATACAATTCTGATATGATTGCTCGCTTGAGTGACTTGTTATTTAGAATATCAAATGATGTTAGAGGTGTTGGAAAGCATGCTTCTATGGTTCAAACCCAGTTAGAACAAGTTGCTAAATGTCAAAGAGAATTGCTTGATGAAATGAATAATAATATGCATGACTTTGCTGTTAGAGTTGCAACTAGAGGAGGTAAAATGACTCAGGAACCACTTTACCCTGAAGGACACCCAAAAAGAATTGAACAAGACTCACAAAGAGCTAAAACTACCGCACCTAGTTCTTCTAAAAAGAAAAATGATAGGAGTACACATGCTCCTAGTGAACCTGAAATAGAGAAACCTCGTGATAATGATAATGAAATTTCTATCTCAGATGCTGAAACTTAGTCTGGTAATGAACATCCACCTAGTGATAATGAGAAAGATAATGCTGATGTTCATGAAGACACTGAACCAAATAATAAAGGACCAGACAATGATGTTGAGATAGAACCACCTGTTGATCTTGATAACCCACAACCTAAGAATAAAAGGTATGATAAAAGAGACTTCATGGCTACAAAACACGGTAAAGAAAGAGAACTGTGGGTTCAAAAACCTATGCCTTTTGCACCTAAGTCAACTAAAAAGAATGATGATGAAGAATTTGAACGCTTTGCTGAAATGCTAAGGCCAGTCTTTTTGCGTACTCGCTTGACTGATATCTTGAAAATGCTTGCTTATGCAAAGTATATGAAAGACATCATCACTAATAAGAGAAAAATACCGGAAGCTGAAATCTCCACTATGCTTGCTAATTATACTTTTAAAGATGAAGTACCTAAAAAACTTGGAGATCCGAGAATACCAACTATACCTTGCTCCATCAAAAAGAATTATGTGAAAACTGCTTTGTGTGATTTAGGAGCCGGTGTTAGTGTTATGCCTTTCTCTTCATATAAAATACTTGGTTTGAATAAACTCACACCTACTAAAATATCTTTGCAAATGGCTGACAAATCAACTGCCATACCTACCGGTATCTGTGAGGATGTGCCCGTTGTTGTTGCTAATGTTACTATTTTAACTGACTTTGGTATACTTGAGATGCCCGAGGATGACAACATGTCGATTATCCTTGGTAGACCCTTCTTGAATACTGCAGGGGCTGTTATTGATTGCAATAAAAGCAAGGTCACTTTTCATATCAATGGTAATGAGCATACGTTGCACTTTTCGAAGAAACAATTCCAAGTGAATGGTATTAATGTTATTGAAAAATCTTCGACAATCACTATTGGAAGTTTTCAAATACCACTACCTACTGTCAAAAAGAAATATGAAATGCTTATTGTTGGGGACATTCATATCCCCATTGAGGTAACTTAGTGATTTACGAAAGTTCTTTGGTTTCATGCTAATCGAAAGTGGTTGTTAATAAGACTTGATCAACCTTATTAATGGATCATTTTTTAACGGTATGAAGTTGATGAATTTAGTAAGCACTACCTTCTGTCCCTGTTTTTTTATTCTCTGTTTTTATTAGTTAAATAAAATAAAATGCCATGTTTTGTCTGTTTTCTGATTTTTCCCGTGCAATAAAAAATGACCAAAAAATAAAAGTTCTCAGAATGCCCTGAAAATTTAATATGATTTTTTCTGAATAATTCTGAATTTTTGGTGCAAATAACATCAGAGGGAGGTGCACTAGGTGGGCACAACCCACCTGGGCGCGCCAGGACCCCTAGGCGCGCCCTGGTGGGTTTTGGTCCCCACTTGGCCCCCCTCACTTATCTCTTTACACCACATCATCACCTACCTCTAGAAAAAAAATCTCCATTGCTCTCTCTCCCGTGTTCTTGCTCTCAAACCCGCGGATTTCGATCTCTTTGCTCGAAGCTCCATTTCTGAAACTGTTTCGGGGGATTGTTGCTTGGTGTGTCACTCGACCGTTTATCCATTTTGTTTTTGTTTTAGTGGTTTATATTTTGGGGTTTTATCATTTATGCCACTAGCTGTGTCCTACTACTCAGTTTTGCCATTAGAAATTATTACTTCTCAAAAATGACATCGTTCTGTGAGATGCTTGCTCAAAAATGCCATTAGATATCTCAAAAATGCCATCGTTCATTAGATGTTTGCTCAAAAATGCCATTATACATCGTTATTGTTAGGTCAAACTCATTGACCATCTTATATGACAAAAATTCCCCTATACCCACATGTGATCTCTCTATCTCACAATGATAAGTGTGGATGACACTTGTCAGGAGTAAGTAAGTGAATAATTTCAGAGAAAAATAAGAACAATGTTGGGATCAAGTGGGACCCACACTTTGTTGTAGTGAGGTAGAGGGAGAGCTGACGTGTTGGCCTATAGGTATTTTGGTCATTATAACATGGCAAACGAGATTTGAGCTGGCAGTAAAGATGTCCAGTGGCATTTTTGAGCATGCGCCTAATGAAGTGATGGCATTTTTGAGCAGTTGAAATTCTTAGTGGCAAAACTGAGTAGTGAGACATAACCAGTGGCATAAATGATAAAACCTCTATTTTGAATAATTAGCTACTCTTGGTGCTATTGTAGATGAGCTTTCATGTTGAATTCTTAGTGTTCTAAGTAGTTTGAATGCTTGCTATGGCCTCTATGTATCCCTCTGAGTAGTTGGTATCATTTTTGTGAAGTTTTGTTGAGAAAATTTGTGCACTAATAAATTTCAGAATTTTGTTCATAGGAAAACGATGAATATCTTTAGGAAGTTTGGCTCCAAGAAGAACTCCAAGGGTGTTACTGGGGAGTCATCTGACAGTGATCTCCATCCATGGTGGTTGGCGGAAGTACGGCCGTGTGAATGGCCGCACACCCTGTTCCTGGAAGAGACTGGAATCCTTCAGGAATTCGCACAATATGCTGCTAATGCCGGCCTCACCAACTTCATCGCAGATGAGTGTGAACAGCACCAAATCCTCACAAACATCTTTGTTCAAAGCTTTACTTTTCTCCCTAGAAATAATCCTCCTGAAGTGAGTTTTGATTTATATGCGGAAAACCATCAGATACCATTTACTGAATTTGTGACATATGCATGATCCCCTCTGATGGGAGATTAGCCGAGTCTAGGCTGGCTGAGTTTGAGGCTTTTTATCGCACTTTGACAGTGGGAAATGAGAGAGGGGTGTCAGCTATCACTGCCCCTGGCTTGCATTTTCCTGCGGTTCATTACTTTGTTTTTTTCATTGCAAAATGCTTGCTTGCTAGGGAGAAGGTGGGTGCGCTCAACTCACCAGACCTTGCTGTTATGCGTCGTGCCTTAGAGGGCGACAACACCTTATAGCTTAGGAGCTATTGTGGCTGGTCGCCTCCACCTTAATAAATTCAAGGGTAGAATTCATGGTGGTATTTATGCTACTCATTTGGCGGCTCACTTTGAGGTTGAGATAGGCCCTCATGATTACCCTCTGACCAAGGTTTATAGACCATGCTGCCATGGATCACCACCATTTCACTGATAAAGAGTCTCCTAACATCCCTGTTCCATATAACCTGGTATTTAGTGTCATCACTCGTGATATTATTCCATTGCCCGCTCCTGCTTTGTTTGATTCTGTTGCCAGGGGTGGATATAGGATTATGCCTGCGGACATCAACGCCTACCGGAACGCTCAGGCTGCTGCAGAGGTAGAGGGGGAGCCTCAACAGTGGGATCAATGGATGCCCGCTCCTCAGAACCCCAACTACTATCCAGGCTTCTGATCGACTACCAAGTTAGGCCAAAAGCCTAACCTTGTGGGGGGGGGGGGTATGTGTTTCTCACCGAGATTACATTCATGTCCATTCATTTTCATCTGTCAGTGTACACACTTTTTAATTGTATCATCCATGCTTAGATTTATTTTCCCTGCTTTCTTCTTGTGTGTTTGAAAAACTTTAGAAAAACCAAAAAAAGTTAGTTGTAGTTAGTTTACTTTCTATGCATGCTTAGTAGTAATATTAAAAAGAAAACCCAAAAAGATTTCATTGTTCTTCTTTTGCTTGTTGGAAGCTTTCCTGTGTAAATAGTTTTTTCTCGTTTTTGCTTTTCCCTTTTATTTGCTTGTTCAAGAAAACCAAAAACTCTAAAAATATTTCAGTGTGTTTCTCTGAATTTCTTTTCTTTTTATTTGAGTTGTACCACGGAGAAGACCACGATGAAAATGTTGAGTGGTTCTCATATGAATAACCGTTGAACTAATAAAGAGCCCATTTTACCTTGTATTCTCCTAATGAATAAAATGTTTTGCAGATTCCAGCTTAGTCCATGGCACTCTTGCACTATTATTATTTTCATATCGTTTGGTCATGCAAGTGAAAGGCAATAATGACGATATTTGATGAACTGGCCGTGGCAGGGAGAAACTGGCATGAACTCGACTTGTTCTATTTGTGTAAATATGTTTAACCTAGTATCCATGATTTAGCCCATTATGATTAAACATGTTTGCAATGACAATTAGAGATTATAGTTTCTCATGCCATGCATAAGTAGCTGGGAGTGAATAATGATTTATCTTGGATATCAACATTGTGTTAAAATGATTTTGATGTAGTATGATGATATGGTATCCTCCTCTGAATGTTCGAGTGGCTTGACTTGGCACATGTTCATGCATGTAGTTGAATCAAAACCAACATAGTATCTATGATAATTATGTTCATGGTGTTCATATCCTACTCATGCTAGTGTCCAATGTTACTTATGCATAATGCATGTTCATGATCGTTGTTGCTTTCTAGTTGGCCGCTTCTCAATCTAATTGCTAGCCTTCACCTATACTAAGTGGGAATTCTGCTTGTACATCAAAAACCTTGAACCCAAAAGTTATTCTAGATGAGTCCACCATACCTACCTATATGCGATATTACCCTGCCGTCCTAAGTAAATTTGCTTGTGCCATGATGTCTACTACACAACTTTATTCTTGTAGACACGTGTTGGGCCTCCAAGTGCAGAGTTTTGTAGGACAGTAGCAATTATCCCTCAAGTGGATGACCTAAGGTTTATCAAACAGTGAGAGGTGTAGGATGAAGATGGTCTCTCTCAAACGACCCTGCAACCAAATACAAGAAATATCTTGTGTCCCCAACACACCCAATACAATGGAAAATTGTATAGGTGCACTAGTTCGGCGAAGAGATGGTGATAAAAGTGTAATATGGTTGGTAGAAATATATTTTTATAATCTGAATAAATAAAAACAGAAAGGTATCAAATAGTAAACAGGCACAAAAATGGTATTGCAATGCTTAAAAACAAGGCCTAAGGTTCGTACTTTCACTAGTGCAACCTCTCAACAGTGCTAACATAGTTGGATCATATGATTATCCCTCAAAGTGCAACGAAGAATCACTCCCGAGTTCCTATTAGCGGAGAACAAAAGATAGGAATTGTTTGCAGGGTACAAAACCACCTCAAAGCTATTGTTTCCGCTCATTCTATTCAAGAGTTCGTACTAAGAAAACGCAAAGCTATTTTTTCCGTTCGATCTATCCTAGAGTTCGTACTAGAATAACACCAAAGCATATTCATATTCATAATACTCAATCCACACAAGGAACTACAAAGAGACCCCATAGTTTCTATCGGAGAAAAGATAATAAAAACATGCATCAACCCCTATGCATAGATTACCCCAATATCACCGCGGGGATCCGCAAGTTGAGTGCCATAACGTATATCAAGTGAATCAATAAGATACCCCATTGTCACCTCAAGTATTCATACCGCAAGACATATGTCATGTGTTCTCAAATCTGAACATTCAATCTAACATGACAAAACTTCAAAGGGTAAAGATTCAATTCATCACAATAAGAGTATAGAGGGGAGAAACATCATATGATCCATCTATATTAACAAAGCCCATGATATAGATCACGGGAGAGAGAGATTAAACACATAGCTACTAGTACAAACCCTCAGCCCCGAGGGTGGGCTACTCCCTCCTCATTGCGGTGGCCACCGGGACGATGAAGATGGCCACCGAAGATGATTTCCCCCTCCGGTAGGGTGCCAGAATGGGTCTAGATTGGTTTTCGATGGCTACGGAACCCCGACGGTTTCAGAATATTTGGGAATTTATAGTGCAAAGAAGGGGTATGGGAGGCCACCGAGGTGGGCACAACCCACCTGGGAACGCCAGGGGGCCCTGGCGCGCCCTGGTGGGTTGTGCCCCCCTCGGAGCACCCCCGAGGTGCTGCTTTGGCCCATCGGGAGTCTTCTGGCCCATAAAAAATCTACAAAAAGTTTCATGGTGTTTGGACTCCGTTTGATATTGATTTCCTGCGGTGTAAAAAACAAGCAAAAAAACAGCAACTGGCACTGGTCCCAAAAAATGATATAAAGTTGCTATAAAATGATTGTAAAACATCCAAGAATGATAATATATTGGCATGAATACTTCATAAATTATACATATGTTGGAGACGTATCAGCATCCCCAAGCTTAATTCCTACTCGTCCTCGAGTAGGTTAATGATAAAAGAAATAATTTATGAAGTGTGAATGCTAACAAAGTGCATAAGTTTGATCGATGATAATTTCAATCACTTTTCCTAGCATCATAACAACAATTCTTTATTATAAAACTTCTCATGTTATCGTGGAAACCAATTCACATGTTAAGGTTCAAACAATGAATTCTCTTAAAAACCCAACAACCTATGTTCTTAGTCACCAAGCAATTGCAATTCAACTTATTCAACAGAGTTTAAGTAAGAGCTCCACATACTCAACCATCATATAGTCTTCTATGATGGCTAACACTCACTGCATACACATGAGCAAAACATTTCAACCAGACACGTAGAAAGATAGGGGCTTATTGTTTTGCCTCCCAACGTATTCACCTCATGGGTGATGTCAACAATAATAACTCATGCTACCCATATTCAACTGGAGATATGTGCCTAGATCTTTCCTCAACACATGATGCTTACCAAAAGAAAAAAATAAAAAGGAATAGAGAGGAATACTTTGACTCTTTGCATAAAAGTAAATACTGAAAAGTAAAAGATAGGCCCTTCGCAGAGGGAAGCAGAGGTTGCCATGCGCTTATTTGTTTGTATGCTCAATCCCTTAGTGCAAAAAATGTCACGTTATATTACCCCTTGTGATAGCAACCTTTATTATGCAGTCTGTCGCTTTTATTGCTTTACCATCACAAGTTCGTACACCCCTCAATTTTCTCTTACACTAAATGATATTACACTTTAGAAGCAATTTTTATTGCCTTATTGCAACGATGACAACTTACTTGAAGGATCTTGCTCAATCCTTAGGTAGGTATGGTGGACTCTTGAAAATAAGATTTGGGTTTAAGGGTTTTTGGATGCACAAGTAGTATCTCTACTTGGTGCGGAATTCTTGGCTAGCAAAGATGGGGGAAAAGCACCACATGATCTATGACAATATAACTTCCATGTGAATATGAACAAACATAAACCATTATGTTGTCTTCCTTGTCCAATGTCAACAATTTTGGCATATAATATTTTGATGAGGGCTCACTGTCGGTGTCAAAACCGGCGGATCTCGGGTAGGGGGTCCTGAACTATGCGTCTAAGGCGGATGGTAATAGGAGGCGGGGGACACGATGTTTACCCAGGTTCGGGCCCTCTCGATGGAGGCAATACCCTACTTCCTGCTTGATTGATCTTGATGATATGAGTATTACAAGAGTTGATCTACCACGAGATCATAGAGGCTAAACCCTAGAAGCTAGCCTAGGGTATGATTGTTGTTGTCCAACGGACTAAACCCTCTGGTTTATATAGACACCAGAGGGGGCTAGGGTTACACAGAGTCGGTTACAAGGGAGGAGATCTACATATCTGTATTGCCAAGCTTGCCTTCCACGCCAAGGAGAGCCCATCCAGACATGGGACGAAGTCTTCAATCTTGTATCTTCATAGTCCAACAATCCGGCCAAAGGATATAGTTCAGCTGTCCGGAGACCCCCTAATCCAGGACTCCCTCAGTAGCGCCTGAACCAGGCTTCAATGACGATGAGTCCGGCGCACAGATTTGGCTTCGGCATTGCAAGGCGGGTTCTTCCTCCGAATACTCCATAGAAGATTTTGAACACAAGGATAGTGTTCGGCTCTGCAAAACAAGTTCCACATACCACCGTAGAGATAATAATATTTCCAAAAATCTAATCTGTTGACACGTTTCGCAACATGACATCATGCCATGGCCCGGTCATTATTCGAACCATTTTTCTCAACCAACACTGCACATATCGTGAGGCGGCTTTCTTGACACGTCTTGTCGAAGCAGAGATCGTGTCCCCTTATCACGGGATTCTCATCAATATGGATGTGGGTAACCCAACCGCGCCATCAATTACGTCACTCGAGGAATAAGCGATTTTACCAGGTAAGTGGGGAGGCGCATCGCCTCTTCCGCCCTTAAAAAGGGACAAAGATTCACCCTTTTTACCCACACCTTCTTCCTCCTTGCTTATCCATTCTCGTGCACTCGAGCTCCAGCGCCCAAGTTCGTGTCTTTCTCCTTACTCCAAGCATGTCTGGAGCGGGAGGCAAGTGGATGGTCTCCTCCGTCATGGAGGAGAACATCACAAAGCTACAGGAAGACGGATATCTGGCCGCGGACAACGCGCACCGGCTGCCAGATGCGGGGCAGATCATCCCTACGCCCAAACCCCATGAGAGGGTAGTTTTCCTTACCCACTTTGTCCGCGGACTGGGATTTCCCCTTCACCCGTTTGTCCGCGGGCTCATGCTCTACTACGGGCTGGATTTTCATGATCTGGCCCCCAATTTCATCCTCAACATCTCGGCATTTATCGTCGTGTGCGAGGCCTTCCTCCGCATCAGGCCCCACTTCGGCCTGTGGCTAAAGACCTTCAATGTTAAACCGAAGGTGGTGGTCGGCCAGCAAGCGGAGTGTGGAGGCGCCATGGTGAGCAAAATGCCTAACGTCACCTGGCTCGAAGGCTCCTATATGGAGACCATAAAGGGGTGGCAATCAGGGTGGTTCTACATCACCGAGCCGCGCGACACCAACTAGGTGGCGGCCCACATATTTCGATCCGGAATCCCCACGCGGCTCACCTCCTAGAAGGAGAAGGGCCTGTCCTGGTGAGGGAGTCCTAGATTAGGGGGTCTCCGGACAGCTGGACTATATCCTTCAGCCAGACTGTTGGACCATGAAGATACAGGATTGAAGACTTCGTCTCGTGTCCAGATGGGACTCTCCTTGGCGTGGATGGCAAGCTTGGCAATACGGATATGCAGATCTCCTCCCTTGTAACCAACTTTGTGTAACCCTAGTCCCCTCCGGTGTCCATATAAACCAGAGGGTTTAGTCCGTAGGACGACATACAATCATACCATAGGCTAGCTTCTAGGGTTTAGCCTCTACGATCTCGTGGTAGATCAACTCTTGTAATACTCATATCATCAAGAACAATCAAGCAGGACGTAGGGTATTACCTCCATCAAGAGGGCCCGAACCTGGGTAAACATCGTGTCCCCTGCCTCATGTTACCATCCGCCTTAGACGCACAGTTTGGGACCCCCTACCCGAGATCCGCCGATTTTGACACCGACATTGGTGCTTTCATTGAGACTTCCACTGTGTCGTCATCATAGGGAAGGATGGCTCGTCTTGTTGTCAAGGACAACATCACCTCTAGGGGAGCCCTGGCTGTAGGCCAAACTCTCTGACTAGGCGGCTTCGTCATGACCGCCCGCTCGGCCGCCGCACCGACAATGACTACTAGGGTCATCGAAAATAGCCTCCACATCGGCTCGAAATTCACCGAGCAGATGGATTCAAGGGAGCTCTCCTCTTTGAACGAGCTCTTGGATCGCATCGCCGCTTTGGTAGTCGCTATGGACTATGATCGGATTGGGCTTAAACCCGACCAAAGGGAAATTAACTCTCCATCGGTCACCCCTCAGATAGCGATGGTGGAGGAGCAATGCGGCGATTCTCCCTCTATCCTGAGGACGAACTATGTACGGATTCCCGAGCTCTTCGAGCCAGATACCCGCTCACGGGAGGACATCACCCTAATCCTGATCCTAGAATCAGGCTGCATACCGAACCTATGGGGCAACATCCCGGAGCCCGAACTTCCAAGATCGGAAACTCCCCCGCCCCGGGGTCTCAGATTAGGTGAAGGTCTGGACTCAAATCCACCCACCCACCCAGATACAAACGATCTTTCCCACATTAGGCAAGAGCCCCAAGAGACAGTACATCACTATTGGGCCAGATTCCTCCTTCTAATGAACAAGGTCAAGGACTATCGCGAGGAAGACACAATTTCGTTCTTTTGCAACAATTGCACGGACAAGGGAATCCTCAACGCCATAAGTCGCCGTGGCATAGCACACTTCGCTGACTTGGCGACCATAGTACAGAAGTACTGTGCGATGGAAAGCGCCTGGAAAACCCAAACAAAATTTTGGGATAATCCGGCTTTGACAAAACCCCCAGTCCGAACTAAAAGGGTGCACTCTCATAAGTCGGCCGACTCAATTACAAAGAAGCAAAATCCCACTACAGGGCGTGGGACCGTATTGGAGGGATGGCTTAACGGGCCCTGCAAAATTCATAGTACATCGGATACCATACCAACACACAGCCTTAGATCATGTTGGGTACTCCGGCAGGTGGCCAAGAGCGGTGAGGATCTCCTCATCCAAAACACCTCAGAGCACCTTCCCGTGGATAACAATATAGTATTGACAGTCTTCGAGACCTTCGCCTCAAATAATAGGCGTAAGCGAGCACTCCGCAGCCTTGCCGAAGTCTGCCACGTTGCAGCAATAAATCCATGGAGTGACACGGCTATCACCTTCAATGCCAGTGACGAACCTAAATTCCGAACAGCCCGAGCACCAGCTGCCTTGGTCCTCAGTCCAATTGTGGATGGCTTTCGGCTCACTAAAGTGCTCATGGACGGCGGCAGCGGATTAAACCTCATTTATGAGGAGACTCTTCAAAAAATGGAAATAGACAGAAACCGTATTGAGCAAAGCAGCACGTCCTTCCGAGGAATCATCCCTAGTCGGGAGGCACGTTGCGCTGGGAAAATCACACTAGATGTGGTATTCGGCACTCCGGAGAATTATAGGTCCGAGGAAATTACATTCCAAGTGGCTCCGTTCAGTAGCGGATACCATGCCTTCTAGGGCGGGAGGCATTCATGATCTTCCAAGCCATACCCCATTACGGGTACATGAAGCTCAAAATGCCCAGGCCCAATGGAATCATCACTCTAGCTAGTGATCCGGACATAGCACTCCGCGCCGAGAACAAAACAGCCGCACTGGCCCTCGAGGCATTATCCGAAGCCCTTGTGGCGGAGGAATTAACCGCGCTGCGCTCCATAGTGGACAGGGACGACGTGATACTAGACAAAAGATCCAAGTCCACCTCTTTTAAACCAGCGGATGAAATAGTCAAATTCCAAGTCCATCCAACGGACCCCACAAAAACAACATCCATTGGGGCACAGTTAAACCCTGCTGTAGACGCCGCACTACGGGAGTTCCTGCGCGAGAATTGGGACATATTCGCCTAGCATCCTTCAGACATGCCAGGAATCCCGCGCAGGCTGGCCGAGCATAGCCTTAACATTCTAAAGGGATTCAAGCCGGCCAAGCAGACTCTTCGGTGTTTCTCCAAACCTAAGAGACAAGCCATGGGAGAGGAGCTAGCCAAGTTACTGGAGGCCGGATTCATTAGAGAATTAAAGCATCCGGACTGGCTAGCAAACCTGGTGATGGTACCAAAGAAAGACAAATCCTGGCGCCTATGCGTCGACTTCAAGCACCTTAATAAGGCTTGCCCAAAGGATCCCTTCCCCCTCCCTCGCATCGATCAAATTATCAACGCTACCGTAGGACACGACTCATTGTGCTTCCTCGACGCATACTCCGGTTACCACCAAATTAAGGTGGCGGAGTCCGATCAAGCCGCAACGGCATTTATCACTCCATACGGCCCCTTCTGTTTTAACACAATGCCCTTCGGGCTCAAAAACACCGGCGCAACATATCAACGCATGATTCAGACATGTCTGGAAAAGCAGATCGGCAAAACAGTGGAGGCATACATCAATGATGTGGTCGTTAAAATCAGACATGTCGACTCCTTAATAGACGACTTGAGGCCCACGTTCGAAAATCTCCGAACATACGACATTAAGCTCAATCCGGAAAAATGTGTTTTTGGCGTACCCGCCGGAAAGCTCCTGGGCTTTATCGTCTCCAGTAGAGGAATTGAAGCAAATCCGGCTAAGATCCGGGCTCTGTTGCAGTTGGCTATCCCAACTGACCTCAAGAAATCCAGAAGTTAACTGGATGTGTGGCGGCCTTACGCCGCTTTATCTCCCAATTAGGAGAAATGGCACTCCCCCTCTATCGCCTTCTTCGGCACACCGAACACTTCGAGTGGACGAATGCAGCCACGGCCGGATTGGAAGAAATAAAAGCCATCTTGGCCACCAACCCAATATTGGCCGCGCCAAATGTCGGCGAACCAATCCTGTTATATATAGCGGCAACTCACCAAGTTGCAAGCGTAGTGCTCGTCGTCGAACGAGAGACGGACGGACATAAATTCCCACTTCAAAAGCCGGTATATTATGTATCCATGGTCCTCACTCCATGCAAATCACGGTACCCACATTTTCAAAAGATAGCATACAAGAGTGTTCAATTACCGTGGCCTCAGAAGTACCACTCAACGACATAATAAACAACCACGATGCCACGGGCCGGATTGCCAAATGGGCTATCGAGCTCCTCCCGTTCGACATAACATATAGACCACGGCGAGCCATTAAGTCGCAAGTACTGGCCGATTTCGTCACCGAATGGACAGAAGCCGAACTCCCTAAAGAGTACGGCGCATACTCCAATTGGATCATGCACTATGACGGCTCTAAAACGCTGGCTGGTTTGGGGGCTGGCGTCATCCTGACGTCCCCCACTGGAGATACAGTGCAATACGTACTCCAAATACTATACACAGACTCCAATAATGCAGCCGAATACGAGGCCCTATTACACGGTCTCCGGATGGCAGTTTCCATGGGCATTCAATGCCTGAAGGTGCGTGGGGACTCGAACCTCGCAATATCTCAAATAAATGGAGACTTCGATGCCAAGGATCCGAAAATGGCGGCATATCGCAACGCTGTCCTCAAAATGTCACGTCGGTTCGAGGGGCTTGAATTCCACCATGTGGCTCGGGAAAACAACCTGGCGGCGGATATCCTCGCCCGTATCGGCGCTAAGCGTGACCCTGTCCCACCTAACATCTTCTTGGAAAAACTGTTTAAGCCATCCGTGGTATGGGAAGGGGACACCGGTAACAATAGTCCGGACCCGGCCACAACACCAGATACCGAACACTCTGACACAATCGGAGGCTCTACCATCGAAATAACACCTTCAGCCCACGTAATAATGGTCGTCATCGCCCCGTGGATAGAACCATTCCTAGCCTACCTAACCAGGCAGGAACTACCCGAGGACCAAAATGAGGCATGCTGCATAGTGCGGTGATCTAAAGCCTACAAGGTCCACGAGGGAGAGCTTTATAAGAAAAGCACCACCGGAGTCCTTCAAAGGTGCATCTCCGAAGAGGAAGGGCGGAATCTTTTGGCAGAAATCCATGCTGGACTCGGCGGCCATCACGCTGCAGCCCGGGCCCTTGTAAGCAAGGCCTTCCGTACAGGTTTCTATTGGCCGACGGCCCGAGCAGATGCACAACATCTGGTCCAACATTGTGTCGGTTGCCAGCTTTTTCCAAACCAAAGCCATATGCCGCCTACTGCTCTCCAAACGATCCCCATTACTTGGCCCTTTGTGGTCTGGGGGCTTGATATGGTAGGACCCCTTAAAGGGGGAACCCATAAGAAAAAATACTTACTGGTCATGGTGGATAAATTCACCAAATGGATAGAAGCCAAACCTGTCAAAACGGATGAATCCGGACCGGTGATAGACTTCATATCTGGGGTTGTACACCATTATGGCATCCCCCACAGCATCATCACTGACAACGGCACGAACTTTACAGCCGATGACGTGAAACTTTGGTGCAGCAACATGGGCATCAAGCTCGATTATGCTTCTGTCTATCACCCGCAAACTAACGGTCAAGTCGAGTGAGCAAACGTCTTATCATGAGCGGCATCAAACCCAGATTAGTGTGGTCCTTAAAGGAATCAAACACGCACTAGGTAGAGGAGCTCGACTCCGTACTATGGGGACTGCGGACCACGCCGAATCGCACTACCGGATACACACCGTTTGTTATGGTGTACGGCGCAGAGGCGGTTCTGCCTTGCGACATAATTCATGACTCACCTCGAGTGCGCATGTACGAAGAAAAAGAGGCCGAGCTCGATCGGTAGGACAGTTTGGATGCCCTAAAGGAGGAGCACGATGTGGAAAAAGCCCGTTCCGCATTCTATCAACAACAGGCTCGAAGGTATCAAAGCAGAGAAGTACGGGACAAAGCCTATAACGTTGGCGAACTAGTTCTATGCCTGCCGGAGAAGAAAAAGAACAAGCTCAAGCCCAAATGGGAAGGTCCCTTCATTATTGACCAAGTTCTGACCGGTGGAGCGTACCGTCTGCGGGATGCGTCGGACAATCGACTGGAGCCAAACCCATGGAACGCAGCCAGACTCCGAAGATTCTACGCCTAGTGCCGGACTCTATGTTCGTCTCCTTACCCCCGTCAATTTTTCGCATATCCGTTATCTGTCTTTTCTCTCTTTCTCTCTTCCTTTTTCTTCTCCACAATGCCTTAAAAAGGCTAACGTGTGTCTTGACTACACAATCTTGACGCGCTAAACCACGCTCATTATACCTGGGGGCTTCTTATATAGAAGCTTAATATATCTATTTTCTGGGCTTTTATGCCCCGCACATGTGTTATTCTTCCGCATGTACCTTTTTCGCCATTGTATGCATCGATATGACTTAAGTTTTGGCCAAGCTGGGTTGCCTGGCTCTTGTATTTATGCCCTACATTCCCATTAATTCGGCTAGGGCATAAGGGGAGCACCTCTGCGATTGTTACTGTCGGGTCAGCCGGATGTGTACCTTAGACTGGGTGAAGCTGAAAGCTAGCGTTCTTAAGGGAATATTCGGTCGGTGAACAAAAGATGACATTTATTTAATCTGGCACATGCCCCCAGACGTTTATAGCCCGCATCTCTTTTTCACAGTTCGGACATGCACATTAGGGCATGCGTACCCAGGGAAAGGAACCCTTAACGGAACTATTCTCCCTGGAAGATGTTTCTTACTATCCATGTAATATAACACAGCTAGTTGGGTACTTGTCTGTTCAAGCACTTATGACCCCTACGCCTGGTTTCCATGCATACCCCGGTTTTTACATAACCGAGCGGGTATTCGAATACACTCTGGACTATCGGGTCCAGAGGTCGAAGCAAAAAGGTCTGCCATGACAAATGATTTACAATCCGACTAGGGACATTATACATGTCACTTGAAGTACATAGTCACTAAAACTAATTAATTTCTTCTTCTATACCATCCAACAGGCTGTCTAGCCTACAATCCTGTTGGGAATACTTTGCGGCTAATTCTACTTGGTCATACACCAAACTGACGGGGATCTCCTTCCCATCGGGCCCCAAAGGTCTGACCTCGGCCATGTGGTTTGGGTCAGCTTTGGTATATCGCGTCTTCACCATAGCCCAGGCTTCCCTTGCACCTTGTCAGCAGGCCGGTATCCCATAATCGAAAGCGCTGCCGCGCTCCCTTGAGCTTCTCTATAAGCTCCCCCATGCCTCCTGGCGGGGACGCGGATGGCCATAAGGCTTGGGCAATACCCTGCATCACCTGACGAACTTGTTCGTGCAGTTGTGAGAGCTCTGGTAGAAGATCACCTGTAGACCCGGGCATCTCCTCCACGGGACGACCTGTCAGCATACCTGCAGACATAACTCTGTTAGTCAGCTTCTCCGCCGAACTCCTTCCAAAGTTCATTCAAAGCACTTACTGAAAATGCCGCATCGAAGCCGCTTATTCTCCTTCACGGAGTCCGCAAGCTGGGCTCGAACATCTTTCAGTTCCACGCCCAGCCGGATATTGGCGCCTTGGAGATTATTTTTCTCCTGCCTGACTCGCGTAAGCACGCGCTCGCTAGCATTTAGCTGTCGATAAGCACGTGCCGCATTCACCGCCACGGCCTCCGGATTCACTCCGGGGTCATCTGCAAACATCGATTGTTAGATTTGCATGCATGCCGCATACTATCTGGTACATGTATTCTTTGCAATGGAAGCAAGTGTTACCAGAGGGGCCCTTCTCAGACTCCTTCAACGCAGCAACAGTGGCCCCTAGCTGGGCCTTGCACTCTTCCAGCTCTTGAGACAATTAGGAATTCTTCTATGTAAGAACCTGCACATATAATGATCCTTAAATCAGTTGCGTCAACTGTTTCAAGTATCAAGGGCTACTGATATATATATAATCATCAGATTTTTCTTACCCGTATATCCCTTACATACTGGTCCGTGGCTCTGGCTAGACCATTTTGAGCAGCACGGATGTACGCGTCTCCTGAGCTGAAGGCATCAAACGCCTCTTGGGAGAAACAAGCGTCACGGAGTACGTCCCGGCGATGCATGTGATTCATGGCGCTCTCCACTTAGAAATTTGTAGCGTATAGTCGGTCTGCATCCTCTGTAGGAGGAGCATACGGCGTTCGCCCCGTGTTAGCTTCCACCTCTATGTCCGGCCCTGGAGCCCGACTGGTGGAGGCGTGATTATATTTTAAGAAAGACGAAAACCACGGAGCGAGGTTTTGTATCATACCTCTGCGCCGGCGTCTCAGTCCTGACCGCCTTCCTTTTTGGCCTACCCGGCTTCGGTGCCCCTGGTTGGCGAGTCACTGCGGGTTCGGCATGGCGTCCCGAAGGCCTTCCCTGTAAAACACCATATGTGTACGGTAATGTGAATTGCATAAAAGGGGGTCCTTCTCGGAAGTTGGGACTCCGGTTTTTTCTTACATGCGATGCAGGGAGTAGCCCAGGATGGTCGGCCATGATGGCCACCATGGCGTCATCACAGCTCAATTGATAGAACGTCCTGTCTATCAGCCCCACAAATATGTCCGGATCCTCTTCGAGTCCGGGATCGAGGGCCCGGTCAGGGTCCTCCGGTTGTGGAGGTGGGCTGCTGACCTCCCTTACAGCTTTTCGCTGTTCCTGCCGTGAAACAGCAAGGTGAGTATTTATGACGAAGAATGCGAGAAGGTTGGGAATAAAGAGTGACATCTCACCCAGCTTGGAGGGTTGTACATGGAGAATCCATCCCATGGCTTGATACGTGTGAACTCCTCTTCCTCTCCCTTGAACAACTCGGACGGGATTTTTGCTAGAGCAGCAGCTGAGTCCAGTCCCTTACACCTGCAGTGGGTGGCATCATCTTCCCCGTTAAAGCACCACAGGTGTAACACCCTCGATGCGACTATAGCTCCCACGTGTCGAGGCACGACTTAGAGACATAATCGCATTGAAGGCATATGTCGCAAGTTAGGCAATCTTCACAACATCCCATGTAATATAATAATGAAAGGGGAGATAACATAGTTGGCTTATACTCGCCACGTCAAACAAGTACATAAATAACATTGCATCATCCAAACACTCATGGCCTGACTATGGCGCCAAAATAAAAGAGAACCCAACATGCGACACGGTCCCAATCACCCCCAACTGGGCACCACTACTAATCATCGGGAAAGGAAACATAGTAACATTGAGAGTCTTCGTTGAACTCCCACTTGAGCTCATACGCGTCTCCTGGAGCGGAATCATCAGGCCCTGCATCTGGTGTAATAGTAATCTGTGAGCCACAGGGACTTAGCAATCTCGCACCCTCGCGATCAAGACTATTTAAGCTTATAGGTAAGGGAAGGTAAAATATGAGTGGAGCTGCAGCAAGCGACTAGCAAGTATGGTGGCTAACTTATTCGCAAAGGAGAGCGAGAAGAGCAGGCAAAGCGCGAGCGAGAAACTAGAGGGCAACCTGTGCAAACATTACTCAAACACCGTGTCCACTTCCCGGACTCC
This sequence comes from Triticum dicoccoides, assembly GCF_002162155.2. NCBI lineage: Eukaryota > Viridiplantae > Streptophyta > Magnoliopsida > Poales > Poaceae > Triticum > Triticum dicoccoides. The sequence goes on from NC_041380.1 coordinate 113,495,990, forward strand.
ACCGAGAAGAGGCCATCACGGTAACACACTCAGTTGATTCATTTTAATTAAGTTAAGGTTCAAGTTATCTACAACCGGACATTAACAAATTCCCATCTGCCCATAACCGCGGGCACGACTTTCGAAAGTTCAAATCCCTGCAGGGGAGTCCCAACTTAGCCCATGACAAGCTCTCACGGTCAACAAAGGAATAGACCTCCTCCCAAGACGTTCCGATCAGACTCGGTATCTCGGTAATTCAAGACACTTCGACAGGTTAAAACAAGACCAGCAACACCACCCGAATGTGCCGACAAATCCCGATAGGAGCTGCACATATCTCTTTCTCAGGGCACACTCAAATGAGACAGACGTCGGGTAGGCCAGCCCAGAGTTGCCCCTGGTAGCCCCGGACATCGCTCGGTTGGACCAACACTCAGAGGAGCACTGGCCCGGGGGGGGGGGTAAAAATAAGATGACCCTTGAGTCTGCAGAACCCAAGGGAAAGAAAAGGCTAGGTGGCGAATGGTAAAACCAATGTTGGGCATTGCGGGAAAAGCTTTAATCAAGGCGAAATATCAAGGGGTTCCCATTATAACCCAACAGCGTAAGGAACGCAAAATCCGGGAACATAACACCGATATGACGAAAACTAGGGCGGCAAGAGTGGAACAAAACACTAGGCGAGAGGCCGAGCCTTCCACCCTTTACCAAGTATATAGATGCATTAAGATAACATGGCAATATAATGATATCCCAACAAGTAAATAAATGTTCCAACAAGGAACGGGCTCCAATCTTCACCTGCAACTAGCAACGCTATAAGAGGGGCTGAGCGAAGCGGTAACATAGCCAATCAACGGTTTGCTAGGACAAGGTGGGTTAGAGGTTTGACATGGCAATTTGGGAGGCTTGCAATCAAGTGGTAGGCATCGTAGCATTGTCATAGCAAAAGAGCGAGCAAAACTAGCATAGCAAAGATAGTAGTGATTTCGAGGGTATGATCATCTTGCCTGCACAATTGTCAGAGTTGACTGGTTCCTCAAAAGCAAACTCAACGGGCTCCTCGTTAGCGAACTCGTCTCCCGGCTCTACCCAAACAAGACAGACAAGCAACAAAGATACAATCAACCACGTGCAAGAACAAGCAATATGATGAAATGATGATATGCTATGCGGGATGCGATGCGGGATGCCAAATGCAAGATATGACAGGAAATGCATGAACCTGGCCTCAACTTGGAAATCCAAGTGTGCCACTGGAAATATGAGATGAAATCGCTTGAAAACGATATAAAGAACACCGGAATCGGAGTTACGGTTTGGAAATGGCAAGCGATTCAAAAATGACACCGGTCTGTGATTTACAGCAAGTAGGCATCTAAATGCAATGAGATGAACATGCTACAACATCCAAACATGACAACAAAAAACATGGAAGGGATGCACACAAGATGCTTAACAAAAGTCTAGCACTGAGCTACGGCCAAATCATCCATTAATAGGTTCAAACAAGCGTGGCAAAAATGCAAATGGCAAACAGATCTCAGACTTAGTGAAATCAACACTTGTCTGGAATTTCAGATCAGGTAGCCCTCTTCGGAGCAACAAAACTACATGCTACAGGACTTGAACATGGCAAAGTAAAGCATGGCATGGAGCTACTCAAAGAGCTTAACAAAAGTCCCTTAGTGACCTTGAGCCAAAAAGGATCAGAAAATACAATTGCAAGCATGTGAACATAGCAAAAACATAATCAGTTTCAGACTTTGTGAAAAACTGACACATGCTGAAATATTACTCAAGTAGGCATGTTTACGAGCTCGATGCACTCACTACAGAGCTATTCATGGCAAGACAAGCATACATCCAACAATAAGGCACAAAATGCAAGCTAGACATAGCAAGAACAATAGCATAACATGCACGGATCAACTACAACATCACCGGCAAAATTGCAAACAAGTTGACAATCTGCCCAGATTCACAAAGTAGCAAAAGTAGAGCTCGAATGACTCAAGCTAGGGTGCTCCATAATTGCAAACAAAGACATGGAAACAACAAGAACATATGGCATCATGAGATAAACAGCTCCAGGACTTAGTGAAATTACTAAGTCCCTGAAAACAGACTTAGCAAGTGCACCACTTTGCAAGCTTGCACAAGTCACCACACACATCCTAAAAATACATGGGTTGCACCTCTGGAAAGATGACAAAACCCTTAACAAAACACATGTAGAACTCACGGGCATATCATGCACACAATAATCATGGAAAAAATGACAAAAGTGCTAAACGGAGTAGCAGATCTGACAATTAACTCAAGTAGCCCTCTTCTAACAGCATTTCGGACATCAAGATGAACTCAAATGAAAATGATGCAATGTAATGAAATGATGTACTCTCTGAGATGAACATTTTGATATGCTATATGCATGAACCGGAGCTACGGATGCAAAGTTACGGAGCTGCGAACCTGGGCATATGAACTAAAAATTCTGAGGACTTGGGAAAAAATTCAACCTCCGGATCTGGATCTAGGGTTTCGGGGGCATGCGGCCCGAGGTTCGCTGGCGTGAGCTGGAGCTCGCCGGAGTTGAGCCGGAGAAGAAGAAGACGGCCGGGGCGGTCGGATCCGTGCGGGGAGGCGAGGCCGGAGGAGGAGGAGGAGATGGCCGGCCGCGGCGGAGCTCGGCTCCGGCCGGCGGAGCGCGAGGCGACGGGGAGGAGTGCGGTGGCCGGGTCCGGCCGGCGAGGGGCTTGGCGGCGGAGGGCGACGAGGCGGCGGCCGGGCGCGGGGAAGAAAGCGGCGGCGGGCGCGGGTGAGGCGGCCCGGTTCGGCGCGGGAGAGGGCCGGCCTCGGGCCCGTGCGTGCCGCGGCGGCGGCGGGCGCCGGGTGCCACGTGGCGGCGCGCTACTGGCGCGGGGCGGCGGCGGCAGCTTCGTCCGCCCGGACCGGACGTGTCCGGCGCGGCGCGGTGGATTTTTTAGGGTTTCGGAGGTAGGAGGAGATCCGAAAATCGGGGGGCCTTTAAATAGGAATAGAGGGAGCTAGGAGAGTCCAAATGAGGTGCGGTTTTCGGCCACGCGATCGTGATCGAACGCTCTAGGACATGGAGCAGAGTTTGGTGGGTTTTGGGCCAAAATAGAGGGGTGTTGGGATGCAACACACACAAGGCCTTTTCGGTCCCTCGATTAACCGTTGGAGTATCAAACGAAGTCCAAATGGTACGAAACTTGACAGGCGGTCTACCGGTAGTAAACCAAGGCCGCTTGGCAAGTCTCGGTCCAATCCGGAAATGTTTAATCCCCACACATGAAAGAAAGCTAGAAATGGCCACCGGAGGAGAACGAAGCGCCGGAATGCAAAACGGACAACGGGGAAAATGCTCGAATGCATGAGATGAACACGTATGCAAATGCAATGCACATGATGACATGATATGAGATGCATGACAACGACAACAACACACGGAGACAAAAAAACCTGAACCCGAGGAAATAGATATAACTTAACACTGGAAACGGCAAGAGTTGGAGTACAAATAGGGAAAGTTACATCCGGGGTGTTACAACACTCCACCACTACGAAAGGATCTCGTCCCGAGATCTAGGACTAAAAGAACACCGGGTACTCAGAACGGAGGTGATCCTCGCGTTCCCAGGTAGCTTCACGGTCGGAATGGTGTGACCACTTGACTTTGAGAAATTTGATTGACTTGTTGCGAGTCTTGCGTTCAGTCTCTTCAAGAATAGCAACTGGGTGCTCACGATAAGAGAGATCTTCTTGGAGCTCAATGTCCTCGAAGTTGACGGTGCGGTCAGGAGTCTTGAAGCACTTTCGAAGCTGAGAGACATGGAACACGTCATGAACATTTGCAAAGTTTGAAGGAAGCTCGAGTTGATAGGCGAGGTCGCCTCTCTTTCTGACAATCTTGAAAGGTCCCACGTATCTGGGGGCAAGCTTCCCTTTGATACCGAAGCGACGAGTACCTTTCATAGGAGAGACACGAAGGTAAACATGATCTCCGATCTCGAAAGCCAAATCACGGTGCTTACTATCATAGTAGCTCTTCTGGCGGGATTGGGCTGCTTTGAGGTTATCACGAATGACTTTACACATTTCTTTTGCCTCTGTGATTAAATCATTACCCAAAAGCTGACGTTCACCGGTTTCAGACCAGTTGAGAGGGGTACGGCACTTCCTGCCATACAGAATTTCAAATGGGGCCTTGCCCGAACTTGCTTGAAAACTGTTGTTGTAGGAGAATTCAGCATAAGGAAGACAATCCTCCCACTTCATGCCGAAGGAGATCACACAAGCCCTGAGCATATCTTCAAGAATCTGGTTGACACGCTCGACTTGACCGCTTGTTTGAGGATGGAAAGCTGTGGTGAAGCGGATGTTGGTGCCCATGGCCTTCTGAAAAGAATCCCAAAACTTCGAGGTAAAGATGCTGCCACGGTCTAAAGAGATCACTTGTGTAATACCGTGCAGAGAGACAATACGAGAGGTATAGAGTTCCGCCAATTGAGCTGCAGTGATCGACTCTTTGATAGGCAGAAAATGAGCCACTTTGGTGAGTTTGTCGATGACAACGAATATAGCATCATTGCCACGCTTGGACTTTGGAAACCCAGTCACGAAGTCCATTTCAATGTGGTCAAACTTCCATTCTGGAATGGCAAGAGGTTGGAGGCGACCAGCTGGCCTTTGGTGTTCTGCCTTCACTCTTCTGCAGACATCACAGACGTTCACGAATTGAGCGATCTCGCGCTTCATTCGAGTCCACGAATAAGCTTGCTTAAGGTCCTGATACATCTTCATGCTCCCAGGGTGGATGGAGAGGAGAGAATTGTGAGCCTCGTTCATGATCACTTCACGGAGGTCACCTTTGGGCACCACAATACGATCCTCGAAGAAAAGAGTGTCCTTGTCATCAAGGTGGTAGCACTTGTACTTGGGTTGACTCTTGGCAATCCCAATCTTCACCTTTTTCACCATAGCATCAAGTAGTTGGCCTTGGCGAATCTGGTCTTACAAGGTAGGAGAGACTTGAAGGTTGCCGAGGAAACCTTGAGGAACAACTTGCAGGTTAAGTTTGCGGAAAGCTTCACAAAGCTTGGGTTGATAAGGCTTGAGAAACAGACTGTTGCAGTAGGCCTTTCTGCTCAAAGCGTCAGCAATCACATTGGCCTTGCCTGGAGTATACTCGATACTCGGATTATACTCTTGAATCATTTCGACCCATCGAGTTTGCCTGAGGTTGAGATTAGGCTGAGTGAAGATGTACTTGAGACTCTTGTGATCAGTGAAAATGTCCACTTTTCTTCCCAATAGAAGATGTCTCCAAGTCAAAAGAGCATGCACAACTGCCGCCAACTCGAGATCATGAGTGGGGTAGTTCTTCTCATTAGGCTTCAACTGGCGAGAAGTATAAGCAACAACTTTCTTCTCTTGCATCAATACTGCGCCAAGACCTTGGAGAGAGGCATCACAAAAGACCTCGTACGGCTTGGATTCATCAGGCGGAGTCAGAACTGGGGCAGTGATCAATTTCTCTTTCAAAGTGTTGAAAGCAATATCACACTCCGGAGACCAAACGTACTTGACGTGCTTCTGAAGAAGATTAGAGAGAGGCTTCGCGATCTTAGAAAAGTTTTCAACGAATCTTCGGCAATAGCTTGCGAGACCGAGAAAACTGCGGAGTTACTTCACATTCTGAGGAGGTTCCCAATTCACAATTGCAGAAACCTTCTCAGGATTCACGGCAATGGCCTTGGCAGAGATGATATGACCAAGATAAAGAACCTCATCGAGCCAAAACTCACACTTGGAGAACTTGGCGTAGAACTGATGTTCCCTGAGCTTATCAAGAACCAAACGCAAGTGCTTGGCATGATCTTCCTTGTTCTTCGAGAAAACCAGAATGTCGTCGAGATAGACCAAAACGAAGTCATTGGTGTAGGCATTGAAGATGAAGTTCATCATGCGAGAGAATGTCGGAGGAGCGTTGGCGAGGCCAAAAGACATGACAGTGTATTCATATGAACCAAAGCTTGTTCTGAATGCTGTCTTGGGAAAAATCTTCTTCACGAATGTGAATCTGGTGATAACCCATACGGAGATCAAGCTTGGAGAATACTTGGGCACCTTCGAGTTGTTCGAACAGCTCATTGATGTTGGGAAGTGGGTATTTGTTCTTGATGGTCTTCTTGTTCACTGGACGGTAATCAACACAAAGTCGGTCCGTTCCATCCTTCTTCTTCACAAAAAGAACACCACAACCCCACGGAGAAGGACTAGGCCGGATAAGACCCATTTTCTCTTGAATATCGAGTTGCTTCTTCAGCTCCTTCAACTCTTCAGGTCCGAGCTTGTAAGGATGTTTGCACACAGGTTCCGTGCCAGGCTCAAGATCAATAACGAATTCAACTGGCCGGTGCGGAGGCATTCCTGGGAGCTCTTCTGGAAAGACGTCTTGATATTCGCAAACGACTGGAATTTGAGAGATGGCATCCAATTCGCCCTTCTCATTGAGAGAAAATAGACGGATAGTATCATCACGAGCGGCAAAGACAATTACATCCTTAGACGAATGAGTCAATTGAATCTGCCTGGCTGCACAATCAAGATGTGCCTTGTGCTTAGGAAGCCAATCCATTCCGAGAATAAGATCAATATCTGCGTTACCAAGAACCACCGGAGAAGAGAGAAACTTGTAACCGCCCAATGTGATAGAAACATCTGGGGCAATAGCGCTTGCATTCATGAATTTACCCGGAGAAACAACAGATAACTGTCTAGGCAAAACTTGCAAAGGAAACTCATGCTTAGAAACAAATGGCCTCGAGATGAAACAATGCGATGCACCCGTGTCAAAAAGAACTTTTGCAGGAATATCATTAACAGGAAGGTTACCCATGATGACATCTGATGATTCCTCTGCCTGAGCTGCATTCATCAAATTGACCTTGGCAGACTTGGGGTTATGCTTGACCACAGCTGTACTTGCCGATCTGACAGGAGGAGGAGGAAGACGCCTCTGGTTGAAACACTTGTTGGCATAGTGACCCTTCTGTTGGCACTTGTTGCACGTGACCTCTGAAAGCGGACGGTGATACGGAGCACTCGATCTTGGAGCTTGAGACGAAGTCTTGTTCTGAAAGCCAGGGTTGGGTGGGTGGGAAGAACCACTGCCACCTTTGCTCTTCTGCTGATACGGCTGACGGAACGGAGGAGGAGGAAGCCAAAACTTCTGCTGCTTGGCCACTTGAGTAGAGGAAGAAGGAGTAACATCTCTGACTCGCTTCTTGGAAGCATCACACCTCAACCGAGCAGCCTCTTGCTTCAGTGCCATGTTGTAGAACTCATCGTACCTCAAGGGCTCAAAGAGAACAAGAGCTAGCTGAATATCTTCTCTGAGACCACCCCAGAACTGATATATCATGCTCTTCTCATCAGGCACGTCCTACTTGGCAAAGCGGGCGAGCTTCTGAAACAACTTGTTGTAGTCATAGACAGACAAAGAGCCTTGCTTCAGATTGCGGAATTCCTCACGCTTGCTTTCAACCACGCTCTGAGGAATATGATGAGCTTGGAAATCTCGACGGAAATCATCCCAAGTTATAACACGTCCACCTCTGGAATCCTTGTACTGCTGGAACCATTCTGCAGCTTGATCTTTGAGTTGGAAGGAAGCGAACTTAACAAAGTCCTCAGGCCTAACGTTACTGCACTCGAAATGCTTGCACAGATCCACTAGCCAATCGTCAGCATCGGTTGCCTCAACACAATTGCTGAAAGTCTTAGGCCCGTTAGCAAGGAACTGGTTGAGTGTAGCAAAGTGACTCTGATTGCTGCCTTGATTCCCTTGGTTGCCTTGATTGCGCTCTTGAAGAATTTGCATGATCAACTGTGTGTTTGCATTGGTTGCGGCCATCACAGCTTGCTATGCCTCCGAAGGAGGTGGAGGTGGTGGCGGATCAGGATTCGGAGTCGTGCGCGTAGGAGGAGCCATCCTGAAGAGGTTGACCACCATTAGCACATTGACAGATAAGTATTGAAGCTGAATCCAACGGAATGAAAATTGCAACATATAGTCTTCACATCCGAACAAAATGAACGAATGCATTCCTCTTGAAATGGTCACATATCCATAAATTGAGAAGCCACGTAGAATTAAGGTAGAGAAATAAATCAACAAGGTACGGATCAAGAACGAATAATCGGTAAGAAATCCCAATCTCAAACCAATATCCGTGGAAGAAAAACTAGAGCTACAAGAATTCCCACCTATGAAACTCCCGAACCTTTCCGGTTATGCAATCAGGTGTTGGGGATACAGGGGAAGCATAATATCTCACCCAAACTAGCAAATCCTACATCCACCTGTATCCATCCATCAACACATAACCAAGAAAAACTTCAGAAACCATCTACCTCAACCTTCGAAAAGCATCCGTTATACAAGTTATGGCGATACTCCCGAACTCCCGCCCCAGTACTGGGTGGCGTCGAGGTTATCTCACCAACGAACTGCATAAAAGAGATTTTCGATGTCGGCGTACTAAACTCAGGTATTCCAGAACTGCAACGATAAAATTATGATGACAACACCTCAGAGCTCAACTCCCCGGGACACTTCCACTAAACCCCTGACAGGAGGCACCAAGACAATGTTCTCATCATAAAACCATCGGAACGATTCCAAGATACCCGCGTGATCCTAAAATTTTTTTTAGTGAAATTTGAGAAGAGAAGAGTCAAAACTCTACGTCAGGATGCCTTACCAGAGCGATGAGGAGACTGGGAAGTAAAAAGAATTCCTAAACTCTCCGATATATAATTCCTAAAGACTCAAAACATTTTTCTAGACACAACTCGGCCACTAAAAACGATCAAGCAATGGGGCTCCTAAGGTTGGGGAAGGATCTGATTACCAACTTGTAACACCCTCGATGCGACTATAGCTCCCATGTGTCGAGGCACGACTTAGAGACATAATCGCATTGAAGGCATATGTTGCAAGTTAGGCAATCTTCACAACATCCCATGTAATATAATAATGAAAGGGGAGATAACATAGTTGGCTTACACTCGCCACGTCAAACAAGTACATAAATAACATTACATCATCCAAACACTCATGGCCCGACTATGGCGCCAAAATAAAAGAGAACCCAACATGCGACACGGTCCCAATCACCCCCAACTGGGCACCACTACTGATCATCGGGAAAGGAAACATAGTAACGTTGAGAGTCTTCGTCGAACTCCCGCTTGAGCTCATACGCGTCTCCTGGAGCAGAATCATCAGGCCCTGCATCTGGTGTAATAGTAATCTGTGAGCCACAGGGACTCAGCAATCTCGCACCCTCGCGATCAAGACTATTTAAGCTTATAGGTAAGGCAAGGTAAAATATGAGTGGAGCTGCAGCAAGCGACTAGCAAGTATGGTGGCTAACTTATTCGCAAAGGAGAGTGAGAAGAGGAGGCAAAGCGCAAGTGAGAAACTAGAGGGCAACCTGCGCAAACATTACTCCAACACCGTGTCCACTTCCCGGACTCCACCGAGAAGAGGCCATCACGGTAACGCACTCAGTTGATTCATTTTAATTAAGTTAAGGTTCAAGTTATCTACAACCGGACATTAACAAATTCCCATCTGCCCATAACCGCGGGCACGGCTTTCGAAATTTCAAATCCCTGCAGGGGAGTCCCAACTTAGCCCATGACAAGCTCTCACGGTCAACGAAGGAATAGACCTCCTCCCAAGATGTTCCGATCAGACTCGGTATCTCGGTAATTCAAGACACTTCGACAGGTTAAAACAAGACCAGCAACACCGCCCGAATGTGCCGACAAATCCCGATAGGAGCTGCACATATCTCTTTCTCAGGGCACACTCAGATGAGCCAGACGTCGGGTAGGCCAGCCCAGAGTTGCCCCTGGTAGCCCCGGACATCTCTCGGTTGGACCAACACTCAGAGGAGCACTGGCCCGGGGGGGGGTAAAAATAAGATGACCCTTGAGTCTGCAGAACCCAAGGGAAAGAAAAGGCTAGGTGGCGAATGGTAAAACCAATGTTGGGCATTGCCGGAAAAGCTTTAATCAAGTCTAAATATCAAGGGGTTCCCATTATAACCCAACCGCGTAAGGAACGCAAAATCCGGGAACATAACACCGATATGACAGAAACTAGGGCGGCAAGAGTGGAACAAAACACTAGGCAAGAGGCCGAGCCTTCCACCCTTTACCAAGTATATAGATACATTAAGATAACATGGCAATATAATGATATCCCAATAAGTAAGTAAATGTTCCAACAAGGAACGGGCTCCAATCTTCACCTGCAACTAGCAACGCTATAAGAGGGGCTGAGCGAAGCGGTAACATAGCCAATCAATGGTTTGCTAGGACAAGGTGGGTTAGAGGTTTGACATGGCAATTTGGGAGGCTTGCAAGCAAGTGGTAGGCATCGTAGCATTGGCATAGCAAAAGAGCGAGCAAAACTAGCATAGCAAAGATAGTAGTGATTTCGAGGGTATGATCATCTTGCCTGCACATTTGTCAGAGTTGACTGGATCCTCAAAAGCAAACTCAACGGGCTCCTCGTTAGCGAACTCGTCTCCCGGCTCTACCCAAACAAGACAAACAAGCAACAAGGATACAATCAACCATGTGCAAGAACAAGCAATATGATGAAATGATGATATGCGATGCGGGATGCCAAATGCAAGATATGACGGGAAATGCATGAACCTGGCCTCAACTTGGAAATCCAAGTGTGCCACTGGAAAGATGAGATGAAATCGCTTGAAAACGATATAAAGAACGCCGGAATCGGAGTTACGGTTTGGAAATGGCAAGCGATTCAAAAATGACACCGGTCTGCGATTTACAGCAAGTAGGCATCTAAATGCAATGAGATGAACATGCTACAGCACCCAAACATGACAACAAAAAACATGGCATGGATGCACACAAGATGCTTAACAAAAGTCTAGCATTGATCTATGGCCAAATCATCCATTAACAAGTTCAAACAAGCATGGCAAAAATGCAAATGGCAAACAGATCTCAGACTTAGTGAAATCAACACTTGTATGGAATTTCAGATCAGGTAGCCCTCTTCGGAGCAACAAAACTACATGCTACAGGACTTGAACATGGCAAAGTAAAGCATGGCATGGAGCTACTCAAAGAGCTTAACAAAAGTCCCTTAGTGACCTTGAACCAAAAAGGATCAGAAAATACAATTGCAAGCATACATCCAACAAGAAGGCACAAAATGCAAGCTAGACATGGCAAGAACAATAGCATAGCATGCACGGATCAACTACAACATCACCGGCAAAATTGCAAACAAGTTGACAATCTGCCCAGATTCACAAAGTAGCAAAAGTAGAGCTCGATTGACTCAAGCTAGGGTGCTCCATAATTGCAAACAAAGACATGGATGGATAGAGCACTACAAGATTAACAAAACTCCCTTACTGATCATCCTCAAAAGAGGCACGGATCACTAGGAAACAACAAGAACATATGGCATCATGAGATAAACAGCTCCAGGACAGTGAAATTACTAAGTCCCTGAAAACAGACTTAGCAAGTGCACCACTTTACAAGATTACACAAGTCGCCACACACATCCTAAAAATACATGGGTTGCACCTCTGGAAAGATGACAAAACCCTTAACAAAACGCATGTAGAACTCACGGGCATATCATGCACACAATAATCATGGAAAAAATGACAAAAGTGCTAAACGGAGTAGCAGATCTGACAATTAACTCAAGTAGCCCTCTTCTAATAGCATTTCGGGCATCAATATGAACTCAAATGAAAATGATGCAATGGAATGAAATGATGTACTCTCTGAGATGAACATTTTGATATGCTATATGCATGAATCGGAGCTATGGATGCAAAGTTACGGAGCCGCGAACATGGGCATATGAACTAAAAATTCTGAGGACTTAGGAAAAAATTCAACCTCCGGATCTGGATCTAGGGTTTCGGGGGCACGCGGCCCGAGGTTCGCCGGCGCGAGCTGGAGCTCGCCGGAGTTGAGCCGGAGAAGAAGACGGCCGGGGCGGTCGGATCCGTGCGGGGAGGCGAGGCCGGAGGAGGAGGAGGAGATGGCCGGCCGCGGCGGAGCTCGGCTCCGGCCGGCGGAGCGCGAGGCAGCGGGGAGGAGTGCGGTGGCCGGGTCCAGCCGGCGAGGGGCTTGGCGGCGGAGGGCGACGAGGCGGCGGCCAGGCGCGGGGAAGAAGGCGGCGGTGGGCGCGGGTGAGGCGGCCCGGTTCGGCGCGGGAGAGGGCCGGCCTCGGGCCCGTGCGGGCCGCGGCGGCGTGCTACTGGCGCGGGGCGGCGGCAGCAGCTTCATCCGCCTGGACCGGACGTGTCCGGCGCGGCGCGGTGGATTTTTTAGGGTTTCGGAGGTAGGAGGAGATCCGAAAATTGGGGGGCCTTTAAATAGGCATAGAGGGAGCTAGGAGAGTCCAAATGAGGTGCGGTTTTCGGCCACGCGATCGTGATCGGACGCTCTAGGACATGGAGAAGAGTTTGGTGGGTTTTGGGCCAAAATAGAGGGGTGTTGGGCTGCAACACACACAAGGCCTTTTCGGTCCCTCGGTTAACCGTTGGAGTATCAAACGAAGTCCAAATGGTACGAAACTTGATAGGCGGTCTACCGGTAGTAACCAAGGCCGCTTGGCAAGTCTCGGTTCAATCCGGAAATGTTTAATCCCCACACACGAAAGAAAGCTAGAAATGGCCACCGGAGGAGAATGAAGCACCGGAATGCAAAACGGACAACGGGGAAAATGCTCGAATGCATGAGATGAACACATATGCAAATGCAATGCACATGATGACATGATATGAGATGCATGACAATGACAACAACACACGGAGACAAAAAAACCTGAACCCGAGGAAATAGATATAACTTAACGCCGGAAACGGCAAGAGTTGGAGTACAAATAGGGAAAGTTACATCCGGGGTGTTACAACAGGGGGTGCCCTCGATATTGAAGTGGCTGCACCCCCCGCATTATGCATATTGACATAACCTCGATTTATTGTCTATCCTGATTGAGCCAGCACTTTAATCCGGTCCATCAGGTAAAGGACTTCTCCGTTGTCTTCCTCTTGAGGGCTCCATGGGCGCCAACTTCGGCGTTTCTTCAGAGGAGCATTGTTGAACTCGGGAAGACCCCTCCGAATAGGGTCTGGAAGGGGGACGTCCTCCATGTAAAACCACTCCGAAGGCCAGTCTTCGGACGTCTTCTTTGGGGTACCGGACAGGTATCCGGTCCCGGCGATGCGCCATATTTCGGCTCTGCCCACTTGATATAGTGACCCCTCCTGTGTACGGGGCACAAGGCAGAATAGCCTCTTCCACAGCTCGAAATGAGCCTCGCAGCCCAGAAACAGCTCACAAAGGGCAACATAACCGGTGATGTGTAATATGGAAGCGGGGGTGAAATTATGCAATTAGAGGCCGTAAAACTTCAGGAGCCCGCGGAGGAATGGATGGATTGGAAATCCAAGTCCCCTTAGTAAATAAGGGACAAGGCATACCCGCTCATCCTTGGAGGGATTGGGAAAGCGCTCCGCTTGCTCTCCTCCATTATAGGTGGCGAGCCCGGCTCGAATGGGGACCATATATGCTGGAGGGATAAATCCCTGGGTCTACAACTCTACTAATTGGCTATGCGGGACGGAACACTTCTCCCAATCACCGGGCTTAGGGCTACCGGAGCGGGAGGAGGAGCTGCGATGGCCGGCCATGTTGGAATGGATATTTCCGAGCGCGCTCCGATGGATACTCGCCGTGGGAGGATGGTGTGGATTGGATCTAAAAATCTCCGTCCCTTTAATAGACAATTTATTTACATGGCTAGGGGGCGAATGTAAAAACTCCCTGGCTCCTCGCATTCGCTCGACACGTGGAAGATAGCCCTTATTGGGCGCAGAAGCCAAGAAGTGCAACATTTATGGGGAGCCGAACACTACTCAGCAGATATTCAGAATTTGGAGAAGAACCCACCTTGCAATGCCTAAAACAATCTGCTCGCCAGACTCATCGTCATTGAAGCCTGGTTCGGGGGCTACTGAGGAAGTCCTGGATTAGGGGGTCTCCGGACAGCCGGACTATATCCTTCGGCCGGACTGTTGGACTATGAAGATACAAGATTGAAGACTTCGTACCGTGTTCGGATGGGACTCTCCTTAGCGTGGATGGCAAGCTTGGCAATACGGATATGTAGATCTCCTCCCTTGTAACCAACTTTGTGTAACCCTAGCCCCCTCCGGTGTCTATATAAACCAGAGGGTTTAGTCCGTAGGACAACATACAATCATACCATAGGCTAGCTTCTAGGGTTTAGCCTCTACGATCTCGTGGTAGATCAACTCTTGTAATACTCATATCATCAAGAACAATCAAGCAGGACATAGGGTATTACCTCCGTCAAGAGGGCCTGAACCTGGGTAAACATCATGTCCCCTACCTCCTGTTACCATCCGCCTTAGACACATAGTTCGGGACCCCCTACCCGAGATCCGCCGGTTTTGCCACCGACACCTGGGTTCCCCGGTAGAGCTGACCGGACTCCAGACCTGCATCAAGAACATGATGAGCAAGAAAATCAAGCTCGTCAATGTGGTCCAGGTCATGCTCTTCCGCCGGATCCTCCCGTGTCAATGACGGGTATTCAATTTGTGGGAGTTCGACCCAGCCAAGCACCATGCGCTGTGAGAGCTCTTCGACACGACGCACAAGGACGTCTGGAAGGTGCTGTTCAAGGGCGCCGAGGTACCTCCTCCCCTTACCGAGGACCGCAGACTCAATGCAAAGCGCCATGCCAATCCGGTAAGTTTTTATATCTCACAGGATATTTATTTGCCCTAGTTTAATCATGTGCGGGATCTAAGCTTCCATGCCATTAACAAGACTAGGTAGAGACAGCGGAGCAAATCAATTGCCCAGCCCCCTACCTAAAGATCCTGCAAATGCTCTCCTAACGGAGATGCTGGTTCCAGCGCCTTACGAGGTGCCGGTGAAGAAGGCCAAGAAGGAGGCCACAGGGACCCAAAAGGGTCTTCGGCGCAAGGTTATATCGGACTCATCGTTCGATAACTCGGAAGTGCACTCCTCCCATGAAAAGGAGGAGGAGGAAGAGGAAAGTTCTCCCCCCCAGTCGGGGGAGACAAGAAAAGGAAGGCCGCTCCAACCGGGGAGGCCAAAGGGTCCAAGAAGGGAAGGACCCTCCTTCCGGACTGCTCCACGACGGCCACCAACAGCGGTGACGAGTGGTTACCCAGGGACAAGCCCCTGGCGAAGTCGTAAGTATCCGGATACCATAGTAATTCATGGTATGTTTTATTGCACTGCTTCTCCTTACGCCGAATATGATTATGTAGTCCGTCCCGAGCCCGTATCGTCGTATCTTCGTCAGACGGTTCTTTGGACTCATTGGATATGAATAGCGATTCACTTCCGACCGCCTCCACCCCTTGCCCTACGGACAACGTTGAGGTGTTGTCTCAAAAGGCACCGAGCTGAGGGGAGGTAGTCCAGGGGGGCGCCTCGAGGCGACCTTCCGGACCCTGGGCGCAAAGGGAGCAAGACTCCCACGGGCTCCAAGTTCGGCCCCCAGCCGAACACTGCGCTGGAACATTCGGTGGTTCCGGACTCCGGCAGGTGACCCCCCATTAAGAGGGGCAAGCCGCCCGTGCCGGTGGCCTCTGTCCATCCAGAGGCACCGGACAACTTGCTGGAAGCGCTTCGCGGCGCTTCCATCGACGAAGAGCACCGCACTATCATGAGTGCGGTGATCGAGAAAGTTCAGTCTGCCAAAAAGGACTAACTGAAGCTTGTGCCAGCCTCCTAACAGGCTTTCAGGTAAGCAATCAAAATATAGGGAAATATTACCGCATAGACAGTAGCCCCTGATGCTCTGTTTGGCGTTCGCGAAGAAAGGCCGAATAGAGGATCAAATAATGACTCAGGAGTCTAATCAGAATATGTCTATGTGCACATGCATGCTTCACTACTAGCCACTGCCGCACGTACTGCAGAGGTCGCTGCACTGAAGCAGGACCTTGAGCAGTCCGAGGAAGAGCTCGTCCTTACCAAGAGGTAGCTCGAGGAGAGCAAAGGTAAGCAATACCTTGTCTATATATTAAAAAGAAATTCGGTTGTAAAATAATAGGATCATCATGAATTTTCCAGGGGCCACGACCGAGGTGGCGACCCTGAATAAGGTGTTGTCCGAGGCCGAAGACAAAGCGGCCAAGGAGCGCATTAAGCGGGAAAAGCAGGAAGCCCGGGTAGGCGAGGTGCAGCAAGAGCTCGAGGCTCTCGCCAAAAAACACGAGTCCTTGGAGCTTGACTCTAAGACGCGAGAGTCCGAGCTTGCGAAGGCGCTTGAAAGCGCACAGAGCACCAAGGCTGAAGCCCACAAGGCCATCCAGGAGATTGATGTGGTGAAGAAGATAGCAGTGGGTAAGGCATTCATTATGCAAAGCAAGCATACGAAGGAAACTTTCCTTTTACTTACCCGAGTTCGAAGCTCTCCAGGAGCGTTCGCAGATCTTCCCCGCAGTGTGCTGGATGCCGCAGAGTTTTACCGAGCTGAGGAGGGGAGCTCGACGGAAAAGTTGCTCTGGTCTTAGTATACTGGGACCGAACACCCAATGCCCTTGAGTGACCAGCTGAAGCAACTGGTCGAGCTTCACAAGGTGGCCGAACATGCCATGAAGGGTCTTATAGTCCGGATGTGGCCTGGCGATCCCCTGCCTAGCAGCTACTTTGGTCTGGTGAGGTGGCTTGTGGATGCCTGCCCACAGCTTGAAGTCATAAAGTGGTCCGTCTGCATCGAGGGTGCGCGCAAGGCTTTTTCCCGGGCGAAGGTTCACTCGGCGAAGCTGGACGCCATAAAGCTGGTGAAGGAGGGGCCGCCGGAGGGCAAGGAGCATCGCCACCCCGAAATGTATTATGACAGTGTCCTGAAGGGTTCCCGCCTTGTGGTGGAGGAATGTTGGAAATATGCCCTAGAGGCAATAATAAATTAGTTATTATTATATTATATTTCATTGTTCATGATAATCGTTTATTATCCATGCTAGAATTGTATTGATAGGAAACTCAGATACATGTGTGGATACATAGACAACACCATGTCCCTAGTAAGCCTCTAGTTGACTAGCTCGTTGATCAATAGATGGTTACGGTTTCCTGACCATGGACATTGGATGTCGTTGATAACGGGATCACATCATTAGGAGAATTATGTGATGGACAAGACCTAATCCTAAGCCTAGCACAAAGATCGTGTAGTTTGTATGCTAAAGCTTTTCTAATGTCAAGTATCATTTCCATAGACCATGAGATTGTGCAACTCCCGGATACCATAGGAGTGCTTTGGGTGTGCCAAACGTCACAACGTAACTGGGTGGCTATAAAGGTACACTACAGGTATCTCCGAAAGTGTCTGTTGGGTTGGCACGAATCGAGACTGGGATTTGTCACTCCGTGTGACGGAGAGGTATCTCTGGGCCCACTCGGTAGGACATCATCATAATGTGCACAATGTGACCAAGGAGTTGATCACGGGATGATGTGTTACGGAACGAGTAAAGAGACTTGCCGGTAACGAGATTGAACAAGGTATCGGATACCGACGATCAAATCTCGGGCAAGTACAATACCGCTGGACAAAGGGAATTGTATACGGGATTGATTGAATCCTCGACATCGTGGTTCATCCGATGAGATCATCATGGAACATGTGGGAGCCAACATGGGTATCCATATCCCGCTGTTGGTTATTGGCCGGAGAGTTGTCTCGGTCATGTCTGCATGGTTCCCGAACCCATAGGGTCTACACACTTAAGGTTCGGTGACGCTTGAGTTGTTATGGGAAATAGTATGTGGTTACCGAAGATTGTTCGGAGTCCCGGATGAGATCCCGGACATGACGAGGAGCTCCGGAATGGTCCGGAGGTGAAGATCGGTATATTGGACGAAGGGTATTGGAGTCCAGAATTGTTCCGGGGGTACCAGGTGATGACCAGCGTGTCCGAAAGGGGTTTCGGAGGCCCCGGCAAGCGTTGGGGGGCCTTATGGGCCAAGAGGAGAGGGCACATCAGCCCACTAAGGGGCTGAGCGCCCCTCCCACCCCATCTCACGTAATCAGGAGAGGTGGGGGCGTCACCCCTAGGGCAGCCGCCCCTCCCGGCTTTGGGGGCAAGTTTCCTAGGGGGTGGGGGCGCCCAAACCCATCTAGGGTTTCCCCTGTGGCCGCTGCCCCTCCCCTAGGGAACCCTAGGGCGCCTCCCCCTCCTCCCTTCCCCCTATATATAGTGAGGGAGAGAGAGGGCAGCCGCACCCTTATCCTGGCGCAGCCCTCTTCCTCCTCCAACACCTCATCCTCCTCCGTAGTGCTTGGCGAAGCCCTGCCGGAGAACCACGAGCTCCATCACCACCACGCCGTCGTGTTGTCGGAGTTTTCCCTCAACTTCTCCTCTCACCTTGCTGGATCAAGAAGGAGGAGACGTCTCCCAACCGTACGTGTGTTGAACGCGGAGGTGCCATCCGTTCGGCGCTAGGATCATCGGTGATTTGGATCACGACGAGTACGACTCCATCAACCCCGTTCACTTGAATGCTTCCGCTTAGCGATCCACAAGGGTATGTAGATGCACTCTCCTTCCCCTCGTTGCTAGATTACTCCATAGATTGATCTTGGTGATGCGTAGAAAATTTTAAATTTCTGCTACGATCCCCAACAGTGGCATCATGAGCTAGGTCTATGCGTAGTTTCTATGCACGAGTAGAACACAAAGCAGTTGTCGGTGTCGATATTGTCAATTTGCTTGCCATTACTAGTCTTATCTTGATTCGGCGGCATCGTGGGATGAAGCGGCCCGGACCGACCTTACACGTACTCTTACGTGAGACTGGTTCCACCGACTGACATGCACTAGTTGCATAAGGTGGCTAGCGAGTGTCTGTCTCTCCCACTTTAGTCGGATCGGATTTGATGAAAAGGGTCCTTATGAAGGGTAAATAGAAATTGGCATATCACGTTGTGGTTTTCGCGTAGGCAAGAAACGTTCTTGCTAGAAACCTATAGCAGCCACGTAAAAACTTGCAACAACAATTAGAGGACGTCTAACTTGTTTTTGCAGCATATGCCTTGTGATGTGATATGGCCAAAAGGATGTGATGAATGATATATGTGATGTATGAGATTGATCATGTTCTTGTAATAGGAATCACGACTTGCATGTCGATGAGTATGACAACCGGCAGGAGCCATAGGAGTTGTCTTAATTTATTTATGACCTGCGTGTCAACATAAACGTCATGTAATTACTTTAGTTTATTGCTAAAGCGTTAGCCATAGTAGTAGAAGTAATGGATGACGAGACAACTTCAAGAAGACACGATGATGGAGATCATGGTGTCGTGCCAGTGACAACGATGATCATGGAGCCCCGAAGATGGAGATCAAAAGGAGCAAAATGATATTGGCCATACCATGTCACTATTTGATTGCATGTGATGTTTATCATGTTTTACATCTTATTTGCTTAGAACGACGGTAGCTTAAATAAGATGATCCCTCACTAAAATTTCAAGAAAAGTGTTCCCCCTAACTGTGCACCATTGCGAAGGTTCGTCGTTTCGAAGCACCACGTGATGATCGGGTGTGATAGATTCTAACGTTCGAATACAACGGGTGTTGACGAGCCTAGCATGTACAGACATGGCCTCGGGACACACGCGAAACACTAAGGTTGACTTGACGAGCCTAGCATGTACAGACATGGCCTCGGAACACGGAAGACCGAAAGGTCGAACATGAGTCGTATAGAAGATACGATCAACATGAGATGTTCACTGTTGATGACTAGTCCGTCTCACGTGATGATCGGACACGGCCTAGTCGATTCGGATCATGTTTCACTTAGATGACTACAGGGATGTCTATCTGAGTGGGAGTTCATTAAATAATTTGATTAGATGAACTCAATTATCATGAACATAGTCTAAATTGTCTTCGCAAATATGTTGTAGATAAATAGCTCAGGTTGTAGCTCCCTGTTTCAATACGTTCCTAGAGAAAGATTAAGTTGAAAGATATTGTAAGCAACGACACGGACTAGGTCCGTAGTCCGAGGAGTGTCCTCACTGCCACACAGAAGGCTTACGTCTTTGATGCACCACTCGATGTGCAAACCCCTACAACGTCGTCTGTGGATGTTGTGAACACCTGACAGACACATCCTGATGACTACATGATAGTTTAGTGCACCATACTTTACGACTTAGAATCGGAATTCCAATGACGTTTTGAACGCCATAGAACATATGTTCCAAGAGCTGAAATTGGGATTTCAGGCTCATGCCCATGTTGAGAGGTGTGAGACCTCTGACAAGTTCTTTTGCCAACAAGATGGAGGAGAATAGCTCAGCTAATGAGCATGTGCTCAGAATGTCTGGGTGCTACAATCACTTAAATCAAGTGGGAGTTAAACTTCTAGATAAGATGGTGATTGGTAGAGTTCTCTAGCCACTATCACTAAGCTACTAGATCTTCGTGATGAACTATGACATGCAAGGGATGGAGTTGATCCCGGAGCTGTTCGCGGTGATGAAGACCGCAAAAGGTAGAAATCAAAGAAGGAGCATCAAGTGTTGATGGTTTAACAAGACCACTGGTTTCAAGAAGGGCAAGGGCTAGAAGGGAAACTTCATGGATGGCAAACCAGTTGCCGCTCCAGTGAAGGAACCCAAGGTTGAACCCAAACCCGAGACTGAGTGCTTCTATTGTAAGGGGAACGGTCACTAGTAGCGGAATTACCCCAAATGCATGGTAGATAAGAAGGCTGGCAACTTCAACAAAGTATATACGTGTTATTAATGTGTACCTCACTAGTACTCCTGGTAGCACCTGGGTATTGGATACCCGTTCAGTTACTATTATTGGTGACTTGAAGCAAAAGCTACGGACTAAACGGAGACTGGCTAAGGGCGAGGTGACGATGTGTGTTGGAAGTGTTTCCAAAGTTGATGAGATCACCATCGCATACTCCATCTGCCTTCGGGATTAGTATTGAACCTAGATAAATCTTATCAGGTGTCTACGTTGAGCATGAATATGATTAGATCATGTTCATTGCAATACGGTTATTCATTTAAATTAGAGAATAATGGTTATCCTGTTTACATGAATGATACCTTTCATGGTCATGCACCCTATGTGAATGGTTCATTGAATCTCGGTCGTGGTAATACACATGTTCACGCCAAAAGATGTACAGTTAATAATGATACTACCACTTTCTCGTGGCACTGCCGCTTAGGTCATATTGGCATAAGATGCATAAAGAAACTCCATGTCGATGGATGTTTGGAGTCACTTGATTTTGAATCACTTGACACATGCGAGCCATGCCTCATGGGCAGGATGACTAAGACCCCGTTTTCAGGTACAATGAAACGGGCAAGTGACTTGTTGGAAATCATGCATGCTGATGCGTGTGATCCAATGAGAATTGAAGCGTGCGGTGGATATCGCTATTTTCTCATCTTCACTGACGATTTGGGTAGATATAGGTATATCTACTTAATGAAGCACAAGTCTGAAACGTTTGAAAAGTTCAAGCGATTTCAGAGTGAAGTTAAGAATCATCATAACAATAAGATCATGTTCCTAAGATCTGATCAAAAGGGGATTTTCTGAGTTATGAGTTTGGCAATCACTTAAGACATTGTGGAATTGTTTCATAGTTGAAACCAGCTGGAACACCACAAGGTAATGGTGTGTCCGGACGTCGTAATCGAACACCATGAGATATGGTGCGATCTATGATGTCTCTTATCAATCTACCGTTTTCATTTTGAGGTTATGCGTTAGAGACAGTTGCATTCACTTTATATAGGACACCATCTAAGTCTGTTGAGACGACGTCGTATGAACATTGGTTTGGCAAGAAACCAAAGTTGTCGTTTCTTAATGTTTGGGGCTGCGATGCTTAAGGCTTCAGCCGGAGAAGCTCGAACCCAAAGCAGACAAATACATCTTCATAGGATACCCAAAGGTAACAGTTGGGTATACCTTCTATCTCAGATCTGAGGGCAAATTGTTTGCCGCTAAGAACGGGTCCTTTCTCAAGAAGGAGTTTCTCTCGAAAGAATTGAGTGGGAGGAAGAGAGAACTTGATGAGGTTGTCGAACCTTTACTTCAACCAGAGAGTGATGCAACACAGAAAGATGTTTTCTGTGGCGCCTACGTCTGTTGAATAGGAAGTTAATGATAGTGATCATGAAGCTTCGGATCAAGTTGCTATCGAACCTCGTAGGTCGACAAGGATATGTACTACTCCTAAGTGGTACGGTAATCCTGTCTTAGATATCATGTTGTTAGACAACAATGAACCTATGAGCTATGGAGAAGCGATGGTGGGCCCGTATTCCAATAAATGGTTAGAATCCATGAAATTCGAGATAGGATCCATGTATCAGAACAAAGTATGGACTTTGGTGGACTTGCCTGATGATCGGCAAGCCATTGAGATAAATGGATCTTTAAGAAGAAGACGGACGTGGGCGGTAATGTTACCGTCTATGAAGCTCGACTTGTGGGAAAGAGTCTTTTCACAAGTTCAAGGAGTTGACTACGATGAGAATTTCTCACCCGTAGCGATGCTTAAGTCTGTCGGAATCATGTTAGCATTAGCTGTATTTTCGATTATGAAATCTGACAGATAGATGACAAAACAAGTTTTCTTACCAGTTTTCATAAGAAAAAGTTGTATGTGATACAATAAAAGGTTTTGTCAATCCTAAGGATGCTAAAAGGTATGCTAGCTCCAGCAATCCTTCTATGGACTAGAGCAAGCATCTCGGAGTCAGAATACATGCTCTGATAGAGTGATCAAAGCTTTTAGGTTTATACAATGTTTGCTAGAAACTTGTATTTACAAGAAAGTGAGTGGGAGCACTACAACATTTCTGATAAGTATATGTGGATGACATATTGTTGATCCAAAATAATGTAGAATTTCTGGAAAGCATAAACGGTTGTTTGAAGAGTGTTTTTCAAAGGAAGACCTGGATAAAGCTGCTTACATATTGGGCATCAAGATCTATAGAGATAGATCAAGACGCCTGATGGTGCTTTCAAAGAACGCACCCCTTGACATGTTTTTGAAGGAGTTCAAAATAGATCAGTTAAAGAAGGGGTTCTTACCTGATTTGTAAGGTGTGAAGTTGAGTAAGACTCAAAGCTTGACCACGGCAGAAGAAAGAGGAAGGACGAAGGTCGTCCCCTATGATTTTGTCATAGGCTCTATACGGTATGCCATGCTGAAGTACCGCACTTGATGTGTGCCATGCCACATGTCTGGCAAGAGGGTACAAAGGTGATCTAGGAGTAGATCACCAGATAGCGGTCAAAATTATCCTTAGAGAAATAAGGAAATGTTTCTCGGTTATGGAGGTGATAAAGAGTTCGACGTTAAGAGTTATGCCGATGCAAGCTTAACACCTATCCGGATAGCTCTGAGTAGAGATACCGGATACGTATAATGGAGCAACAATTTGGAATAGCTCCAAGTGGAATGTGGTAGCAGCATCTACGATATGACATAAAGTTTTGCGAAATACATAGGGATCTGAATATGGCAAGACCCATTGACTACAACCTCTCTCACAAGCATACCATGATCAAACCCAGAACTCTTTGACTATTTATCACATAGTGATGTGAATTAGATCATTGAGTCTAGTAGACTCTTGGATGTTGGTCACATGGCGATGTGACCTGTGAGTGTTAATCACATGGCGATGTGAACTAGATTATTGACTCTCGTGCAAGTGGGAGACTGTTGGAAATATGCCCTAGAGGCAATAATAAATTAGTTATTATTATATTATATTTCATTATTCATGATAATCATTTATTATCCATGCTAGAATTGTATTGATAGGAAACTCAGATACATGTGTGGATACATAGACAACATCATGTCCCTAGTAAGCCTCTAGTTGACTAGCTCGTTGATCAATAGATGGTTACGGTTTCCTGACCATGGACATTGGATGTCGTTGATAACGGGATCACATCATTAGGAGAATGATGTGATGGACAAGACCCAATCCTAAGCCTAGCACAAAGATCGTGTAGTTCGTATGCTAAAGCTTTTCTAATGTCAAGTATCATTTCCTTAGACCATGAGATTGTGCAACTCCCGGATACCATAGGAGTGCTTTGGGTGTGCCAAACGTCACAACGTAACTGGGTGGCTATAAAGGTACACTACAGGTATCTCCGAAAGTGTCTGTTGGGTTGGCACGAATCGAGACTGGGATTTGTCACTCCGTGTGACGGAGAGGTATCTCTGGGCCCACTTGGTAGGACATCATCATAATGTGCACAATGTGACCAAGGAGTTGATCACGGGATGATGTGTTACGGAACGAGTAAAGAGACTTGCCGGTAACGAGATTGAACAAGGTATCGGATACTGACGATCGAATCTCAGGCAAGTACAATACCGCTGGACAAAGGGAATTGTATACGGGATTGATTGAATCCTCGACATCATGGTTCATCCGATGAGATCATCGTGGAACATGTGGGAGCCAACATGGGTATCCATATCCCGCTGTTGGTTATTGGCCGGAGAGTTGTCTCGGTCATGTCTGCATGGTTCCCGAACCCGTAGGGTCTACACACTTAAGGTTCGGTGACGCTAGAGTTGTTATGGGAAATAGTATGTGGTTACCGAAGGTTGTTCGGAGTCCCGGATGAGATCCCGGACATGACGAGGAGCTCCGGAATGGTCCGGAGGTGAAGATCGATATATTGGACGAAGGGTATTGGAGTCCAGAATTGTTCTGGGGGTACCAGGTGATGACCAGCGTGTCCGAAAGGGGTTTCGGAGGCCCCCGCAAGCGTTGGGGGGCCTTATGGGCCAAGGGGAGAGGGCACATCAGCCCACTAAGGGGCTGAGCGCCCCTCCCACCCCATCTCACGTAATCAGGAGAGGTGGGGGCGTCACCCCTAGGGCAGCCGCCCCTCCCGGCTTGGGGGGCAAGTTTCCTAGGGGGTGGGGGCGCCCAAACCCATCTAGGGTTTCCCCTGTGGCCACCGCCCCTCCCCTAGGGAACCCTAGGGTGCCTCCCCCTCCTCCCTTCCCCCTATATATAGTGAGGGAGAGAGAGGGCAGCCGCACCCTTCCCCTGGCGCAGCCCTCTTCCTCCTCCAACACCTCATCCTCCTCCGTAGTGCTTGGCGAACCCCTGCCGGAGAATCACGAGCTCCATCACCACCACGCCGTCGTGCTGTCGGAGTTTTCCCTCAACTTCTCCTCGCACCTTGCTGGATCAAGAAGGAGGAGACGTCTCCCAACCGTACGTGTGTTGAACGCGGAGGTGCCGTCCGTTCGGCGCTAGGATCATCGGTGATTTGGATCACGACGAGTACGACTCTATCAACCCCGTTCACTTGAATGCTTCCGCTTAGTGATCTACAAGGGTATGTAGATGCACTCTCCTTCCCCTCGTTGCTAGATTACTCCATAGATTGATCTTGGTGATGCGTAGAAAATTTTAAATTTCTGCTACGATCCCCAACAAGAATGTGCTAGAGATGTAATTTTTGAATGAACATGCTCATGTGATCCTGTAATGTGAAACGAGTTCATTTGCACTATGCAATGCTTTTTGAATTTAAAATATTACCTTCTGTGCGGCTGTTTATAAAATCGAGAGTTGGCCAGTCGTCGGCTTCTGCTCCCATGTAACTAGTACTGGGGTGTTCGGGATAAACTCGAGCACTCTTTATCCCAATTTTGGGTCCTTCGAGGGAGGTGTTCAGCACTATCAACCAGGCAATCGGACTATATGGATTTATCACTCTCACTTAGCCATAGAAGTCTACAATTTCAAATTTTGGCGAAGCCCTAGTATTCGGAAGGCCGAATTTGGGGTGTTATATACGCCTAAGTCGGGCAAGGCAGACTCCTCGCCCAAAGCGGAAAAAGTCTTTAAGGACTTGAGACCTCTCGAACAACGACCAGCTCTCGCCTTATCATGACAGTCAGTTTTCAGCTTTCTCTACTGAGGTGCTCGTCCGGAAGAACCGGGACACAATCGTAGTAGTTCTCCCAGTGCTACCTTAGCCGATATAGCGGAACGTAAGGTACCAAAACATGGGAGCCGGGCAAACCCAACTATTGAACCAAGACATGATTCAGAGCTGATGCATATAATGCTATAAGTTCAGGGTGCCGCACTGTCGAAAGTGTTCAGACTTCTCACGCCGTATTATGGGGAAAACGAAAGCCCCTGGCGTACTGACCGTACCAGAATGTACGGGTGCAAGTTGTCGTAAATGAACATATAAGAAAAAAGGGATGGATAATGCAATAATAGACTAATGCTATGCATTGTTATTTAAATAATACGTCGAAGCCTACTTATACAAGTAGTGCAATAAGCAAAAAATAGGACTGTTTGACATGTCCTATCCAAGGGCAAGCTGCGTACGGGTAGTAAAAAGCCGCTATGTCGATTGTTATTAGAGACCACCTGGGGGTTCCCTTGTACATCTTAGCTTCTTGCCTCCTTGGTTGTTCCTTCCCATAATGTGTCCGACAATCATACTACCGGAAAGGGCTTCCAGAGAGTAAGGTCCTGAAAGAGAAAAAATGATAAAGGTATGCAGCCCCTAGGGCGGTTAAGCCACATTGCGGGACGTTCCCTGATCGTGCCCCCGCCTATGCCCATGGTATTTTTTAATGCGTAATTATGTACGCGCGGCACGGATTTCGTTGCTTGATTGGGACTAGGACGGGGGCCGAATTGCTAGGCGAGCTCTGAACGTGCCAGGTGATCCTATTGCAGGTTACTCCAGACTCGCTTGACGGTGTTCGGGGGCTGTATCGCCGAATTGGTTGTTTGCCTTAAAAGGCTGCTTTGTGCTTCTGCTGCGAGGGCCACTGTGTGCTCTTCCGTGCGGAGCGAGCGTTCTATGTTTCCATTGGCTGTTATGACCCCCCTAGGTCCTGGCATCTTGATCTTGAGGTATAAGTAATGCGGTACCGCATTAAATTTTGCAAATGCGGTTTGCCCGAGTAGTGCGTGATAGCCACTGCGGAACGGGACGATATCGAAGATTAACTCCTCGCTTCGGAAGTTGTCCGGAGATCTGAAGACCACTTCCCGTGTGATTGAGCCCATACAATGGGCCTCTACACATGGGATGGCGCCCTTAAAGGTGGTTTTGGTGGGTTTGATCCTCGAGGGGTCTAATACCCATTTTGTGCATTGTATCCTGATAGAGCAGGTTCAGGCTGCTGCCGCCGTCCATAAGGACTCGAGTGAGGTGAAATCCGTCGATGATGGGGTCTAGGACCAATGCGGCGGATCCGCCATGATGGATACTAGTGGGGTGGTCCCTGCGATCGAAGGTGATCAGGCAAGAGGACCATGGGTTGAACTTTGGGGCGACGGGCTCCAATGCATAGACGTCCCTTAGTGCACGCTTTCGTTCCCTCTTGGGAATGTGGGTTGGGTATATCATGTTCACCGTCTTCACTTGTGGGGGGAACCTCTTCTGTCCTTCTATGTTCGACGGCCGGGGCTCCTCCTCGTCATCACTATGCAGCCCATTTTCCTTGTTTTCGGCATTCAACTTGCTGGCCTGCTTGAACACCCAGCATTCTCTGTTGGTGTGATTGGCTAGCTTATCGGGGTGCCATGGATTTGACACGAGCGATCAAGTATGCGATCCGAACTGGAAGGGCCCAGAGTACTTCTTTTGAATGGCTTTTTCTGCTGACCGGATCTAGAGCCTCTGAATCCGGCATTGACTGTCGTATCATCAGCGTTATCGTCGTTGTTGCGGCGCTTGTTTCTATTACGACATGGTCTGCCATTGGCATCTTTAGTATCCGAAGTGCCCGGATTCCTTGATGTGTTGTTGCTGCGAGCCAGCCAGCTATCCTCGCCCTCGCAAAAGCGGGTCATGAGTGTCGTGAGGGCTGCCATAGACTTCGGCTTCTCCTGGCCGAGGTGCCGGGCGAGCCACTCGTCACGGATGTTATGCTTGAATGCCGCTAAGGCCTCTACATCCAGACAGTCGACAATCTAGTTTTTCTTCATTAGGAACCATGTCCAGAATTGCCTGGGCGATTCCCCTGGCTGCTGAGTTATATGGCTCAAGTCATCAGCATCCGGTGGTCGCACATAAGTGCCCTGTAAGTTGTCAAGGAATGCATCTTCCAAATCCTCCCAACTGTCGACGGAGTCTGGTAGCAAGCTATTCAGCCAATGCCGAGCTGGTCCTTTGAGTTTTAGTGGGAGGAACTTGATGGCATGTAGATCATCACCACGAGCCATGTGGATGTGGAGGAGGAAATCCTCAATCCATATAGCGGGATCTGTTGTACCATCATACGATTCGATATTTACGGGTTTAAAACCCTCTGGGAATTCGTGATCCATAACTTCATCAGTGAAGCATAGGGGGTGTGCGGCGCCTCTGTGCTGCTATATCATGACGCAGTTCATATGAGTCTTGTCTACTGTATTTGGCCCGGCCGAATTTACTTTTAGTGTATCCGGCGTGACGGTCATCGTCCTGTGTTGGCGCGCGCCCCCGTGACCAGTATATCGACCTTGCATGTTTTGCCCTGCTTTCCAATACGTCTCACAGGTCCAGCGTGTTGCCCCAGGCCTTGGTATTTTTGTTTGAGTGGCGGCGGGGTGCAGGCTGAACTTCAGGCTGAAATGCCTCTCTGGCTCGGCCACGAGGTGGCCGGTCAGCCGCATCGTACACTGGAGGGGATTGTTGTCTTCTTCGGCACTATCCGGAGTGTTATTGTCTCTTGTGCCGGTATCACTACTTTTGCTATGGCGGGACTTAGAGCAGTGCCGCTGACGTCGGCGCTTGGGTTGCTTCTTGGAGGGGTCATCCTCCGCTGTCTCGTCGCCATTGCCTTCTTTGGTGGTGTCCGCCATGTATATATCATATGATGAGGTGGCGGTCCAGCGCCCTGTGGGCAGTGGTTCCTGTTCGTCTCCTACATCGTCATCCATACCGTCGAAGTCCTCAGAGTCGAAGTCGAGCATGTCAATTAAATCGTCGAAAGTGGCTACTAAGTGGGTGGTGGGTGGGGAGCGAATTTCTTCGTCGTCCGCATCCCATTCTAGCCGGACATAGTTCGGCCAAGGTTCTCCCGACAAGGAGAGAGACCTTAATGAATTTAGCACGTCGCCGAAAGGTGAGTGCTGAAAGATATCCGCGGAGGTGAACTCCATGATCGGCGCCCAATTGGATTCGATAGGCACGGACGCAGGCGGCTCGGAGTTCATGGCCGGAGATGAATCCAGTGGTTCGGCAACACGGCTCTCGTAAGGGGTGAAGTCAGTATCCGGCTCTATCGCCACTGAGAGTGCGGCCTCCATGGCGGGGTCTATCCACCCGTCCTCTGATGGCGCAATTTGCTCCGGATTGAAGGCCAGAGTAGTTGCAGGTGTGATCTCCCGAACACTGTCCGACGGCAGAGCTAAATCATGGTCGTCGTGATCGTGCGGCGCACCTGGTATAGGCTCAAATCCGTCGAAGATCAAGTCTCCGCGGATGTCGGTAGTGTAGTTTGAGTTTCCGAACCTAACCTGATGGCCAGGGGCGTAGCTCCCGATCTGCTCCAGATGGCCAAGCGAGTTGGCCCGCAGTGCGAAGCCGCCAAATACGAAGATTTGTCCGGGGAGGAAAACCTCACCCTGGACCGCATCGTTACCCATGATCGAAGAAGCCATCAAGCCTTACGGTGACGACGCATTGGAACTCTCAATGAAAGCACCAATGTTGGTGTCAAAACCGGTGGATCTCTGGTAGGGGGTCCCGAATTGTGCATCTAAGGCGGATGGTAACAGGAGGCGGGGGACACGATGTTTACCCAGGTTCGGGCCCTCTCGATGAAGTTAATACCCTACTTCATGCTTGATTGATCTTGATGATATGAGTATTACAAGAGTTGATCTACCACGAGATCGTAGAGGCTAAACCCTAGAAGCTAGCCTATGGTATGATTGTTGTTGTCCTACGGACTAAACTCTCCAGTTTATATAGACACCGGAGGGGGCTAGGGTTACACAGAGTCGGTTACAAGGGAGGAGATCTACATATCCGTATTGCCAAGCTTGCCTTCCACGCCAAGGAGAGTCCCATCCGGACACGGGATGAAGTCTTCAATCTTTTATCTTCATAGTCCAACAGTCCAGCCAAAGGATATAGTTTGACTGTCCGGAGACCCCCTAATCCAGGACTCCCTCACAAACAATCACAAAATATTTCCATGATAGTGTATTTATATGTGAAAGTTCTCTTCCTTATACTAATTATTCGGGAATTGCTTGCATGATCAATACTGTGATTGTCAAGCCTCAAAAGATTTCACTTTCTAAACCCTGTGTGAGGCTACCACTAGGCATGGTATGATTTCAACTTCATGAAATTCAATTTATTCAACAATTTACTCATAGGATATAAGTGAAGCACAAGAGTAAATGACATAGGAAAGAGCTTCGTTGATGGGATGTGAATGTTGCTTACTTAGCCTCCTTGGCAACTATTTGAGGACTCTATTTTATTTAAAAACTTCCATATCTAAGTACTTTATTAAAACAGCAAGAAAAACAAAATAAAATGAAAATCCAAGGATAGTACACATCATGTGAAGAAGCAAAAACTTAGGCTCAACCGATACTAACCGATAATTGTTGAAGAAAAAAGGTGGGATGCCTCCCAAGCTTAGATGCTTGAGATTTATTGAAATATTATCTTGGGGTGCCTTGGGAATCCCCAAGCTTGAGCTTTTGTGTCTCCTTAATTCTTCTCATATCACGGTTTTCCTAAATCTCTAAAGCTTCATCCACACAAAACTCAACAAGAACTCGTGAGATAAGTTAGTATAAACCAATGCAAAAACCTTATCATTCTATATTGTAGCAAATCACTAAAATTATTATTCAACATTGCATACTAAAGGCCTCTGCATACTTAATACTCCTATCCTCAAATAGAATCATTAAACAAGCAAACATATGCAAACATAACAGCAATCTGCCAAAACAGTACAGTCTGTAAAGAATGCAAGAGTATCAATACTTATTAAACTTATGAAAATTTACCACACTATAGAAAATTTATCAGAGCTCATTTTGAAAAAAAATCAACATTTTTATCCCATTCTGACTTTTCTAGAGAATTTTTGCAACAGCGGTAAACTTTCTGTTTTCAAACAGCAACATGTATACTTGCAAAATAAGCATGGCAAAGGCTATCATTGCCACTTTTATTTAAATAAAAGATGCAAAACATTATTATAAATAACAGCAAGCAAATCCTAACAAAATAAATTGATGCTCCAAGAAAAACACATATCATGTGACGAATGAAAACATAGCTCCAAGTAAGGTTACAGGTAATGTTGGAGACGAAAGAGATGATGCCTTCCGGGGCATCCCCAAGCTTAGTTGCTTGGATCTTCCTTAGATATTAACTTGGGGTGCCTTGTGAATCCCCAATATTAGGGTCTTGTCACTCCTTATTCTCCTCATATCAACATCTCACCCAAAACATGAAAACTTCAATCACACAAAACTTAACGGAACTTCATGAGATAGGTTAGTATGATAAAGAGCAAACCATTTCACTTTTGGTACTGTTAAAGACAAGATTCATAATTGTTCTTCACACAATGTCTACTGTATCATATCATTTCCATAAGTTATATTGAGCAATATAAGCCATGGAAACTAGAAAACAAGCAAACTATGCATTGAAAACAGAATCTGTCAAAAACAGAAAAGTCTACAGTAATCTATACTCCAACCATACTTTTGCTACTCCAAAAATTCTGAAAAATTAGGAAAACCTGGATAATTTGTCTATTAATCTTCTGCAAAAATAATCAGCATTTTATCACGCTTCTTTTAAAAATTAGAATTGTTTTTCTGAGAGCAAAAGTTTCTGTTTTTAGCAAGATCGAATCAACTATCACCGTTGACCATCCCAAAGGTCTTACTCGGCACTTTATTGAAATGAAAGCAATAAAACATGATTACTACAGTAGCCTAATCATGTGAACACACAAAAACAGTAGGTAAAAGTTTTGGGTTGTGTCCCAACAAGCGCTTTTCTTTAATGCCTTTTAAGCTAGGCATGATGATTTCAATGATACTCGCATAAAAGATAAGAATTGAAACATAAAGAGAGCATCATGAAGCACATGACTAGCACATTTAAGTCTAACCCACTTCCTATGCATAGGGATTTTGTGAGCAAACAATTTATGGGAACAAGAATCAACTAGCATAGGAAGGCAAAACAAGCAAAACTTCAAGATTCTCAACACATAGAGAGGAAACTTGATATTATTGCAATTCCTACAAGCATAAGTTCCTCCCTAATAATAATTGTCAGTAGCATCATGAATGAATTCAACAACATAGCTATCACATGAAGAATTCTTTTCATGATTCACAAGCATAGAAATTTTATTACTCTCCACATAAGCAAATTTATTCTCATCAATAATTGTGGGAGCAAACTCAACAAAATAACTCTCATGTGATTGGAAATTAAAATCATGATGACAAGTTTCATGGTTATTATTATTCAATATAGCATACATGTCATCACCATAATCATCATATATAGGAACTTTGTTGTCGTAATCAATTGTAACCTCCTCCAAAATAGTGGATTCATCATTAAATAAAGTCATGACCTCTCCAAATCCACTTTCATCAATATAATAATCGTAAATAGGAAGAATGCAATCATCAAAATAAATTTTCTCATCAAAACTTGGGGGAATAAAAATATCATATTCATCAAATATAGCATCCCCAAGCTTATGGCCTTGCATATCATTAGCATCATGGATATTCAAAGAATTCATACTGACAACATTGCAATCATGCTCATCATTCAAATATTTTGTGCCAAACATTTTATTGACTTCTTCTTCTAACAATTGAGCACAGTTTTCCGAACCATCATTTTCAAGAAAGATATTATAAAGATGATCAATAATATGATGCAACCTCAATTCCATTTTTTATGTTTTCTTTCACAAACCAAACTAGTGATAAAATAAGAAACTAAAAGATTGAATTGCAAGATCTAAAGATATACCTTCAAGCACTCACCTCCCCGGCAACGGCGCCAGAAAAGAGCTTGATGTCTACTATGAAACTTTATTCTTGTAGACATTTGTTGGGCCTCCAAGCGCGGAGTTTTGTAGGATATTAGCAATTTTCCCTCAAGTGGATTACCTAAGGTTTATGAGTCCGTGAGAGGTGTAGGATGAAGATGGTCTCTCTCAAACGACCCTGCAACCAAATACAAGAAATCTCTTGTGTCCCCAACACACCCAATACAATGGCAAATTTTATAGGTGCACTAGTTCGGCGAAGAGATGGTGATAAAAGTGTAATATGGATGGTAGAAATATATTTTTATAATCTGAATAAATAAAAACATCAAGGTATCAAATAGTAAACGGGCACAAAAAAGGTATTGCAATGCTTAAAAACAAGGCCTAGGGTTTGTACTTTCACTAGTGCAACCTCTCAACAGTGCTAACATATTTGGATCATATGATTATCCCTCAAAGTGCAACGAAGAATCACTCCTGAGTTCCTATTAGCGGAGAACAAAAGATAGGAATTGTTTGTAGAGCACGAAACCACCTCGAAGCTATTCTTTCCGCTCGATCTATTCAAGAGTTCATACTAAAATAACGCAAAGCTATTTTTCCATTCGATCTATCCTAGCGTTCGTACTAGAATAACACCAAAGCATATTCATATTCATAATACTCAATTCACACAAGGAACTACAAAGAGACCCCAAAGTTTCTATCAGAGAAAAGATAATAAAAACATGCATCAACCCCTATGCATAGATTACCCCAATATCACCGCGGGAATCCGCAAGTTGAGTGCCATAACGTATATCAAGTGAATCAATAAGATACCCCATTGTCACCTCAAGTATTCATACCGCAAGACATACATCATGTGTTCTCAAATCTGAACATTCAATCCGACATGACAAAACTTCAGAGGGTAAAGATTCAATTCATCACAACAAGAGTATAGAGGGGAGAAACATCATATGATCCATCTATATTAACAAAGCCCATGATATAGATCACGAGAGAGAGAGAGAGAGATATTAAACACATAGCTACTCGTACAAACCCTCAGCACCGAGGGTGGACTACTCCCTCCTCATCATGGTGGCCGCGGGGATGATGAAGATGGCCACCGGAGATAATTTCCCCCTACGGCAGGGTGCCGGAACGGGTCTAGATTGGTTTTTGGTGGCTGCGGAGCCCTGCAGCGGCGGAACTTCTGATCTAGGTTAACCCTAAAGGGTTTCGGAATATTTGGAAATTTATAGTTCAAAGAAGGGGTACGGGAGGCCACCGAGGTGGGCACAACCCACTTGGGCGCGCTAGGGCCCCCTGGCGCATCCTGGTCGGTTGTGCCCCCCTCGGGGCACCCCCAAGTGCTGCTTTGGCCCATAAAAATCCACAAAAAGTTTCACGGTGTTTGGACTCCGTTTGATATTGATTTCCTACGATGTAAAAACAAGCAAAAAATAGCAACTGGCACTGGGCACTGGGTCAATAGGTTAGTCCCAAAAAATGATATAAAGTTGCTATAAAATGATTGTAAAACATCCAAGAATGATAATATATTGGCATGAATACTTCATAAATTATAGATACATTGGAGACATATCATGCCACCTCTAAAAACTTCTAAAAATATCCTTTTTGTGTACCTGGATCGTTCATGGAACGACAGTAGGTGGTCGCTATCTTCCATGCTAAGAGGGTTATTCTCAGGTCGAGTGTTTATTCACTCACCATCGCACGAGAAAAGGGTAGTAATAGGGATGCCCAGTCCCAAACTGCAAACACAAAAAGAGTTAATCACTTAAATCATCAAAGAAAAACTCCCAATGGAGTCAAAACCTTTACTTTTTATCGCTTGGGGACTGCCACTAGCTTGTTTAGCATGGGAGATATTGATAACTGATAGCCGTGAAGTAAATGAGAGGGGTCATGTCTCAAAATATCATTTATCTCTATTTTAAAAACTTGAGCTCTGGCACCTCTGCAAATCACTGCTTCTCTCTGCGAAGGGACTATATATTTACTTTCATGTTTTGTCATCACCTTCTAAAACAAGCGCCAGAACCTAAGAGCACAGCTGTCATGACTTATGCATTGTGTGTAGCTAATGTTGGGTGCATCATGACTAGATCTTTTCTACCATGAATTACAATGTTTAGTCGCTGCTTGGACTTTGGAGGTGCTCTGCATTTATGTTTTGCGGTCTCAGAAAGGGCTAGCGAGATACCACTATTGTCATATTATATCATAGTTGTTTTGACAGCATGTTGCCATTTGAGATGTCTTATTATTGCTCGCTAGCTGATTATGTCATTGATATGAGTTAATATAATCTATAAGAGTTATCGCCGGCATGGTTAGTTATAATGTTGGCTGAAAACCTGGGTGCTGTTTAAGCTTATTTATGCAAACAAGAGCAAAAGAGTTCGTAAAAGTTTTTCTTTTTCACTTTCAGTTTATCAACTGAAATGCTTGAGGACAAGCAAAGGTTTAAGCTTGGGGGAGTTGATATGTCTCCAACGTATCTACTTTCCTAACGCTTTTCCTCTTGTTTTGGACTCTAATTTGCATGATTTGAATGAAACTAACCCCGGACTGGCACTGTATTCAGCAGAACTACCATGGTGTTGTTTTTGTGCAGAAATAAAAGTTCTCAGAATGGAACGAAACTTTGCGAGGAATTTTTATATAATAAATAAGAATTTCTGGAGCCAAGACCTACTGGAGAGGGCACCTGGGTGGGCACAACCCACCAGGGTGCGCCCCCTCTCCTGGCGCGCCCAGGTGGGTTGTCCCCACCTAGTGGCCCCGCAGACCCTGAAACCGATGCTATAAATCCTATTTTTCCAGAAAAAATCAGGGAGAAAGAATTATCGCGATCCACGAAGCGGAGCGCCATCACCACCTGTTCTTCATCGGGAGCTAGATCTGAAGTCCGTTTGGGGCTCCGGAGAGGGGGATTTTTGTTCTTCATCATCACCAACCCTTCTCCATTTCCAACTCCATGATGCTCCCCACCGGGAGTGAGTAATTCCTTCGTAGGCTCGCTGGTCGGTGAGGAGTTGGATGAGATTCATCATGTAATCGAGTTAATTTTGTTAGGGCTTGATCCCTAGTGTCCACTATGTTCTTAGATTGATGTTGCTATGACTTTGCCATGCTTAATGCTTGTCACTTTGGGCCCGGGTGCCATGATTTCAGATCTGAACCATTTATGTTATCACCAATATATCCATGTTCTAGATCCGATCTTGCAAGTTATAGTCACCTACTACGTGTTATGATACGGCAACCCTGGAGTGACAATAGTCGGGACCACTCCTGGTGATGACCTTAGTTTGAGGAGTTCATGTATTCAACTTGTGTTAATGCTTTGTTCCGGTTCTCTATTAAAAGGAGGCCTTAATATCCCTTAGTTTTCAATAGGACCCTGCTGCCACGGGAGGGTAGGACAAAAGATGCCATGCAAGTTCTTTCCATAAGCACATATGGCTATTTATGGAATACATGCCTACATTATATTGACGAATTGGAGCTAGTTCCATATCACCCTAGGTTATAATTGTTTCATGATGAATATCATCCAACAAATCACCGATCCAATGCCTACGAATTTATCTTATATTGTTCTTGCTAAGTTACTACTGCTATCATCACTGTTACACTTCCTATAGAATTACTGCTATCACTATTACCATTACTATTGCTGCTCTCACCACTATCAAAACTATCATATTACTTTGCTACTGATTACTTGTTGTAGATAATTAATCTCCAGGTGTGGTTGAATTGACAACTCAGCTGCTAATACCTTCAAATATTCTTTTGGATCCCCTTGTGTCGAATCTATAAATTTGGTTGAATATTCTACCCTCGAAAATGGTTGCGATCCCCTATACTTGTGTGTTATCAATGACAACATACATCAAAGCTACAAATAGAGATATAACCGAAAATGTATGTCAGCTTTGAAAAAACATGTAACATGCATATGCCCCCCCCCTACAAGTGTGCACTCATATAAGTGATAATACCTCATGAAATGTGAATGCACAATAGAAAGAAATTTGTAATGAGTTACATGTGTCTTGGCTATATGCATCAGAGCAAAAGAATGAGAAAGTAGTATCGTCATGTTCATGATTTTTTTCTTGCAAACAATATGTGCAATAAGCAAGAGATCATCATGCACATGAGTAAGATACATATACTTACCTTGAGGTCCTTGATTAATTTCCTAAAGAGACTAGCTTGAGAAACCAAGGTTAGATTACACAGCATAATCTCTTCAAAGAAGAATTGACACAAGACCAACAAGAATACCAAGATTGGGATGACATGTATGGGAGTAAGTATCACTAGGTGAATGCTTCCTTAGGTGCAATCATGTCCCCAAAAGATCAAACAAAATTTACAATAGAGTTCCAAAGATGATTTTTCTCCCCTAATCTTGAACTTCCTCCCCCTGATCTAGCATTGGATATTGGGAGTAGGTAGGGTGAGACAAAACGAGAGTAAGAACGATAGCAAATATAGGTAACTTCATGATACGTCTCCAACGTATCTATATTTTTTAATTGTTCATGCTATTATATTATCTGCTTTGGATGTTTTATATGCATTAACATGCTATTTTATATTATTTTTGGGACTAATCTATTAACCTAGAGCCTAGTGCCAGTATCTATTTTTTCCTTGTTTTTGAGTTTTACAGAAAAAGAATATCAAACGGAGTCCAAACGGAATAAAACTTTTGCGATGATTTTTCTTGGACCAGAAGACATACACGAAACATGGAGAGGGGGTCAGAAGATGGCCGAGGAGGCCACAAGCTACCTAGGCGCACCCTGAGGGCTTGTGGGCCCCTCGGGTGTCCTCTA
This sequence comes from Triticum dicoccoides, assembly GCF_002162155.2. Taxonomy (NCBI): domain Eukaryota; kingdom Viridiplantae; phylum Streptophyta; class Magnoliopsida; order Poales; family Poaceae; genus Triticum; species Triticum dicoccoides. Next base: position 113,534,106 of record NC_041380.1, read on the forward strand.
AACCTAATCTTTGCTCTATAAATACCCAAATATTCCCAAACCATCAGAGCCATCCACCAAAATACTTTTCCGCCGCCGCAAGCCCCTGTTCCCGTGAGATCCCATCTTGGGGCCTTTTCCAGCATCCTGCCAGAGGGGGATTCAATCACGGAGGGCATCTACATCAACATTGCTGCCCTTCTGATAAAGCATGAGTAGTTTACCACAGACCTATGGGTCCATAGCTAGTAGCTATATGGCTTCTTCTCTCTCTATGATCTTCAATACCATGTTCTCCTCAATGTTCTTAGAGTTCTATTCGATGTAATATTCTTTTGCGGTGTGTTTGTCGAGATCCGATGAATTGTGGATTTATGATCAGGTTATCTATGAATATTATTTTAGTCTTTTTTGAAATCTTTTATGCATGATCAAATATCTTTGTATTTCTCTTCGAATTATCAGTTTGGTTTGGCCAACTAGATTGATTTTTCTTGCAATGGGAGAGGTGCTCAGTTTTGATTTCAATCTTGCGGTGTCCTCACCCAGTGACATAGCAGGGGTAGCGAGGCACGTATTGTATTGTTGCCATCAAGGGTAAAAGATGGGGTTTTCATCATATTGCTTGAGTTTATCCCTCTATATCATGTCATCTTACTTAAGGCGTTACTCTGTTCTTATGAACTTAATACTCTAGATGCATGGGGCTTCAGTACTTGGCTGACCTCCCGGTGGAAGACCTTGTTCTAGCGGTTGATGTGTGGAGTAATAGTAATAGATGCAGAATCGTTTCGGTCTACTTGACACGGACGTGATGCCTATATTCATGATCATCGCCTTGGGTATGGTCATAACTTTGCGCTTTTCTATCAATTGCTTGACAATAATTTGTTTACCCATTGTATGTTTTCTTTCAAGAGAGAAGCCTCTAGTGAAACCTATGGCCCTCGGTCTATTTTCCATCATATATTTTCAGATCTATAAACCAAAAACTCAAAAATAATTTGCTGCAATTTATTTAGATTTATTTTAGTTTGCCTTTTATTTATCTTTTATACCTATCTCAATTAGATCTCACTCTTGTTCGATACTGTGAAGGGATTGACAACCCCTTTTTCGCATAGAGTGCAAGTGTTTGTTAGTTTGTGCAGGTGCATAGATTGGAGACTTGCTTGTGCCTCCTACTGGATTGATACCTTGGTTTTAACTGAGGGAAATAATTATCTCTACTTTTTTGCATCACCCTTTCCTCTTCAAGGGAAAAATCAACGCGAGCTCAAGAAGTAGCAGAAAGAATTTTTGGCACCGTTGCCGGGGAGGTTCTACATCTAGCCTACCAAGTACCCATCATAAACTCTCATCTCTTGCATTAAATTATTTGCCATTTGCCTCTCGTTTTCCTCTCCCGCACTTCTAAAACGTTTTTAGAAAAATACAAAAATATTTGCCTTTTTATTCGCCCCTCTTTCGTTTGCCTTTTGTTTGCTTGTATGTTGGATCGCTTGATTATATGTCTAGTCCTCCTACCATTGTTAGTACCCCTGAAAGTGAGGTTCTTAATTTTAAGCAAAGGGAGGGAGAAAATGTAAAAGATGATTGGTATAGAATTTTCAATGCTCAAAATAGATCTACTCGTAAGCAATCTACTACCGTTCTCCTTCACAATTTTATGTGGGTGTTACTACTTGGTATAGATATGTGCTAGATACCATTACCGGAGGAAATTTCTTGGGTAGTTGATACGTCTCCAACGTATCTATAATTTTCAATTGTTCCATGCTATTATATTATCTGTTTTGGATGTTTAATGGTCTTTAATATGCTCTTTTATATTATTTTTGGGACTAATCTATTAACCGGAGGCCCAGTGCTAGTTTCTGTTTTTTTGCCTAATTTAGTGTTTCATAGAAAAGGAATATCAAACGGAATCCAAACGGAATGAAACCTTCGCGCGGATCTTTCTTGGAACAAACGCAAACCACGAGACTTGGATTGGAAGTTTGGAACTCCGTGAGGCATCCATGAGATAGGAGGGCGTGCCCAGGGGGTAGGTGCGCCCCCCACCATCGTGGGCCCCACGGAGCTCCACCGACGTACTTCTTTCGCCTATATATACTCTTATACCCTAAAAACATCAGGGGGAGCCATGAAACCACTTCTCCACCTGAGGGAGTCTTGGACTAAGGGGTCCTCGGGTGTCCGGCCTATTAGACATGGGCCGGACTGATGGGCTATGAAGATACGAGACCAAAGACTCTCACCCGTGTCCGGATGGGACTCTCCTTGGCATGGATGGAAAGTTTGGTGTTCGGATATGAAGATTCCTTTCTCTATAACCGACTTTGTATAACCCTAGTCTCCTCCGGTGTCTATATAAACCGGAATGTTTAGTCAGTAGAGATAATCATAATTATATAGGCTAGACTTCTAGGGTTTTAGCCATTACGATCTCGAGGTAGATCAACTCTTGTCATACTCACATTCATCAAGATCAATCAAGCAGGAAGTAGGGTATTACCTCCATAGAGAGGGCTGGAACCTGGGTAAACATCGTGTCCCCCGTCTCCTGTTACCATCAACATCAGACACACAGTTCGGGACCCCCTATCCGAGATCTGCCGGTTTTGACACCGACATTGGTGCTTTCATTGAGAGTTCCGCTGTGCCGTCATCAGAAGGTCCGATGGCTCCATCCATCATCAACAACGCTGCCCAGGGAGATGTATTTCTCCCTGGCCAGATCTTCGTATTCGGCGGCTTCACACTGCGGGCCAACTCGCTTGGCCATCTAGAGCAGAACGACAGCTACACCCTTGGCCGTCAGGTCAGGTTTGGAAGCTTGAGCTACGTTTCTGATATCTACAGAGACTTGATCTTGACGGATTTGAGCCCATGGCAGCCGCTCCCTATCACCGCGATGAACATGGCCTAAATCTGTCATCGGACCATACCCAGGAGACTGCGCCTGTAAGCGCTCTGACCCTAGATCCGGAGCAGCTTGTGCCATCCGAAGACGGGAAGCTTAACCCCGTCATGGAAGCCACAGACTCGTCGGTGTTGGAGCCGCACATAGACTCAACTTCGAGCAGGGCCTGCATCATCGGACCCCCGGATTCATCTCCGGTCACTGGTTCCGACGTACATGCATCCGCGTCCGCCGAGCCCTACCAGGCGCCGATCGTCGAATTCAGTTCCGCGGACATCTTCCGACACTCACCTTTAGGCAATGTGCTAAACTCATTAAAAACCCTCTCTTTAGCAGGGGACTCAGAGCCGAATTATATCTGGTTTCAACTGGGGGCTGATGATGGGGAATTTCGCTTCCCACCCACCCCTACTTAATAGCCACTATCGAACATCTAACCAACATGCTCGACTACAACTCCGAAGACATCGATGGTATGGACGACGATGCCGAAGAGGAGCAGGCCCAAGACCCGCCATTTAATGGGAGTTGGACGGCCACCTCCTCCTACGACGTATACAACGTGGACACACCCAAAGAAGTTGACGGCGATGACAAAGAAGACCCAGTGGAACATAAACCTCCTGAGACACAGCCAAAGCGCCGACGACAGCGGCGCCGTTCTAAGTCATGTCATGAGAAAGACAGCAATACCGGCACAGGAGAAAATAATACTCTAGACGATGCCGAAGATAATGAAGACCCCGTTGAGCCAACTTTCGGACAGGACGAACCGGAAGATGGGCGAGTCAGCCCTGATGAACAGGCCGTGCACGAAGACTCGGAGGACAACAATTATCTTTCACTCTCCGAGGATGAGGTGAGCCTCGGCGACGAAGACTTTATTGTGCCTGAGGAACCTCTCAAGCAGGAGTGCTTTAAGAAACATCTAATAGCCACTGCAAGGAGCCTGAAAAGAAGCAGCAACAACTTCAAGCTGATCAAGATCTGCTCAACGATAGATGGACTGATGTCCTGGCAGCAGAAGAATACGGCCTTGAGCGCCCAACCAAAAGTTACCCGAAGCGTAAACTGCTACCTCAATTCGATTACAAGGCACTTGAGCCCACACCATAAGCGTGTAATGCGACTGATCGACCACCACGCGGCCGGGACAAAACGGCAACTCAAGCCGAACACCAGCCCGTACTACCTCGCGGTAAAGACAGGAATAAAACAGCTCGGGCATACATGTATGATCTCCGGCAGGGCCTGAAGAATAAAGCAGGTCCAGCCAGATCGATCTACGAATCATGGGGGCGTGCCCCGACGCGTGACAACGGCTATCAAGCCAAACATGGCAAGCACAACTACGTCCGAGCCAAAAATCGCAGACGGACTCCATCTGAACTACGTCGCGACCTAGCCCGATATAGAGGCGCCGCAGACCCCCTCTGCTTCACTGGTGAAGTAATGGAACATGAATTCCCAGAAGGGTTCAAACCCATGAATATCGAATCATATGATGGAACCACAGATCCTGTGGTATGGATTGAAGACTTTATTCTCCATATTCACATGGCCTGCGGCGATGATCTTCATGCCATCAAATACCTCCCCCTAAAACTCAAGGGGCCACCCCAACACTGGCTGAACAGCCTGCCTGAAAACTCCATTGGCAGCTGGGAGGACTTGGAAGAATCGTTCCTTGACAACTTCCAAGGTACATATGTTCGACCTCCGGATGCCGATGACTTGAGTCAAATAATCCAACAGCCCGGAGAGTCAGCCAGGAAATTCTGGACCAGATTCTCAACCAAAAAGAACTAGATCGTCGATTGTCTGGATGTCGAAGCCCTAGCGGCCTTTAAACATAGCATCCGAGACGAATGGCTTGCCTGACACCTCGGCCAAGAAAAGCTGAAGTCCATGGCGGCCCTCACAGCACTCATGACCTGCTTTTGCGCGGGCGAAGATAGCTGGCTAGCCCATAGCACTAACAATACAAGCTAACATGGCACTTTGGAAGCCAGAAATAACAACGGCAAGCCCCGACGCAACATGCACAAGCATCGAAGCAACGGTGATAATACCGATGACACAGTGGTCAACGCCAAATTCAGTGGCGCCAAGACCGGCCAACGGAAGAAGCCATATAAAAGAAATAATCAGGGCCCTTCCAGCCTGGACCGCATACTCGATCGCCCATGTCATATCCATGGCACTGGTGACCCACAAGTATAGGGGATCTATCGTAGTCCTTTTGATAAGTAAGAGTGTCGAACCCAACGAGGAGCAGAAGGAAATGATAAGCAGTTTTCAGCAAGGTATTCTCTGCAAGCACTGAAATTATCGGTAACAGATAGTTTTGTGATAAGGTAAATGGTAACGAGTAACAAGTAACAAGTGTAAATAAAGTGCAGCAAGATGGCCCAATCCTTTTTGTAGCAAAGGACAAGCCTGGACAATTTCTTATATAGAGAAAAGTGCTCCCGAGGACACATGGGAATTATCGTCAAGCTAGTTTTCATCACGATCATATGATTCGCGTTCGGTACTTTGATAATTTGATATGTGGGTGGACCGGTGCTTGGGTTCTATCCTTACTTGGAAAAGCATCCCACTGATGATTAACCCCCATTGCAAGCATCCGCAACTACAATAAAAGTATTAAGGTAAACCTAACCATAGCATGAAACATATGGATCCAAATCAGCCCCTTGCGAAGCAACGCATAAACTAGGGTTTAAGCTTCTGTCACTCTAGCAACCCATCATCTACTTATTACTTCCCAATGCCTCCCTCTAGGCCCAAACAATGGTTATGTGTCATGTAGTCGACGTTCACATGACACCACTAGAGGGATGACAACATACATCTCATCAAAATATCAAACGGATACCAAATTCACATGTCTACTAATAGCAAGACTTCTCCCATGTCCTCAGGAACAAATGTAACTACTCACAAAGCATATTCATGTTCATAATCAGAGGGGTATTAATATGCATAATGGATCTGAACATATGATCTTCCACCAGGTAAACCAACTAGCATCAACTACAAGGAGTAATCAACACTACTAGCAACCCACATGTACCAATATGAGGTTTGGATACAAAGATTGGATACAAGAGATGAACTAGGGTTTGAGATGAGATGGTGCTGGTGAAGATGTTGATGGAGATTGACCCCCTCCCGAAGAGAGGATCGTTGGTGATGATTTCCCCCTCCCGGAGGGAAGTTTCCCCGGCAAAACAGCTCCGCCAGAGCCCAAGATTGGTTCCGCCAAGGTTCTGCCTCGTGGCAGCAGAGTCTCGTCCCGAAAGCTTGCTTATGATTTTTTTTCCTCGACGAAAGACTCCATATAGCAGAAGATGGGCATCAGACGGCCACCAGGGGCCCACGAGGCAGGGGGCACGCCCAGGGGGTAGGGCGCGCCCCCACCCTCGTGGCTGGTAGGTGGCCCCACTCTGGTACTTCTTGCACTCAGTATTTTTATATATTCTGGAAATAACTTCTGTGAAGTTTCAGGACTTTTGGAGCTATGCAGAATAGGTCTCTAATATTTGCTCCTTTTCCATCCCAGAATCCCAGCTGCCGGCATTCTCCCTCTTTATGTAAACCTTGTAAAATAAGAGAGAATATGCATAAGTATTGTGACATAATGTTTAATAACAGCCCATAATGCAATAAATATCGATATAAAAGCATGATGCAAAATGGATGTATCAACTCCCCCAAGCTTAGACCTCGCTTGTCCTCAAGCGAAAGCCGAAATCGAAAAACATGTCCACATGTTTATAGATAGAGGTGTCGATAAAAATAAAATACAGACTTGAGGGCATCATGATCATTCTTGTCATATGATCTCTTGTGCTAAAGTAACAATTCAATCACAATTTCAAGTATGAATCATAAAATTCATTGAGAACCAACAAACTCTAATCTCAGTCATTGAGCAATTGCGATTTATCATATCATAGGAAAGAGTCAATATAAGAGCTTTTCAGCAAGTCCACATACTCAACCATCTTTTAGTCTTTCACAATTGCTGACACTCATGCAATATTTATGGGTATGAAATTTTAATCGGACACAGAGAAAGATAGGGCCTTATAGTTTTGCCTCCCAATGTTTTACCTCAAGGGTAATGTCAACAATAATAGCTCATGCAGACTCACGTCCAATTAGCTATATGTATCTAGATCTTTCCAACATATTGTGCTTGCCAAAGGATAAAATGTAAAAAGGAATGTGAAGATCACCATGCCTCTTATGTAAGTTAGAAGATAAAAGTAAAAGATAGGCCCTTCGCAGAGGGAAGCAGAGGTTGTCATGCGCTTTTATGGTTGGATGCACAAAATCTTAATGCAAAAGAACGTCACTTTATATTGCCACTTGTGATATGGACCTTTATTATGCAGTCCATCGCTTTTATTTCTTCCATATCACAAGATCGTATAATGCTTATTTTCTCCCACACTAATAAGTCATACATATTTAGAGAGCAATTTTTATTGCTTGCACCAATGACAACTTACTTGAAGGATCTTACTCAATCCATAGGTAGATATGGTGGACTCTCATGTCAAAACTGGGTTTAGGGATATTTGGAAGCACAAGTAGTATCTCTACTTGGTGCACATAAATTGGCTAGCATGAGAGGGAAAGGCAAGCTCAACATGTTGGACGATCCACGAAAATATAATTTATCTCAGATGTAAGAAAACATAACCCATTACGTTATCTTCCTCGTCCAACATCAAGTCTTAGCATGTCATACTTTAATGACTGCTCACAATCATAAAATATGTCCAAGATAGTATATTTATATGTGAACCTCTCTTTCTTTATTACTTCCTATTCATTGCAACGATGACCAAAACTATGTTTGTCAACTCTCAATAACTTTTATTCATCATTCTCTTTATATGTGAGCACATTACTCTCCATAAGATCCATATGATCTCTTTGTTTCTTTTTTATTTCTTCTCTTTTATTTTATTCCCTCAAGATCATAGAAAAATCATCAAGCCCTTGACTCAACACTAATCTTTATTATATACAGCTCACGGACTCGATTACATAGAAGGATCATAAAGCAAAACTCACAACTAGATCATACTAAAACTTTATTCTACTAGATCAAGATATTATAAAAAGGATCGAACTAAGAAAAATGGTAAAGATAAAAGTGATGGTGATACGATACCGGGGCACTCCCCCAAGCTTGGCAATTTCCAAGGGGAGTGCCCATACCAGATACTCAGTTCTTCTTTGTTGGTGAAGAAGGTGGAGTTGTTGATGATGCAGGATTGTCGTCCCTCTTCCAAGGCATAGGCTCACCATCATAGAAGGATGATCGAGTCTCCTGAATCCTCAAATCTGCAGCCAAACTCATCCTCTTGAATCTATATTCATACTCACAGTTTTGATTTTGCAGGTCACACTACAAAAAAATACACTTCCGTGATGATACGTGTTTGTCACAGTAGGTCGCTTTTTTTGTCATGCATGTACATCCATGACAAATTTATGACAGAATCAAGATAGCCATACATGTGCTATCGTAGAAGTGTTCCATGACATTACCAAAATTATCATCATGGAAGTGTCTACTTCCATGATGATAAATCGCGCATCACAGAAGTGCTTTCATCAAGGGTGACCGACACGTGGCATCCACCGTAATGGAATGCCGTTAAGCTATCGGGTCGGGTTTTGGATCCGATAACCCGTTAATAGCCCCGACCAATGGGGATTTCCCACGTGTAAAATCATCATTGGCTGGAGGAAACACATGTCGGCTCATCGTTGGGATAGATGTCAACCACTCATTGGACGGAAGGCACTTATGATACGTCGACACGTGGCACGGCCCAACAGAGGCCCATTCCTGTGAAAAGGCCGGCCCATTTGACTTGGTCAAAAGGTGGCGGGCCGGCCCATGGAAAGCCTGTTAACGGCATGTTCGCATATAGCCCATTTACAGCCCGCTAACCCAAGGCCCATTATGCCCTATCCGAATTAGGCCCGGTAGCGTCATCTGGGCCATCCAATATGATTCTAGCCCGTTTTCACTTCTGGCCCATGTATGGCCCATGACGTCTTTCGGCCCATATGAGGCCCTATGTAACTCTTGGCCTATTAACGGCCCATGGTGAAACTGGCCCATAATGAACAGTGTATCACTTTACACCCATTAACGGCCCGTGGTGAAACTGGCCCGTAATGAACAGTGTATCACTTTATACCCATTAATGGCCTGTTATTCCATTGGGCCGTTTCCAGCCCATGTTATCTTTCGGCCTTCTCAGAGCCCATTTATTCTTGGGCTCATTTCCAGCATTCGTTTACTTACGGCCCGTTACTGTCATTTTCTGCTTGTGGGCCAAATTCAGCCCGTGGTTACAGTTGGCCCGTTTGTGGTCCATTAATACGTTGGGCCATTTTCATAGCGTCATCAAATACGGCCTATTAACGATGGCCCGTTACGGTCGGCCCATGAATGGACGATTCAAACTCTAGCCCGTTTACGGCCATAATGCGGACTGTTATTGGCCCATGTTTGGCCAATCGATCATACGGCCCGTATAAGGCCCACTGATGATACGGCCCGTAGAAGGCCTATTGTTTCTACGGCCCATAGAAGTCCCACTGTTTCTACGGCCCGTAGGAGGCCCAGTGTCACTACAGTAAATATTAGCCCATGGTTTTTGTGGCCTAGTTTTAAAAATTAGGTTATTGCAGCCACTAGTTAACCGCGGAAAAAGAACTGCAATGACTACAAGCAAACAAATAAACAAGACAACAAGGAAATAAATAAGCAAGCAACTAACGCTAGGCTATCACGGCTATTACACATATTACATCCATTGGGCATCAAAGTTTGCCACCAGTGCAAATATAGGGAACAAAGCATCATATCATATACACTGGCCGTCAAAATTGGCCACCAGTGCAAATAAACGCGGCAGCAAATCAAGAGCATAACTGAAACAACTTCAGAAGAGCTCAAGAAACGTTATCATGGGTATCCACCATGCTGGCAATAAGCGTAGCAAGCTGATTAGCTTTGTCCTGTTTGGTGCTAAAATCCTCCAACACTTGTTGTTGCACCAGAAAGTATGCATCTGAATGCTCCAGGGACTTCCGCAGTCCTTCCGCTTCTTGTCACAGCACAGCTGATCGATGTCTTTCAGCTTGTAATTGAGACTCAAGAAACCGAACTGATTCAGACAGTGAGTTTGAATAGCTTGTGCAAGCGGTAGTGGCCAGTAACTCCAACACTAAACCAAGACAGGATGTGTCACTATCCTGAACCTTATCTGCATTACTTCCTTTACCGTTGCTTAATAAGGCACTCTTCCCGAATATTCTGTCAGCATTCTAAAAGAAGAAACAAGCAGACACATAACAAGTTTAGCATGTACTAGTATATGAAACTCATTTCGGTGAACCAGTTCATTAGTAAGGTGGACAGGATTAAACTACCAAGTCTTCTATTGCCAAGTACTAGTACATAATAAAAGCATCAAATAAACATATATATATATATATATATGTCCTATGGTAGCAATGGAATCTTAAATTAGAATAGTTGTTCTTCAGGTTTAGGCACTTGTTCTAGATGAATAGAGTACAGTAAGACGCAAGAATATAATACTTAAAAATAGAAAATGAGCTCATAGACCTTACCACATTCTTGGTTCGGGACCAGTACAGAACAAGGCGTTCCCAGTCATCGTCCAGTAAATGTGTCTCAGGAGAACGTAAGGGAATTTGATGAGTTTCTTTGCCGGTGAAGTACATTTTCTTCAGGTAATTCCGATACTGCCACCAAGCATTCTTGAAGATAGCAGAGGTATTAGCACAGGTTACCTCATCCTGAGTTTCCAAATCGGTCCTTCTCTATAGAGAAAAATGGGAAAATTTGTTGTATTATAACCATCATGGAGGTAGGATGTATGGGACGAAGCAAAGTAATTGCCATGAATAACATTACTTACACATAACTCCTGGACAAACACCTGCAACTGGCATTTTCCTTCATCTTCAGTATAATATTTCCAAGATGGGAAGATACGCACATACAATTTAACAACATCAAATGCGATAGATGCTAAACTACGACTAGCTGGTTGTGCTTCCTCCACAGGAATAGGCGTACTAACTGGTGGAGTTGGGGTTCGCCATGATAGTACTGGCCCTATGGGCACTGGAGCTGCCTTACTAACTGCTCTTGTTTGGGAGCTCTGTGGTGGAGATGGTGTTGTGTCAACAGGAACTGGGTTACTATCGGCTGGGGTTGGGGTTAGATTGGGTGAAGCTGGTTCTCTGTCCATCGTAGTAGGGGTACAATCCGCGAGAGTTTGGGTTATGTGTGGTAGGGCTGGTTCTTGTGCATGTACAACTGGTGTGCTATCTCCACCAAGAGGTAGCACTATTTTATTTGAAGACCGTGTTTTTAGTCCGCTAGATACTGGCATCACCCGCTCCAATTCAAATGGCTGATAAACAGGAAACATAGTTGAATGTACAAACATTGTATGAGAGACAGATGCAATAGATAGTGTGGAAAAAAGAGGGCATGAAATAGTTGACATGTATATTGTTTAACTAAAACGGATAGCATGACATAATTTCACATATATGATGTCTATCTAAACTGGATAGCATAGCATAACATAATTCAAAGATATGATGAATAACTAAACATGATCGCATGACATAATTCACCTACATGTTATCTAAGTAATCAGGATCGCATCATTTAATTCACATATGTGATTTATATGCTAAATAGAGGGCATTCGATATGATGTCTGAACTAAGAACATGGTGTTGAATATTGTGTATATGATGTCTAAACTATGCAACGCAAGACACGATATGCATGATATGAGCAGTATAACCATGCCAAGTTAGAGCATACACCTCAGTGGGGGAATAGGACTGGTCATCTATCTCTGAATCCATCTCTGAGGAGCTATCGGGACCCAACAAGAGATCTGCTTCGACAGGTAGCACTGTCTGCTCTGAAGGCCTTGTTTTCACTCTAGATTTTTCCATCTCCCACCCAAATGGCTGATTCACAGGAAGAGTAGTTTAATGTACAAACATTGTCGACAAATGGAAATGTAATGAAGAAAAGGATGGGCAAGATATCATTCAAATATATGATGCCTGGTTAAACAGGATGGCATTGCACATTTCACATATATTATGGCTGGCTAAAAGACATGAGACTGCATAATTCCCATATATGATATAGAAACTAAACATGTGGCATTACAGAACATGTCTAAACTAAGCAGATGACATATATGATGTTAAAAGTAGGCACTGCAAGGCAACATATGCATGATATGACTAACATCATCATGCCAAGGTAGAGCAAACACCTTGGGGGGTAAATAGGAGTGGTCAGTGGCGTCCGAATCCGCCTCAGAACAGATATCTTCCTCTGGATTACAATCTGGAGAGGGGTGGGGAGGGTTTGCCATTGAACCCACCATGGAGCGATGTCTGCATGACATTGTATTGCCGCGCAAAACTCTTCTCTTTTTCTCTACATGTTTAGCATGACTGTGTACAATATCTGACATGCATACGAAAAAAATATGGTGAGATTATGTAACGAGAGCATGCAGAAATTTAGAGTGATGGTAACAACCAGTGGATTGATGTTTTTCCGTTGAACCAAAATAGCCCTAATAGATCGACATGAATGTATAGTAATAAGTGATGCAACAAGTGTACAACCTCTTTGCCGTAGCGGTGTCAACCTCAGCATCATTAGGTTGGTCGCTGAAGCAGTTGAGGCAGAGGTGGTTGTCGGAGGTGTGGAGGGAGATCTGTGGAATCTGTAGACAACATCCAGGGCACTACTCTGTTGTGACAGATTGTTCTGTCGTTGGAGCAGCTCCGGTGAGCCGTAAGACGTCAAGGCTGAAGCAGCACAAGACAGACATCGTCAATCTCAAGTGGGATTCTAATAGCATCTCCAATAGATGATGTAAAATGGATGTAAAATTAACATCACAAAAAACCACCTGACTACAACAGATGAGGTAAAAACCATTGACTCTGAACTTAACTGTCGAAACTGAAATTTACTGTGGAATCTGAATGCTACTGCCGAAACTGAACACAATGGTAGCAGAGAGGCACTTGACATGTAGTTCGGGGAGGGCCTGCAGTTCATCTTCAACCTGCACCCCCCTAAGCCGCCAACCACCACCGGCCGAACCGCCGGCCCCAGCGCTGCCTCGCTGCCCCGAAACAACTCGCCACCGCCGCCCCGACCAGCCCTCTAGGCCCCCCGCCCCCACCCTGAACCCTAAGATAGATAGTGGGGTACCTCTCCGGCGAGCCCCTGTCCCCGCTGCGGGTGGTTCTTCCTTAACTCTGGCGAGCC
>NC_041380.1:113547878-113559967 GCF_002162155.2 Triticum dicoccoides
ATTCAGTCGACTGAAGGGTGGCTTAATCGGAGCAGAGCAGCAGCATGAGCGAGGGGGAGAGCAGCAGCAGCAGCTGGGCGAGTGAGCGATCGAGCGAGAGCCGGAGCAGCAGCAGCAGATCCGGCTGGTATGGACGCCGCCGCCGAAGGGGCCTCACACTGGGGGAGAGCAACCGTGGAGATGTCGCCCGCGACGCTGGCTTCAAGGTAGCCGCTCCATGGGGGTGCGGGATGGAGCACCGTTGGTGTCGGGAGTTTGAGTTAAGGAGAAGGTGTGATGCGATGAGTGTACAACCTCTTTGGTGGCACCGAGTAGGCCTCGGCTTCGTCCGAGGAGTCGGTGAGGATGATGCGGTTCCGATGGAGCAGGTTAAGGCGGCGCTGTGGGGATGGAGCAGCCGCGATAGACGAGGTGATCATCAGAGCAGCTCCTTGGAGGTGGAGGATGGGGCGGCTGAACCGGTGGGACGGCGAGATGGACGATGGATCCTCATCCGGGGGGTGGACGAGGGACGTCGAGCTGTTGCGCTGGACGACATCGTCGGGGAAGAGGCTCCGGCTGGGCAGCGGTGACATAGCGGACGGAGGAGGGTGGGGTTTCGCGGCTGGAGCGGAGAGGTTATGGCGGCCTGGGATTTCGAATGGCGAAAAAGGGGCGATGGGAGGGGGTGAAGCATGACTTAGCAACACGCTTGTCCAAAATGTAGGGTGTGTTACAAAAGTACCCCCCACCGATTTGAACTAGCGGCCCTTTCGGCTCAGGGTTAGAAGGGGGATTTCACATGTCGGGATTTGGCAGCTGGAGGGAGTTTTCACGCGCGTTGTAATTTCAGGATAGCAAGGCGCGGGTTGTGAAGGCGCCAGTTTTGGGAGCACAATATCTGAATTTGCGGGATATAACAAGACGCGGGTTGAATTTTAGGGACAAGCCTAACGTGTAGTAATATTGTACTTGTACGTACCAAATCAATTCGCACATCTCTCAACCAAAAAGAAAACAAAAAAATAAAACTATTCACACCACACAAAGAGAGAGTCTTGCCCCGTTTTACTATACAAATGCTATTCAAAGCTACTCCCTCCTTCCATCTATATAGGGCCTAATGCGTTTTTCGATGCTAACTTTGACCAAATATTAGAGCAATGATATATGACATGCAACTTACACAAAGCACACTGTTAAATTCGTCTGTGAAAGGTTCTTTCAATGATATAATTTTCACATTATGCATGTCATGTACTATTAATCTTGTCAATAGTCAAAGGCGGTCTTAAAAATCTCATTACGCCCTATATAGATGGAAGGAGGGAGTATGAATCCATGTTATGTCCGATTAAATTTTTTCGCTTGCTGTATAATGCATGTAACCTACCCATACCAACATTTTAGTGCATTCCAAATGTCTATACTACCGCTGCAATTCGAACTAAATTTGAATTCGTTTCTCTATTTCAATAAGAATCTACAATCATGATTGTTGCCAACTACAACCATCATAGTTTCCTTGCTATCCGCCAGATATAAATCAGACGGCCTATAATGCAGGATGGCAGGCACACCATCATCAACAACTCCGTTTTTTATAAGAATAGAGATAAAACATATTAAATGTAGTATACCATGTTAATAACCACACCATGTGTATCACCGTTATATATATTCACACATCCGCAGGTTTGAAACACTATGATAAATTCTTCAAATATCCGAATTCGCTTTTTATAATGAAGTATATAAGATCTCTATTCGTCTTTTACACCCACACAACCCTCTTATCTTTGTAGCTAGCGCTAACTTTCTCTTGTGCATGCACACGCCCGCATCCCTCTCACCCTCCCTCGGCATTCTCTAGCTCCATCGCGCAAATTCGTCTTTTCACTTTAGGTTGTTCACCCATGGTGTGTGTAGGCCCCCCAACTCCTTCTTTACGGCACACATCGATCGATATGCCTCTCTAGCCAGGTGTGCCTAGCACAAACACAAGCTTCCCCTCTTCTCTTGTCACCGTCCATGCCTCACTCCCACCGCTCTTTTCATCGTTCTCGTACTCGCACACTCCTCCCCCTCGATATAGTATGCCTCTCGTACCACCTTCTACATGCATCCCTCTCTCTCTATCCTTCTCCTCGTGCCTCATTTTCTTCTAACACACACATGCATGTATACCGATCGATCTCCCAACATATACCTAGATCGACTTTAACTACCCCCCATCGATCGACGTACCTCACAAGTTATGTCTCTTCTTTATCTTACAAAGGGCGATTGATCTTCCTACGTAGTTACGTTTGCTTACCAGAGCCACATCGTCCCCCCTCATCATTCATGCATGCCTTCTGACCTGTCTCTCACACGCACGTGCACAGACAACAAGCAACCATCTCCTCTCTTATTGATATTGCAGGCGTGCCCTCCGTTTGTCTAGCAAGCCTATCCCACCATTTGTTAGAAGCAACTCCACTACCACCCCCTCCAACACTCTCGCTCTGTCTCTCTCCCAACCTTATTCATCTCCTGCACATATGCATGGATGCCGATCGATCTCCCTTAATACATGAGGCAGATCGATCTCCTTAATACATGAGGTAGGCCTCTCTCCTCCTCCACACATATACCAGCCATTGTACCTCTATAGTTAATTGGGCCTTCCTCTTCCCCCACCACACACCGATAGTCGAGCGCTGCAGGTAGGTATCCATGCCACAGAGACAAACTGCACATGTCCCATCTCACGTTCCAGTAGGCCAGCCACTCTATATCTTTGACGTGGGCACACACAAATTCGATGGCACTCTATATCGATCGCGCGCACGCACACACACACACACATCATCCCTCTCTTCGATTCTATGGACACCTCAAGCTGATGATACCTCCACTCTCTTCTCATGGATCGCCCCCTCTATATATATGTTATATCCAGGACTCTATTTCACACACATTGCATATGTTAAATTTTTTGATTGACCCCCCCCCCCACACACACACAAAAAAAAACTCTCAAGAACCCACACACTATATCTCTCTAGGTTTGTACCTCTCTCACACAACCCCACGTAGGTGGTGTACGTATACAAGAAGAGAATAGGTGCACCGTGCACGTACTCATGCTTCGTGCCCAGCCACACCCGCGCGGGTACACGGTGGAGCTCATTTCTCCGCAGAAGCTGAATTTGTTTTTGAAACATCAAGTGGCCAGAGACTCGAAAACTTATTTGCCCATTAGTGACTTGTTAGGGCGGTGGATTTTAATTTGTACGATAATGCTGCATCCACCTAAAGTAACGAAAGTTCTTACGTAAACTTCCTAGTAATTCCCTCTTCGTAGGTGCGGCATTACTCCTAACATTTGTAATATCAGTTTGAAACTTGTAATATTGCCGTGTCCTATTCCTCACTCTGTGCACTTAAAAACCGAACCGAAAAACCATACCGAAAATAAACCGAACCGAACCAATTTTATGGTTTTTATGGTTTCTGGTTTTGGTATGGTATGAACTTTTCATACCGATTTGAACTTGGTTTTTATGGTATATACCGGAAAACCAAACGGTTAACCGAATAAACCAAAGTAAAAAATAAATTTATATTTCTTGAGATGAACAACCATACAAGTTGTCATTTTTCTTGTACATGAGTAAAATGCACTACTAAGCATGTAATTTTTTTCTTGTAACATAGTCATTTTTCTATTTTTAAAATGCTAAGCACGTCCATAACCATCA
The DNA here is from genome assembly GCF_002162155.2 of Triticum dicoccoides. Lineage (NCBI taxonomy): Eukaryota > Viridiplantae > Streptophyta > Magnoliopsida > Poales > Poaceae > Triticum > Triticum dicoccoides. The sequence goes on from NC_041380.1 coordinate 113,551,604, forward strand.
ACAGATGAATCAATGCATGCATATATACTTATATATATAGTCATATACTATTTGTGTAGAATAGTATGTGTTTTGAGTCATAAATTTGCTAATTATTATTACGTCATTTCCAATTTCTCGTCAACTTTGGTTTTTATGGTATATACCGAAACCATACCGAAATAATTTGGTATATACCGAAACCGAACCTATTTTAATTTCATACCATATTTACCGAAGTATTAATACCGTACAAACTGAAAAACCGTATAAATCTGCCCATGTAAACCGAATAAACCGAACGCACAGGGTGACCTATTCCTGCGTTTTCAAAATCCTGCGAATCAAACAGGTCCTGAGTTGGTGATGATGTTGTGCCTCCCATCTTTCACCAATAGCCGTTGGATCTAGATCTGACGCATACAAACCAAGCTTCTCCATTTTTGCAAAAAGATGCCCGCACTTGTTCCCTATTTACAAACAACTCCTTGTCTCTCACAATCAGCCTTGTCTCCTCCCCACCACATCTAGGACTAGAAGGCCGTGGAAAAATCTGGCGCGATGGCCGCTGCCGGCGCCGTCCACCCCCAATCTTGGTGTTCCGTGCAATGCACGGGCATCTACGCACGGGAAATTATGTCGAACAGGGCTAGTTGTAAGCAGGCTAGCTGTACAGCCATGATGATAGTGACTGCAGACGGTGAGGCTGACTATGGTATGCCGAACACGGCGCCTATACCTAGGTGTCATCTCCGGCGCAGGGTCTTGTCACTTCACTGTGAGGAGCAGCACGTAATAATTTGACCAACGGATAGTGCAGTGCTAGTACTCCTATTACTACATTGGTAGTACTACTACTAGTACTGGTAGCACCACCGTCTGGATTTAGGAGTACTACCACATCCATCTGGATTTTAGTATTTGACTAGCAATATCTAGTAATGCATGTCACCAAAAATGTACTACTCCCTCTGTAAATAAATACATGGTGTTTTATTCCTATCGGCGAGAGAACTTAATGTTTTTTGCTACTCCTAACTAGACTACTAATAGGATTACATGCAATGAACTAAACACTGCATGTCATGTTTGGTAGTCTCAAGTCATTGAAAGCATGCACGGCCCACATTCTCATTGGTTGATATGTCACGAAATAAGAAACAGGGAGGGAGTTAATGCACCGTGCCTAAGTATTTTGGGATTATTTGGTTTTCATAAGGTGACTTACACAACATTTTTGTTTACATGCATTAACATTTAATAGTTAAATCAAAGGTCAAAACTTGGCGCAAAATGCAAAGGGGGCCAATAAACCAGTAAACATCAAACTTCTCTCGTTTGGCCCCAACTAGAGGTCCGGTGAGATGACTATACTGCACCGACACAGAGGGGGACGCAGCTTCATTGACTTACGGCAATTGCCTTTGGGTGAATGACACGTGGCCCCAGGGGGTGGCTGGCCCACCTATCATACAGCCAAAGGCAGGTGCAGTAGAGGCCCGGGGAGTAGTATGAAATCCTACGCACCTACGCACCCTAACCAAGGGATGAGTGATCACTCGAATCACAAGATCAGTTGACTAGAAGCTACGCTAGACCCATGGAGGCGATGAGCGCGAGCATCAGCCGGCTGTGCCAGATGGTCCATGACGTCGGCCTGCGGCCCGGCACCGAGGAACGTTTCCAGGTAGTATTGCTTGAGGCCGCCAGGGCGAGGGGCCGCTTGGACGATAGCTTCGTCTCCTTGTTCGATGAGGTCCTCGTCGGTTTCCTCGACAAATTCACTATCATCAAGAAGCTTGCGGACGACTTTGACATAAGCCTCCAGCCAACGCGCCCAGGCTCTGCGATGCCCGCCACCCTCAACGGCCACTATGGTAACAACCTCTTCGACGCACTGGTGGCCCCGCGACTGCCCGCCGTCGCGCCGGAGAATGTCGACCTCAAGGTCGCGCTCACCGCGCAGCGCCTGGCGCAGCAAGACACCATCGACATAATCACCCACGTCTACGCGTAAATCGTCCACAAGGACTACTACATGCAAGAGGAGGACGATAGGACGCTGGCCTTCTTGGAGCGCAGGGCAACCTTGGACGACACTGTTCAGAAGCACATTGAGCTCGCCGCCAACGCAGCTACTCCTCACACGTCGGCTGGTGACCCGGCGAACTAGGGCATGAGGATGTCGTTGAGCGTTGATGGATCCGTATGTATTTTTATCTTTCTGTCAAATCCATGTAGTAGTATATGATACTACAGTAATTATCTTACCTTTCGCATCAACTTCATAATTTTCGTACGTACTCCATGCATGAACGGCGCCAGAACCAAACTTCTCATTACTCTAGGCAAAATCGTTATTTTCTATCTATCGGTCGCGCCATGGAGCAGAACCAAATTTTACAAGTTACGAGTTCAAAAGGAAAAGCCTGCCGTGTTCGCGTCGCACCCCCACACGGTTGGTCTGGCACGCCGCTCAAGCGGGAATGTGTGCGGTGTTGCATTTTCACTTACAAGTGGGACCGCAGTTGAGCAAACCGACTATCGGCAAACCCCCACCCCGCCCACCGCGCGATGGCTGAGAAAACAGGAGGGAGAAGAGATGGTTGTAGCACAGACTCCAAGAAAATTGGTGTCGGATGGGACTCATGTGGGTGGCGTGTGCCGTACTGCTAGACGTGAATGCTACTGAGTTATGGCCCATGCCACCCCACTATATCGAGGTACGTAGAACAAATTTCATGTAGTCCATGCTCAGCCCTCCTCTATCTCTCTTCTTAGCCATCCAGCGGACGCACGGAGCCCATCGTCTGTTTGCTCACATGCGGCCCCACATGTCAGTGAAAACGCAAGAGGACCCACTGAACCTGCACATCTTTCACCTCGACGTGCTGGTGATGAAAAACAAATCCAATAAAGATCTTCGGTGGCCGCTTTTGGAGTTACTCAAGAGTAGTAAGATTCTATTTACAGTTTAACCCAAGATGCACATCTCGTGGCTTCAACTACCACTCTATTTTCTTTCATGACACGACCTAGATGCTGGATGTCCCACATGTCGGCAAAAGGAGGAAGAACCCGACCAAATCTTCGGTTCTGCTCTCGGATGAGATTAGTGCACTTGTTGATAGTCCTACTAGAATAGAGGCTAGACATGAGACTAGATGCGAGGAAGCAACATCTACTTCTTTACACTCGAAGAAGAAAGAAGCACGCAAGATCGAGCCTCCGCAGATAAACCATGAATGCATCGAGAAGGCACTAATCCAACTTACAGGAGTAGTAAAATGTATTCTTGTGGTTCTTGTTTTCTTTGGTCTTGCTTTTCTAGTCAAAATTATCATTGGAGTTCGTGCAAAATGGAGGTCCGTTTGGGGTCGTGCGTTGGAGTTGGCCTTACAAGTGGGACCGCAGTTAAGGAAACCGACTATCGGCAAACCCCCACCTCGCCCGTCGCGCGATGGCTGAAGTTAGGCTAGTCATAGTGGGAGTAACTTAGCAAGTAACATAGCGCATTTCAAGACAAGTTTGCTTATGTGGCATATAGTTAATGAGGAGAGAAATGTTTGGAGTAACATAATATGTTACTATAACATAACGCGAACCAAAGCAAAATGAGTCTATAATGTAATAAATGGAATCATCTATGATACTACTTGTATGTTACTTTGCACTATGAAGGTAGTAACAAAGACTAGTGTCATATGCATGATACTAGTCTAAGTTACTCCCCACTATAACCAGCCTTAGAGAAACGACGAGGCTGAAGAGATTGCTCTAGCACGGACTCCAAGAAATAATATGGTGTCAGATGGATGTCGTGGTGGTGGCGTGTGTCGTACTCCTGGACGTGAATGCTTGTTCTGGCCCATGCCACCCTACTACTCCTACTACTTACTCCTACTAGTATATAGTATACTAGTATCAAGGATTCGAGGTGCTGGTTACGTACAACGAACACATTAACATATGGCTAGAGTAAAAACACCCGCCCGACGCACGAAGCATGTGAAGCTAGTACAAGTTTAGAGAAGCGACTCGAAAGCCATTCATAAATTTAGTAAGTTTATCATAGGCATATCATTTTATTACATACAATAGGTCATCAACCCACATCGACAACGAGGATACATTATAAATACTAAAGTTTTCACCACACAACAAATAACAAGCCATGAAATGAACTTCAACTCAACCATTCCGCGGCGTTGGAAACGCTTGCTTTGAACCACAACTGATTCTCTGGACGGGCCATCTGTTGTCGATCTGGAGACCAATGCAGGACCGATCATCCAGGCTGAAGCGGCCTATTATATTAGTACGAGGGTAGGGAACCACCCAAATGCCCGAGGTATAGACATAGTTGCTTCTCATAAATGTGTCAGCAGCAGTTGGATCGCCTTTCACCATCATCGGATAGTTTTGTCCAAGGAAGAGTGAGTTTTCTCCAAGACTATCAATTCTGTGCTAGGGAGAAGGAGTTGGCGCTAGCACACTAGTATCCATCCCGAATACCATGCAACGGGTGTTGGAATAGGTCCGGAGAGTGCGACCATGGGAGACACCTGCTTCCTTACCAGTAACATCATCAGGGGTTGTATACACACAAGAAGAGGTGATCCATCGGAATAAGTTGCCAGGCGCCACAGAGTATATCGGCGCTGCTCGTCCTCATGCTCGTGATCATCACCATCGTCATCTCCCCCTTGGTTATAAAATTTTTCAAATATAGGTGGTGGGATGTTCACAGGACCTTGGAAACACAAGAAGAAGGTTAATTAGTAAAGGGAAACTTGCGAACCCGCATGCATGTGGATGAAACAATTATAAATACGATGGAAGAGAAACGTACCGAAACTACTAGGATTCCATGCAAAAACAGTGCCACGCGTGGTGGAAGCAAACACAAGGCGCTCATATTGAATTGCATCACAGTAATCATCCGTGTACAGAAACTGATTTTTGAGCAATATCCATCGAGTCGAACCACGAAGGACGGCAACAAGCTTGTCGAAGATAGCAACAACTTGATAGTTGTTGTAATTCCAAGAGCGGTTGGGAACTCGACAAATTGCTATCTTCCGTAGAAGACAGTCACCATGATCGTATTTGAATGTGCGTACATTACCGGTGTGCTCAACCTCTAGGCAGTGTGCTAAGATTTTTGGAAGTGGAACCCGGTGATGAGTGTACACATTCACTAGTTCCCAGTCGCAGTTGGACCCAATGTAAACAACCCAATCTCCACTTGTGCCCGCCCAAGCCTTGCCCTCGAGCGATGGCATCTTAACATCATATGTATCATTATCAAGCGGCATCAACTGGCATAGGGCGAGGCCTCCGTCGTGTCGGCGCCAGTCATCAGGGTCACGACAAAGAAGATAGGGGAGATCAGACCACTTCTTGACTCTTGGGTTCTTTGTAATGATGTTATTAGTTGAGTCGAGAATGGGCTTGAACAAACCTGCCATGCTAGCTGAGGTGATGACGTCACACCGATCAATGAGTTCCTCCACCACGTCATCTTTCAGATCGGGGCAAGAATAATGGGGTCGTTTTCGGCATGTTCCCTCCATGGAGAAGTCGATCGAACAATGGCAGAAGAAAGAGTGAAGGGCTGAAGGAAAATGGAGGAGGGAGAGGAAGAGCGTGCGACAGCAGTTCCAAATTGAGAGGGAAAGGCGAAGAGTCGGTGGACGGTTGCGAGTTTGCCACGGTTCACGAAGAGGCGCCCCGGCCTACACGTCCGTTCGGAAATACTGGGCTGTGCGGGACACTCTGGCCTGTCTAGACAGTCTTTTCTTTTATGTTTACCACAGACCAGCCCAGTAGTTTTTTTTTCTTTCTGAAAATGGCTAGCCCAGTTCTTTTGTGATTTGTCAAGTAAATCACTTTATCAGGCCTGCTGGGCTGCAAATCTTTCAAAACGAGGAGAACTTCATTCGGCTAGCCGAGAAAATGGCCTATCAGTAATGAGAAATGGGTTGTACATTTTTAAAACACATCAAACCAGCAATTATTTTAAAATATCTTTTTTTCATTTCAAGATTTTAAATTGCATTGATTTTTATGCGTGGATAATTTATTGGATTTTATATTGATATACATTTATTTTTAAAATCAGTCTGAATGTGACTCGAAATTTTGGGATTAAAAACAGTTCACACCGCACTGACATATGCAAAATTTCGTATAATTTTTTAACCGTGCCCACAATATGGGCTGTAATGCTACATAAAGAATATGGGCTCCAAAAAAACCCGTAAGAATTAGAAAATGGGCTGTAAATTATTTGAAATAATGGCAGATGGGCTGTATGTTGTTTTCCACAGATTTGAGGCTTTCCACAGATGGCCTGTATACTGTTGGATGTCTATCCAACGGCCGTCGTGCTTCTTCAATCTCTGCTCTTCCTGCTCCAGCCGCTCAAACAAGCGCCGGCAGGACTGCCTGCTCCCTCCTCCCTGCGGCCGGCTGTGATGCCGCGGAGGCCTCACCGCCGCACCGTACTCCCATCGCTGGCCTAGCCATCCCTCTACTCACCCACACCTGCTGTTATTCTCCAGCGATGGCAGACGAACCAGTAAACCCTCGTACAGTCGTACTCCCCTCCGCGTGGGAAACAAAAACAATGGCCGAGTCTTCCCTGCCTCCGTGTCGTTCCCTTCCTAGGCCTCGCCGTCGTCCACCGCCCTGGTGCTCTCAGCGTGGCGTGGTCAGCGTGGTCAACGACCGACATGCATCTGAAGTGGACTGTACATGGAGAGGCTGACAGCTGGGTCCACGGCCGCACGCAAGGAAATGCCTCCTTATTACGCGCAAAATAATGATTTCCTCCACCTGACATCAGGGACCCACCGAAACGGCCTCTGTATTTCGCGAAAAAAATGTTACCGCCGCTGACAGCTCGGACCCACCAGATATATCTTCGCACGCAAGGAAGTGCCTCCTTATTACGCACAAAAAAATGAATACTCCCCCTGCTAGTTGGGACCCAGTATAGTGGGCCTACTAAGTTGACGGGGATGAAGGGCTTTGTCAACTTAGTCAATATGCACGATTCTAGCTCGACTGACCGTACGATGTCCATCCAACGGCCGTAGTGCTTCTTCAACATCTGGTCTTCTTGCTCCAGCCGCCCAAAGCAGCGCCCGTCGTGCCGCCTGCTCCTGCCTCCCGTGGCCGGCTATGCTGCCGCGGAGGCCTCACCGCCCCCATACTACTCTCACCGCTGGCCAGGCCATCCCTCCACTCCACTCACCCACACCCCCTGTTATTCTGCAGCGACGACAGCGCAGCCGAACCAGTGAACCCTCGTACTCCAAGCCGCATGGGCATCCACTGCCGCGTCTTCCCCGGCTCCGCGTCCGACCGCCGTGGTGCTGTCGGCGCGGTGTCGTCAATGTGGTCAACGACCGAATTCCATCGGAAGAATACTGTACGTGGAGAGGCTGACAGCTGGGTCCACGGTAGCCACAAGGAAGTGCCTCCTTATTACGCGAAAAATACTTATTCCTCCACCTCATAGCAGGGACCCACCAGACGCCCACCAGTATATCACGAAAAAACGTTTGCCCCTGACTGCTGGGACCCACCCGACGGGCCACCGTATTTCACAAAAAAAACATTCCCCCTGCTGTCAGCTCGGACCCACCAGAAGTGCCTCCTTATTACGCACAAAAAAAATGAATACCCCCTGCTAGCTGGGACCCACCTTAGTGGCAGTCTGACTTGTGGGCCTACTAAGTTGACGGGGACGGAGGGCTTTGTCAACTTAGTCAATATGCACGATTCTAGCTCCAGTGACCGTACGATGTCCATGCAACAGCTGTAGTGCTTCTTCAACCTCTGGTCTTCTTGCTCCAGCCGCCCAAACCAGCGCTGGTCGTGCCTCGTGCTCCTGCCTCTCGTGGCCGGCTGCGATGCGGCGGAGGCCTCACCGCCCCCTACTATTCCCACCGCTGGCCAGGCCATCCCTCTACTCACCCACACCCCCTGTTATTCTGCGGCGACGGCAGCCTCATACCGCAGCGAACCAGTGAACCCTCGTACTCCTCTACACGTGGGCATCCACTGCCGCGTCTTCCCCGGCTCCGCGTTGTCCCCTTCCTGGCCTCGCCCTCGTCCACCGCCCTAGTGCTCTCGGCGCGGCGTGGTCAATATGGTCAAGGAACGGCTTCCATCGGACGTGGACTGTACGTGGAGAGGCTGACAGCTGGGTCCACGACCGCAGCAAGGAAGTGCCTCCTTATTATGTGCAAAATAATTATTCCTCCACCTGACAGCGGGGACCCACTGGATGGGCCACCAGTATTTTGCGAAAAACTCTTTTCCCCTTGACTGCTAGGACCCACCGGACGGGCCACCGTATTTTGCGAAAAAAAC
>NC_041380.1:113560270-113563006 GCF_002162155.2 Triticum dicoccoides
CCACCTGAAGTTCCTCCTTATTACGCACAAAAAAATGAATACTCCCCTGGCTAGCTGGGACCCACCTTGCTGGGAGGCTGACTTGTGGGCCTACTAAGTTGACGGGGATGAAGGGCTTTGTCAACTTAGTCAATATGAACGATTCTAGCTCCAGTGATTGTACGATGTCCATCCAGCGGCCGTAGTGCTTCTTCACCCACTGGTCTTCTTGCTCCAGCCGCCCAAAGCAGCACCGGTGGTGCCGCATGCTCCTGCCTTCCGTGGCCGGCTGTGCTGCCGCAGAGGCCTCACCGCCCCCTACTATTCCCACTGCTGGCCAGGCCCTGCGGCAACGTCAGCCTCACACCGCAGCCGAACCAGTGAACCCTCGTAGTCCTCTCCGTGCGGGCTTCCACTGTCGCGTCGTCCCCTTCCTAGGCCTCGCCGTCGTCCACCACCGTGGTGCTCTCCGCACGGCGTGGTCAACATGGTCAAGGAACGACTACCATCGGAAGAGTATTGTACGTGGAGAGGCTGACAGCTGGGTCCACGGCCACATCCCAGTTTTTTTGTGATTTGCCAAGTAAGTCGCTTTGTCAGGCCTGTTGGGCTGCAAATCTTCAAGACGAGGAGAGCTTTCATTCGGCTGGCCGAGAAAATGGCCCATCAGTAATGAGAAATGGGTTGTACATTTTTAAAACACATCAAACCGGCAATTAGTTTCCAATATCTTTTTTTTGATTTCAAGATTTTAAATTACATTAATTTTTATGCATGGAGAATTTGTTGGATTTTATATTGATATACATTTATTTTTAAAATCAGTTTGAATGTGAGTCGAAATTTCAGGATTAAAAACAGTTCGGACTGCACCGGAATATGCAAAAATTCGTATAATTTTTTAACCGTTGCCACAATATGGGCTGTAATGCTAACAAAAAGAATATGGGCTCCAAAAAAACCTTAAGAATTAGCAAATGGGCTGTAAATTATTAGAAATAATGGCAGATGGGCTCTATGTTGTATTCCACAGATTTGAGGCTTTCCTAAAAAAAAGGTTGACACACAAGCACTGACTGTTGGATGTCCATCCAACAGCCGTCGTGCTTCTTCAATCTCTGCTCTTCCTGCTCCAGCCGCTCAAACAAGCGCCGGCGGGACTGCCTACTCCCTCCTCCTCGCGGCCGGCTGTGCTGCCGCGCAGGCCTCACCGCCCGACCGTACTCCCATCGCTGGCCTAGCCATCCCTCTACTCACCCACACCTGCTGTTATTCTCTGGCGACGGCAGACGAACCAGTAAACCCTCGTACAGTCGTACTCCCCTCCGCATGGAAAACAACTGTCGAGTCTTCCCTGCCTTCGTGTCATCCCCTTCCTAGGCCTCGCCGTCGTCCACCGCCCTGGTGCTCTCGGCATGGCGTGGTTAACGTGGTCAAGGAACGCCTTCCATCGGACGTGGACTGTACGTGGAGAGGCTGACAGCTGGGTCCACGGCCACAGCAAGGAAGTGCCTCCTTATTACGCGGAAAATAATGATTCCTCCACCTGACAGCTGGGACCCACCGGACGGTCCACTGTATTTCGCGAAAAAAACATTTCCCCCTGACTGCTGGGACCCACCAGCTACATCTTCGCATGCAAGGAAGTGCGTCCGGGCAAAAAAACGATTCACCCCCTGACTGCTAGGACTCACCAGCTACATCTTCGCAGGCAAGGAAGTGCCTGACAGTCGGGACCCACCTGGTCGAAGCGTAAGTAGCATTGTCATTCTGGTCGCGAACGTGTACGTACATACTGGTCGATGTAGAGGCGTGCACGTGTCATAGTAGAGGCGCACGTAGCATGTACATGTACGTACAGCGGCCAGGGTGCAAGAAAGAAAATACGGCCACGTATGTGTACATACGGGCGGGGTCTCGAACGCCTACTCGCGCATACGTACGGCGAGGGCTCGTGTACATGGCAAGGTCAGAACGGAGAAACAGCGTCGTCCTCATGTTCATGGGGAGGCAACGGAATGCGTCGTGTTCATGGGGAGGCAACGAAATGCGTCGTGTTCATGGGGAGGCAACGGAATGCGTCGTGTTCATCGGGAGGCAACGGGACGCATGGGAGCCAACTGCCTGGGTCGGAACGGAATGGGTGGTCATGTTCATCGGGGGGGCTTGGACGGAACAGGCGATGGAAATGAGGCATGGCGTACCGCACAACAGAGGAAATGGACCTCCTACGTTCGGAACGGGGTCCTGTTGATCGGGAGGGGTCTGGCGTACCGCAAAACGGAGGAACCGGACCTCCTACGGTCGAAACGGGGGTCCTGTTGATCGGGAGGGGTGTGGCATACCGCAAAATAGACGAAACGGACTTGTGTTGGAGTGCTACGGTCGAAACGGGGGTCCTGTTCATCGGGAGGGGTGTGGCGTACCGCAAAACGGGACTCCACAGGATACTGTTCATCTCCACCGTCGACCCCCTCCAGCATCCATGAGCCACTGTTCATCCACCGTCGACCTCCTCCAGTGTCCACCTGCGACTGTTCATCCAGCCTCCACCGTGCGCTACTCCACCGCCTACTGTTCAACCAGCCCTCTCCACGGGCTCCTGTTCAACCACCCCTCCACGGGCTACTGTTCATCCTACCCTCCATCGTCTACTGTTCATCCTGCCCTCCACGGGGTGGTCCTGTTCATCCAGCCTTCCACGGGGTCCTGTTCATCCAGCCCCAACCGGCTCGATCGATCGGGATCTTGTTCATC
>NC_041380.1:113563157-113607546 GCF_002162155.2 Triticum dicoccoides
GAGGCAGCATCGATCGGCTTCAGTTAGCAGCAGTAGCGAAGGAATCGCTCGATCGGGTTCAGTTAACAGCCATCGATCGATCGCTCGGGTTCAGTAATGCGTAGCCTGCAGTGCAATCGCTCGGGTTCAGTTAGAGCCCAACGCCTTGCTCGGGTTCAGTTAGAGCCAACGCCTCGCACACACGCGCGTACGTGTATGAGAGAAACGCGCATCGCTCGGCCCCCGACCTCCCACCGTAACTGGGAACTCCCCGAAATTTTCCTCCCCCTCGCTTCTACCGCGGTTTTTTCCGTCATGGACGGCCCAAAGAATGTCATGCAACTGCGTCTCCGGCCCTCCCAGGACGAAAAGCCCATTTTCTGTCATGATTTTTTGTCATAGAAGTAGGAGCCCACCACATCTATGATGATACCGGGTTTTCTCACAATTATCGTCATAGAAGTGTCATATGTATGACAGAAAAAAATTTCGTTCGGCCCAAAATGTCACGGATGTGTCTTTTTTTGTAGTGTCATAGATCTGGGCTTGGAGGTGCTCAATTTTCTCATGAAGCTTGAAGATGGTTGCTACCTCTTGAGCACTGTGTTGGTTTTCCCTTGAAGAGGAAAGGGTGATGCAGCAAAGTAGTGTAAGTATTTCCCTCAGTTTTTGAGAACCAAGGTATCAATCCAGTAGGAGGCCACGCACGAGTCCCTCGCACCTACACAAACAAATAAAATCCTCGCAACCAACGCAATAAAGGGGTTGTCAATCCCTTCATGGTCACTTACGAAAGTGAGATCTGATAGATATGATAAGATAATATTTTTGGTATTTTTAGATAAAGATGAAAAGTAAATAAAGCGAAATAAAAATGGCAAGAGAAATAGCTTGTTAACGGGAGATTAATATGATGGAAAATAGACCCGGGGGCCATAGGTTTCACTAGTGGCTTCTCTCGAGAGCATAAGTATTACGGTGGGTAAACAAATTACTGTTGAGCAATTGACAGAATTGAGCATAGTTATGAGAATATCTAGGTATGATCATGTATATAGGCATCATGTCCGAGACAAGTAGACCGACTCCTGCCTGCATCTACTACTATTACTCCACACATCGACCGCTATCCAACATGCATCTAGTGTATTAAGTTCAAAAGAACAGAGTAACGCTGTAAGTAAGATGACATGATGTAGAGGGATAAACTCATGCAATATGATATAAACCCCATCTTGTTATCCTCGATGGCAACAATACAATACGTGCCTTGCTGCCCCTACTATCACTGGGAAAGGACACCACAAGATTGAACCCAAAGCTAAGCACTTCTACCATTGCAAAAAAGATCAATCTAGTAGGCCAAACCAAACTGATATTTCGAAGAGACTTGCAAAGATATATAACCAATCATACATAAAAGAATTCAAAGAAGATTCAAATATTGTTCATAGATAGACTTGATCATAAACCCACAATTCATCGGTCTCAACAGACACACCGCAAAAGAAGATTACATCGAATAGATCTCCACGAGAATCATGGATAACTTTGTATTGAGATCCATAGAGAGAGAAGAAGCCATCTAGCTAATAACTATGGACCCGAAGGTCTGAGGTAAACTACTCACACATCATCGGAGAGGCTATGGTGTTGATGTAGAAGCCCTCCGTGATCGATGCCCCCTCCGGCGGAGCTCCGGAAAAGGCCCCAAGATGGGATCTCACAGATACCGAAGGTTGTGGCCGTGGAATTAGGTTTTTGGCTCCGTATCTGGTACTTTGGGGGTACGTAGGTATATATAGGAGGAAGAAGTATGTCGGTGGAGCAACGTGGGCCCCACAAGGGTGGAGGGCACGCTAGGAGGGGTAGGCGCGTCCCCTACCTCGTGCCTTCCTGGTAGCTTTCTTGACGTAGGGTCCAAGTCCTATGGATCACGTTCGTTCCAAAAATCACGTTCCCGAAGGTTTCATTCCGTTTGGACTCCGTTTGATATTCTTTTTCTGTGAAACTCTGAAATAGGCAAAAAACAACAATTTTGGGCTCGGCCTCCGGTTAATAGCCAAAAATAATATAAAAGTGTATAATAAAGCCCAATAATGTCCAAAGCAGAATATAATATAGCATGGAACAATCAAAAATTATAGGTACGTTGGAGACGTATCAAGCATCCCCAAGCTTAATTCCTGCTCATCCTCGAGCAGGTAAATGATAAAAACAGAATTTTTGATGTGGAATGCTACTTGGCATAATTTCAATGTAATTCTCTTAATTGTGTTATGAATATTCAGATCCGAAAGATTCTAGACAAAAGTTCAATATTGACATAAAAATAATAATACTTCAACCATACTAACTAAGCAATTATGTCTTCTCAAAATAACATGGCCAAACAAAGTTATCCCTACAAAATCATATAGTCTGGCTATGCTCTATCTTCACCACACAAAGTATTTAAATCGTGCACAACCCCGATGACAAGCCAAGCAATTGTTTCATACTTTTGGTGTTCTCAAACTTTCTCAATCTGCACGCAATACATGACCGTGAGCCATGGACATAACACTATATGTGGAATAGAATGGTGGTTGTGGAGAAGACAAAAAACAAGAAGATAGTCTCACATCAACTAGGCGTATCAACGGGCTATGGAGATGCCCATTAATAGATATCAATATGAGTGAGTAGGGATTGCCATGCAACGGATGCACTAGAGCTATAAGTATATGAAAGCTCAACAAAAGGAACTAAGTGGGTGTCCATCCAACTCGCTTGCTCATGAAGACCAAGGGCAATTTGAGGAAGCCCATCATTGGAATATACAAGCCAAGTTCTATAATGAAAAATTCCCACTAGTATATGAAAGTGATATCATAGGAGACTCTCTATCATGAAGATCATTGTGCTACTTTGAAGCACAAGTGTGGTAAAAGGATAGTAGCATTGTCCCTTCTCTCTTTTTTCTCATTTTTTTATTTAGACCTTTTCTCTTTTTTTATGGCCTCTCTTTTTTTATCTAGTCTGGAGTCTCATCCCGACTTGCGGGGGAATCATAGTCTCCATCATCCTTTCCTCACTTGGGACAATGCTCTAAAAATGATGATCATCACACTTTTATTTACTTACAACTCAACAATTACAACTCAATACTTAGAACAAAATATGACTCTATGTGAATGCCTCCGGCGGTGTACCGGGATATGCAATGAATCAAGAGTGACATGTATGAAAGAATTATGAACGGTGGCTTTGCCACAAATACAATGTCAACTACATGATCATGCAAAGCAATATGACAATGAGGGAGCGTGTCATAGTAAACGGAACTGTAGAAAGTTGCATGGCAATATATCTCGGAATGGCTATGGAAATGCCATGATAGGTAGGTATTGTGGCTTTTTTGAGGAAGGTATATGGTGGGTGTATGATACCGGCGAAAAGTGTGCAGTATTAGAGAGGCTAGCGATGGTGGAAGGGTGAGAGTGCGTATAATCCATGGACTCAACATTAGTCATAAAGAACTCACATACTTATTGCAAAAATCTATTAGTTATCGAAACAAAGTATTAAGCGCATGCTCCTAAGGGGATAGATTGGTAGGAAAAGACCATCGCTCGTCCCCGACCGTCACTCATAAAGAAGACAATCAATAAATAAAGCATGCTCCGATTTCGTCATATAGCGGTTCACCATACGTGCATGCTACGGGAATCACAAATTTCAACACAAGTATTCCTCAAATTCACAACTACCCAACTAGCATGACTCTAATATCACCATCTCCATATCTCAAAACAATTATCAAGTATCAAACTTCTCATAGTATTCAACACACTCATAAGAAAAAAAATCACTAATCTTGAATGCCTATCATAATTAAAGCAAACTACCACGCTGTTTTGTAGGACTCTCAAAGTAATCTAAGTGAAGCATGAGAGAACAATAGTTTCTATAAAACAAATCCACCACTGTGCTCTAAAGATATAAGTAAAGCACTAGAGCAAAAACTATATAACTCAAAAGATATAAGTGAAGCACATAGAGTATTCTAGCAATTTCTGAATTATGTGTGTCTCTCTCAAAAGGTGTGTACAGCAAGGATGATTGTGGTAAAATAAAAAGCAAAGAATCAAATCATACAAGACGCTCCAAGTAAAACACATATCATGTGGTGAATAAAAATATAGCTCCAAGTAAAGTTACTGATAGACGAAGACGAAAGAGGGGATGCCTTCCGGGGCATCCCCAAGCTTAGGCTTTTGAGTGTCCTTGAATTTTACCTTGGGGTGCCATGGGCATACCAAAGCTTAGGCTCTTGCCACTCCTTGTTCCATAATCCATCAAAACTTAACCCAAAACTTGAAAACTTCACAACACAAAACTCAAAATAGAAAATCTCATGAGCTCCGTCAGCGAAACAAAACAAAACACCACTTCATGGTACTGTAATGAACTCATTATTTATTTATATTGGTGTTAAACCTACTGTATTCCAACTTCTCTATGGTTTATAAACTATTTTACTAGCCATAGATTCATCAAAATAAGCAAACAACACATGAAAAACAGAATCTGTCAAAAACAGAACAGTCTGTAGTAATCTGTAGCTAACGCAAACTTCTGGAACCCCAAAAATTCTAAACTAAATTTCCGGACGCGAGGAATTTATCTATTAATAAGCTGCAAAAATAATTAACTAAATAACACTTTCCAAATAAAAATGGAAGCAATTCTCGTGAGCGCTAAAGTTTCTGTTTTTTACAGCAAGATCAAAAAGACTTTCCCCAAGTCTTCCCAACGGTTCTACTTGGCACAAACACTAATTAAACACAAAAAACACAACCAAAACAGAGGCTAGATAAATTATTTATTACTAAACAGGATCAAAAAGCAAGGAATAAAAATAAAATTGGGTTGCCTCCCAACAAGAGCTATCGTTTAACGTCCCTAGCTACGCATAAAAGCAAAGATATATCTAGGTATTGCCATCTTTTAATTTTTTAGCGGAGTCATGCTCGAATCTGGGATGTTCTTTACGTTTCCCTTCATATTCGGAAATTTTTAGATCTAAAGAGTCCAACCGCTTATTACAAAGACTGATCAACATATTCATGCGGTGAAGATTCCCGCTAATAATCTTAAGAGGTTCAAGAGATTTTTGTAATATTTTCGTTACTTCGCAAATTTTCTCAAAAACTTGGGTTTCTTCCTGGGTATGATGAGGCCTCTTTTGTTGAGGTAGTGTTCCCACTATCCCCTCTATAATTTCATGCGCAATACTAGGATCGATTTCGATAAAATTTCCTTTGGCAATGCAGTCCAAGAGTTGTCTATGAGACATATTTAGTCCAACATAAAAATTGCGAAGCAAAATTCTAAAATTCACCTCTAGGGTGCAATTACGATAAGATTCCATCATCCTAAACCAAGCATCTTCTAAGTTTTCTCCTTGTCTTTGTTTGAAGTGAAGAACCTCAAACTCAGGAGACAAAGGAGCGGATAAAGGACTAGCCATAGCGACGAAACAAGCGAAAGAAAGGGCGAATGAAAAGGAGGGCGAATAAAATGGCAAGGGTGAAGTGGGGGAGAGGAAAATGAGAGCCAAATGGCAAATAATGTAATGTGGGAGATAAGGGTTTGTGATGGGTACTTGGTATGTTGACTTTTGTGTAGACTCCCCGGCAACGCGCCAGAAATGGCTCGTTGTCGGGAGTCAAATCTTGACTTGACTTGGCACAAATCTCCCCGGCAACGGCGCCAGAAATCCTTCTTGCTACCTCTTGAGCACTGCGTTGGTTTTCCCTTGAAGAGGAAAGGGTGATGCAGCAAAGTAGCGTAAGTATTTCCCTCAGTTTTTGAGAACCAAGGTATCAATCCAGTAGGAGGCCACGCACGAGTCCCTCGCACCTACACAAACAAATAAAATCCTCGCAACCAACGCAATAAAGGGGTTGTCAATCCCTTCACGGTCACTTACGAAAGTGAGATCTGATAGATATGATACGATAATATTTTTGGTATTTTTATGATAAATATGAAAAGTAAATAAAGCAAAATAAAAACGACACCAGAAATAGCTTGTTAACAGGAGATTAATATGATGGAAAATAGACCCGGGGGCCATAGGTTTCACTAGTGGCTTCTCTCGAGAGCATAAGTATTACAGTGGGTAAACAAATTACTGTTGAGCAATTGACAGAATTGAGCATAGTTATGAGAATATCTAGGTACGATCATGTATATAGGCATCACGTCCGAGACAAGTAGATCAACTCATGCCTGCATCTACTACTACTACTCCACACATCGACCGCTATCTAGCATGCATCTAGAGTATTAAGTTCAAAAGAACAGAGTAACACTTTAAGTAAGATGACATGATGTAGAGGGATAAACTCATGCAATATGATATAGACCCCATCTTGTTATCCTCGATGGCAACAATACAATACGTGCCTTGCTGCCCCTACTGTCACTGGGAAAGGACACCGCAAGATTGAACCTAAAGCTAAGCACTTCTCCCATTACAAGAAAGATCAATATAGTAGGCCAAACCAAACTGATAATTCGAAGAGACTTGCAAAGATAACCAATCATACATATAAAAGAATTCAGAGAAGATTCAAATATTGTTCATAGATAAACTTGATCATAAACCCACAATTCATCGGTCTCAACAAACACACAACAAAAGAAGATTACATCGAATAGATCTCCACGAGAATCATGGAGAACTTTGTATTGAGATTCAAAGAGAGAGAAGAAGCCATCTAGCTAAAAACTATGGACCCAAAGGTCTGAGGTAAACTACTCACACATCATCGGAGAGGCTATGGTGTTGATGTAGAAGCCCTCGGTGATCGATGCCCCCTCCGACGGAGCTCCAGAAAAGGCCCCAAGATGGGATCTCACGGGTACAGAAGGTTGCGGTGGTGGAATTAGGTTTTTGGCTCCGTATCTGGTAGTTTGGGGGTACGTAGGTATATATAGGAGGAAGAAGTACGTCGGTGGAGCAACGCGGGTGCCACGAGGGTGGAGGGGGCGCCTGGGGGGTAGGCGCGCCCCCCTACCTCGTGCCTTCCTGGTAGCTTTCTTGATGTAGGGTCCAAGTCCTCTAGATCACGTTCATTCCAAAAATCACGTTCCCGAAGGTTTCATTCCGTTTGGACTTCGTTTGATATTCTTTTTCTGCGAAACTCTGAAATAGGCAAAAAACATCAATTCTGGGCTGGGCCTCCGGTTAATAGGTTAGTCCCAAAAATAATATAAAATTGTATAATAAAGCCCAATAATGTCCAAAACAGAATATAATATAGCATGGAACAATCAAAAATTATAAATACGTTGGAGACGTATCAATGGCCTCCCCAATGTCCTTGACGTCCAGCTTGTGATTGTTGGTGAACTCCGTGATCATAATGTGATTGGATTCGAGTCCATGCTCCACCATCTCTTGACACTTGAAAACTTGTTGCTCCAATGCCTCGAGCCTTGCCTCCATGCTTCCGGTCCTCCTTGGTCCCTCAACATCGCGGATGTGCAACAACCCCTCACGCATCTCAATGGTTTGAGGGTGTTGCAGCACCTCCGCGAGGTAGGGGTTGATGACCTTCTCGAAGAACTTGTCCTTGGGGGCACTTGAAGACGACATGACGACCTAGATCTATCAGAAAAACAGCTCGAAACAAAGACAAGAGATATTTGCGTGATACGGTGGTCAAAACCTTCGGGAGATTATATAATGAATTTTTACCGGCCAAAAGAAGTATTGTGCAAGAAAACAGAGTTCGGAGAGCACACGAGGTGCCCACGAGGCAGGGGGCGCGCCCTCCACCCTCGTGGAAGCTCGTGTCTTTTCCGGTCTGCTTCTTATTTTCCTATTTTCTAAATATTCCAAAACAGAGAAAAATTGCCATTAGAACTGTTTTGGAGTCAGTTTACTTACCGTACCACGTACCTAATCCTTTTCGGAGTCTGAAACGTTCCGGAAAGTGTCCCTTATGTATTCCTCCGGGGTTACGGTTTCAATAATATTAGTTTCAACATTTATAGGATTACCTAAGATATAATGTTTGATTCTTTGACCGTTCACCACCCTCGGATTTGTGCCTTCGAAGTTGTTGATTTTTATGGCACCGGAATGATAGACCCCCTCGATAACGTAAGGACCTTCCCATTTAGAGAGAAGTTTGCCCGCAAATAATCTTAAACGAGAGTTGTATAGCAATACATAATCACCTACATTAAACTCACGCTTTTGTATCCTTTTGTCATGCCATCTTTTGACTTTTTCTTTAAACAATTTGGCATTTTCATAGGCTTGGGTTCTCCATTCATCAAGTGAGCTAATGTCAAATAACCTCTTCTCACCGGCAAGTTTGAAGTCATAGTTGAGCTATTTAATAGCCCAATATGCCTTATGTTCTAATTCAAGAGGTAAGTGACATGCTTTACCATAAACCATTTTATACAGAGACATACCCATAGGATTTTTATATGCAGTTCCATAGGCCCATAATGCATCATCAAGTTTCTTGGACCAATTCTTTCTAGATCTATTAATAGTCTTTTGCAAAATTAATTTGAGCTCTCTGTGACTCAATTCTACTGGACCACTAGACTGTGGGTGATAAGGAGATGCAATTCTATGATTAAAGTCATACTTAGCAAGCATTTTACGAAAGGCACCATGAATAAAATGTGAACCACCATCAGTCATTAAATATCTAGGGACTCCAAACCTCGGGAAAATAACTTCTTTAAGCATCTTAATAGAGGTGTTATGATCAGCACTACTAGTTGGAATAGCCTCTACCCACTTAGTAATGTAATCAATAGCAACTAAAATATGTGTATACCCATTAGAGGAAGGAAAAGGTCCCATATAATCAAAGCCCCAAACATCAAATGGTTCAATAACAAGTGAATAATTCATAGGCATTTCTTGACGTCTACTAATATTACCAATTCTTTGACATTCATTACAAGACAAGACAAACTTACATGCATCCTTGAAGAGAGTAGGCCAATAAAAACCGGATTGCAATACCTTGTGTGCAGTTCTATGTCCAGCATGGTGCCCTCCATAGGCTTCGGAGTGACACTTGCGTAGGATCTGTTCCTGTTCATGCTCAAGTACACAACGTCTAATAATACCATCTACTCCTTCTTTATAAAGATGTGGGTCATTCCAAAAGTAATGTCTCAAATCATAGAAGAACTTTTTCTTTTGATGGTATGTGAAACTAGGTGGTATAAATTTAGCAACAATATAATTAGCATAATCAGCATACCATGGAGCAGTTTGAGAAGCATTTACGACATTTAATTGTTCATTTGGAAAGCTATCATCAATAGGTAGTGGGTCATCAAGAACATTTTCTAGCTTAGACAAGTTGTCTGCAACGGGGTTCTCAGCTCCCTTTCTATCAATAATATGCAAATCAAATTCTTGTAGCAGGAGAACCCATCTAATAAGTCTAGGTTTAGCATCTTTCTTTAACATAAGGTATTTAATAGCATCATGATCAGTGTGAATAGTTACTTTAGAATCAACAATATAAGGTCTGAACTTATCACAAGCAAAAACAACTGCTAAAAATTCGTTTTCAGTAGTAGCATAATTTCTCTGGGCATTGTCTAGAGTTTTACTAGCATATTGAATAGTATTCAATTTCTTCTCAACTCTTTGCCCTAGAACAGCACCTACAACATAATCACTAGCATCACACATAATTTCAAAGGGTAAATTCCAATCAGGTGGCCAAACAATAGGTGCCGAAATCAATGCTTTCTTAAGTATTTCAAATGCTTCTACGCAATCATCATCAAAGACAAAAGGAATATCTTTTTGTAATAGATTAGTCAGAGGCCGAGAAATTTTTGAGAAGTCCTTAATGAATCTCCTATAAAAACCAGCGTGACCGAGAAAGCTTCTTATACCTTTAATGTCCTTGGGACATGGCATCTTTTCAATAGCATCAACTTTAGCCTTATCAACTTCAATACCTCTTTCAGAAATTTTATGCCCCAAGACAATACCTTCATTAACCATAAAGTGGCATTTCTCCCGATTCAAAACAAGATTAGTTTCTTCACATCTCTGCAAAACTCGATCAAGGTTGCTCAAGCAATCATCAAAAGAGGATCCATAAATGGAGAAATCGTCCATGAAAACCTCAAATATCTTTTCACAAAAGTCAGAAAATATAACCATCATGCATCTTTGAAAGGTAGC
Organism: Triticum dicoccoides; assembly: GCF_002162155.2. Classification (NCBI taxonomy): domain Eukaryota; kingdom Viridiplantae; phylum Streptophyta; class Magnoliopsida; order Poales; family Poaceae; genus Triticum; species Triticum dicoccoides. The sequence continues at coordinate 113,573,374 of NC_041380.1, forward strand.
AGGTGCATTACATAAACCAAAAGGCATACGTCTATAAGCAAAAGTACTAAAATGGCAAGTAAAAGTGGTCTTTGCTTGATCATCAATTGACACGGGTATTTGAGAGAAACCAGAGTAACCATCTAGAAAGCAAAAATGTGTATGTTTGGATAATCTTTCTAGCATTTGATCAATAAAAGGCAAAGGGTAATGATCATTTTTAGTAGCTTTATTTAATTTGCGGAAATCAATTACCATCCTATAACCTGTAATAATTCTTTGCGGAATCAATTCATATTTATCATTAGGAACAACAATGATACCTCCCTTCTTAGGGACACAATGGACAAGACTTACCCACTGACTATCAACAACGGGATAAATTATACCTACCTCAATGAGCTTTAATATTTCCTTTCTTACCACTTCTTTCATCTTAGGATTCAGCCGTCGTTGGTGATCAATAACTGGTTTGGCGTCTTTCTCCAAATTTATTTTGTGTTGACATAGAGTGGGACTAATGCCCTTAAGATCATCAAGAGTATATCCAATAGCAGCATGATGCTTCTTCAGAGTTTTCAATAATTTGTATTCTTCATGCTCTGAAAGGTTAGCACTAATAATAACAGGATATATCTTCTTTTCATCAAGATAAGCATATTTAAGAGTATCAGGTAATGGTTTTAGCTCAAACACGGGATCACCCTTGGGTGGAGGAGGATCCCCTAGGATTTCAATAGGCAAATTGTGTTTCAGAATGGGTCCTTGTTTAAAGAATACTTCATCTATTTCCCTTCTTTCATTCATAAATATATCATTCTCATGGTCTAGCAAATATTGTTTTAAAGGATCATGGGGAGGCATAACAATAGAGGCAAGACCAATAATTTCATCTTTACTAGGCAATTCTTCATCACGGGGTTGTCTACGAAATTTAGAAAAATTAAACTCATGAGACATATCATCCAAACCAATAGTAACAACATCCTTCTTGCAATCTATCTTAGCATTAACAGTATTCAAGAAGGGTCTACCAAATATAATGGGATAAAAGCTATCTTGAGGAGAACCAAGAACAAGGAAATCAGCAGGATATTTAGCCTTCCCACACAAGACTTCAACATCTCTAACAATCCCAATTGGTGAAATTGTGTCTCTATTGGCAAGCTTAATTGTGACATCAATCTCTTCTATATCAGTAGGTGCAATATCATGCATAATTTCTTTGTATAAGGAATGAGGTATTGCACTTGCACTAGCACCCATATCACATAAGCCATGATAGCAATGATCTCCTATTTTAACAGAAATAACAGGCATGCCTACAACAGGTCTATGTTTATTTTTAGTATCAGGCCTAGCAATTCTAGCAGCTTCATCACAGAAGCAAATAACATGCCCATCAATATTATCGGCCAAGAGATCTTTAACCATAGAAATATTAGGTTCAACTTTAACTTGCTCAGGGGGTTTGTGTGTCCTAATATTACTTTTGTTGACTACAGTTGAAACTTTAGCATGATCCTTTATTCTAACAGGGAAAGATGGTTTCTCAACATAAGCAGTAGGAACAATAGGATCATTATAAGTGATAGTCTTTTCTTCAACTTTAATAGGTGCAACTACTTTTACTTGAATGGGAGGATTATATTTAAACCACTTCTCCTTAGGGAGATCAACATGAGTAGCAAAGGATTCACAGAAAGAAGCTACTATCTCTGAGTCAAGTCCATATTTAGTGCTAAATTTACGGAAAACATCGGTATCCATAAAAGATTTAACACAATCAAACTTAGGTGTTATACCTGACTCCTTACCTTTGTCGAGATCCCAATCTTGAGAGTTGTGTTTAATTATCTCCAATAAATTCCATTTGAATTCAATAGTCTTCATCATAATAGAACTAGTACAAGAAGTATCGAGCATGGAGCGATTGTTGTTAGAAAGCCGAGCATAAAAAATTTGAATAATCATTTCTCTTGAGAGCTCATGATTGGGGCATGAATATAACATTGACTTAAGCATCCCCCAATCTTGAGCGATGCTTTCTCCTTCGCGAGGCCAATATATATATATATATATATATATATATATATATATATATATATATATATATATATATATATATATATATATATATAATTACGATCACGTTGAACAAGATGCATAGGATAAAACTTCTGATGGAATTGCACTTTCAACCGTTTGTAATCCCATGATCCCATATCATCACATAGCCTATGCCATGTCAATGCATTTCCCTTCAAATATAAAGGGAAGACCTTCTTCTTGATAACATCATCGGGCATACCTGTAAGCTTAAATAATCCACAAACTTCATCCACATAGATTAAGTGTAAGTCGGGATGCAATGTTCCATCTCCTGCAAAAGGATTAGCTAGCAGTTTCTCCATCATACCCGAAGGAATTTCAAAGTAAACATTTTCAGTAGGTTAAGTAGGTTGAGGAACAACTATTTGCTCTACCGGTTGGGGTGAAGATACCCCTAACAAGCCTCTCAAAGGATTACTTTCCATAGTAACAAGTGACAGTAAATTTCAGCACACTATATAAATTTTTCCTTACCAAATTCCACCTACCAAAGGTGCTTCACTCCCCGACAACGGTGCCAGAAAAGAGTCTTCATGACCCACAAGTATAGGGGATCTATCATAGTCCTTTCGATAAGTAAGAGTGTCAAACCCAACGAGGAGCGGAAGGAAATGATAAGCGGTTTTCAGCAAGGTATTCTCTGCAAGCACTGAAATTATCGGTAATAGATAGTTTTGTGATAAGGTAATTGGTAACGAGTAACAAGTAACAAGTGTAAATAAAGTGCATCAATATGGCCCAATCCTTTTTGTAGCAAAGGACAAGCCTGGACAATTTCTTATATAGAGAAAAGCGCTCCCGAGGACACATGGGAATTATCGTCAAGCTAGTTTTCATCACGATCATATGATTCGCGTTCGGTACTTTGATAATTTGATATGTGGGTGGACCAGTGCTTGGGTGTTGTCCTTACTTGGACAAGAATCCCACTTATGATTAACCCCCATTACAAGCATCCGCAACTACAACAGAAGTATTAAGGTAAACCTAACCGTAACATGAAACATATGGATCCAAATCAGCCCCTTGCGAAGCAACGCATAAACTAGGGTTTAAGCTTCTGTCTCTCTAGCAATCCATCATCTACTTATTACTTCCCAATGCCTCCCTCTAGGCCCAAACAATGGTGAAGTGTCATGTAGTCTACGTTCACATGACACCACTAGAGGGATGACAACATACATCTCATCAACATATCGAACGAATACCAAATTCACATGACTACTAATAGCAAGACTTCTCCCATGTCCTCAGGAACAAACATAAATACTCACAAAGCATATTCATGTTCATAATCAGAGGGGTATTAATATGCATAATGGATCTGAACATATGATCTTCTACCAAGTAAACCAACTAGCATCAACTACAAGGAGTAATCAACACTACTAGCAACCCACAGGTACCAATCTGAGGTTTGGATACAAGAGATGAAGTAGGGTTTGAGATGAGATGGTGTTGGTGAAGATGTTGATGGAGATTGACCCCCTCCCGATGAGAGGATCGTTGGTGATGATGATGGTGATGATTTCCCCCTCTCGGAGGGAAGTTTCCCCGGCAGAATAGCTCCACCGGAGCCCTAGATTGGTTCCGCCAAGGTTCTGCTTCGTGGCGGTGGAGTCTCATCCCGAAAGCTTGCTTATGATCTTTTTCCTCGACGAAATACTCCATATAGCAGAAGATGGGCATCGGAGGGCCACCAGGGGGCCCATGAGGCAGGGGGGCGCGCCCAGGGGGTAGGGCGCGCCCCCACCCTCGTGGCTGGTGGGTGGCCCCCTCTGGTACTTGCGCTCATTATTTTTTATATATTCCGTGAAGTTTCAGGACTTTTGGAGTTGTGTAGAATAGGTCTCTAATATTTGCTCCTTTTCCAGCCCAGAATCCCAGCTGCCGGCATTCTCCCTCTTTATGTAAACCTTGTAAAATAAGAGAGAATAGGCATAAGTATTGTGACATAATGTGTAATAACAGCCCATAATGCAATAAATATCGATATAAAAGCATGATGCAAAATGGACATATCAGGCACCCCTGATAAACCAGCCAATCATACCCATAGGAGTTGTTGGGTCTTCAAACAGGCCGGCAAGTTAAATGCCGAAGACAAGGAGAAGGGGTCGCAAAGCGAGAACGACGACGAGGAGCCCGGTCCACCGAACACAGGGGGACATAAGAAGTTTCCCCCTCAAATCAAAATGGTGAACATGATATACACTACCCACATCCCCAAGAAGGAGCGCAAGCGCACGCTCAGGGACGTCTATGCGATAGAGCAAGTCGCTCCAAAATTCAACCCATGGTCCTCCTGCCCGATCACTTTCGATCGCAGGGACCACATGACCAGTATACATCACGGTGGTTTAGCCGCACTGGTCCTTGAACCAATCATTGATGGATTCCATCTTACGCGAGTCCTCATGGATGGTGGCAGCAGCCTGAACCTGCTCTATCAGGATACAGTTTGCAAAATGGGTATTAATCCCTCAAGGATCAAGCCCACAAAGACTACCTTTAAAGGAGTCATACCAGGTGTAGAGGCCCGCTGTACGGGCTCAATCACACTAGAGGTTGACTTCGGATCTTCGGACAACTTCTGAAGCGAAGAGTTGATCTTCGATATCGGTCCTCTTCCACAGTGGCTATCACTTACTGCTCGGACGAACCGCATTTTCTCGATTCAATGCGGTGCCACACCATGCTTATCTCAAGCTCAAGATGCCCGGACCACGCGGTGTCATAACAGTCAATGGAAATACGGAACACTCCCTCCGTATTGAGGAGCACACCGCTGCTTTAGCAGCAGAAGTACAGAGCAGCCTCTCCAAGCAGAACCTCAATTCGGCGGCCGAGCTCCCAGACACCGTCAAATGAGTCCGGACTACTCCGCAGCAGGACAGCCCAGCTCGTCAAGAGCTCGACTAGCAATTCAGCCTCCGTCCCAGCCCCTACCAAGTGGCGGCGTTCGTACCGCGCGTACATAACTATGCACTCAAAATACCATGGGCATAGACTGAGGCATAACTAGATTGTGATTCATAATACGGCTCGACCTACCTTAGCGCTCTCATACTTTCACTTTTTTTTCTTTCCTTCCTTTTCAGGTTTCTTTTCCACAAGCCTTTTCGGACGGCCTGATCACATGACTTTTCAAAAGGATAGATACACCAAGACGGCACAAAGCACTAACGTATAAGGGAATTTCTACGTGGTCTCTTTAACGATCACTCTACCTATTTTTTGGACCCGCACGCAGCTCTCCCTTGGTTGTGGCATATTAAATAGGCATATTGCTTATTGCACTACGTGTACAAATACGCTTCGACGTATTAATCAAACTATAATGGAAACAGTTTACAGCCCAAGTTCTACGGCACTAGTTTGTTCTTTTGATAATCTTATCAAATCACACCCATACGCTTTGGTACGCTTTAGTCTGCCAGGGGCTTCATTGCGCCCCATAATACGGCAACAAAGTCCGAACAACTTTTACAGTATAGTTCAGCACCCCAAATTTAGCATTATATGCATTGGCTCTGAATCATGTCTTTGGTCAATAGTTGGGTTGCCCGGCTCCTGTGCTTACTGCCTTACGTTCCACTATATCGGCTAAGGTAGTAAAGGGAGAACTACTGCGACTGTGTCCTGGTTTATCCGGATGAGCACCTCAGTAGAGAAAGCCAAAAACTGATTGTCATGATGCGGCGTGAGCCGGTCAGCTCTTTGGAGGTTTCAAATCTTGAGCGATTTTTTCTGCATTATGTGATGAATCGGTTCTTATCCGATCAGGTGTTTACAGCACCCTAGTTCGGATACTAGGGGCTGCACCTAAATTTTATTGTCAAACTCCTATGGCTAAGTGAGGGTTATAAAGCCACATAGTCCAATTGCCTGGTTCGTTGCGCTAAACACCTCCTTTAAGGACCAAATTCTTGGATAAAGAGTGTTTAGATTAATCCCGAACACCCCCGTACTACCTACATGGGGGCTGAAGCCGACGACTGGCCAACTCTCAGACTTGATAAAACGGCCGCACCGGAGGTAAAACTTTAGATAATAAACAGCAAAGCATTATATTACATATCAGCCTTGTTTTCATCATACAGGACGAGATTACATGAATGTATTCATTCACAAATAATGTCCTTAGCACATTACTCCACCACAATGCGGGATCCCTTCAGAACATCTTCAAAATACCGCTCGGGCGTGCAGTGCTCCTTGCCCACGGCGGTCCTTCAGTCGCGAGCTTGACGGCGTCCATCTTCGCCCATTGTATCTTGACACGGGCGAAGGCCATCCGCGCACATTCTATGTAGACCAACCGCTTGATGGCATCAAGTCGAGGGCAGGCATTGACCAGCCGCTTCACGAGGCCGAAGTAACTGTTGGATATAGCTTCTGTAGACCACAACCCGATTATCAAATCCTTAATGGCCAGTTCGGCCACCCTATGCAACTCAACCACCTATTTTAGCTGGTCGCTAAAGGGCACCGGATGTTCTGGCGCAAGGTATTGCGACCAGAACAGCTTCTCCGTTGAGCTCCCCTCTTCAGCACGGAAGAATTCCGTAGCGTCAGAAACACTGTGCGGCAAATCCACAAACGCCCCTGGAGAACTCCAAATCCGGGTCAGTAAGAGATACCTCTTGCTCCCATACTTGCTTTGCATAATAAAAGCCTTACCCGCCATGATCTCTTGGCCTCTTGGATCTCCCGGAGGGTGCCTTGGGCTTCGGCCCAGGCCTCTTGTGCGCTTTGGCGGGCCTTAGCGAGTTCGGACTCTTAGTCCGCATTCTGGCGCTCCAAGGACTCGCATTTCTTCACGGCGTCCTGGAGCTCCTGCTGGACCTCACCAACCCTGGCCTCATGCTTTTCTTGGGTGCCTTTTTCCTTTCCCGCACTCTCCTCGGCCTCGGCCAGTGCCTTCTTGAGGGCCTCCACCTCGGTCTCCGCCCCTATGAAAATATCACGGCACTACGGTCAGCATAAAAACATTCATACTTTCTGGACATGCATAAAATGATTGAATACCTTGATTGTCCTCCAGCTGTTTTTTCGCATGACTGAGCTCTTCCTCGGTCTGCTCCAGCCCCTGCTTCAGTCCGGAGAGTTCAGCAACATGAGAAGTCACGGCTAGCATCGATGCCTGCTTATTGACATAGACATACATGGTTAGTCTCCTGCAAAAAACTATTTGATCCTTTGTTCGGCTTTTCTTTCTGAACCCCGAACAGAGTCTCAGGGGCTACTATCTATACTGTGACTTTCTTTTCACAAATTGCATTGCTTACCTCAAAGCCTGTTAAAAGGCTTGTGCAGGCTTCGGTCAGTCCGCTCTTTGCGGACTGAATCTTCTCAATCACCGCACCCATGAGGGTGCGGTGTTCGTCAACGATGGAAGCACTTCGCACCGGCGCCTCTGGTTGGACAGAGGTCACCGGCGGAATGGGCACACCTCCTTCCAATGAAGGAGGCTACTTGCAAGATTTTGGAGCCGTATAGTTCTCCGGGACCGTGTTCGGCTGGGGGCCGAAGTGGACATGGCCCCCATCGCCAGTCTCCATGGGGATCTGCTCCCCATGTGTCTGGCGGCCGAGGTCTCGCCCTCTGGCACTGTCTTGATGGCCTCCTGTGTCTCTCCCTAGCCGAGGATCCTTCGGGACAACACCTTGGTGTCATCCATGGCCCTGGGAGAGAAGGCCGTCGGAGGGGACCCACTGTCCATCACCTTCGGGTCCAGTGAGTTCCCCGAAGACGAGGATCGCTCAAGGGCGGAACGAGCCGGACTGCAAATGCATGATTCGACATGTTAAAATTATTAACTAAAGAGGCAGATATATGAATGCGTCAGGATCTTCAGTTACTCACGATTCGGCCAGGGGCTTATCTCGAGGACGCCGTTCTGGGCTTCTATCAACGTCCCATGCGGAGCTAACCGTGAGGGAAGCCTTTCCCTTCTTGGAGGCCTCTGCTTCCAGATCTGTGGAGGCCGCCCTTTTCTTTCCCCCCTCAGAGAGGGGAAAGTTGCTTTCTTCCTCCTCTTACTCCTCCTCGTCGTCTTCGGCGGCGGAGTGAGTATCGGCGTCTTCGGACACCACGTCCGAAGTACCCTTGGGACGGAGGCCACTTCTGGTCCCCTTGGCCTTCTTCTCCGGCACCTTGTAGGGCACCGGAACCAGTATCTTCGTTAGATGCGGGATGGTTGGATCCTCGGGCAGCGGAGCCGAACACTGAATCCACTCCGCCTTCTTCGTCCAACCCTGAAAAAACAAATGGGGAAGTTCGGACACCCTCCTTGAATAAGCAAGTAAGGAATACACCTTAAAACAACGGAAAACTTACCGAACTGGCGAGATGGGCCAGGTCATGCCCACGGTCCTCGGTGGTCTTCGGCCACGTCTTGTTGGCCTTGAAGAGCACCTTATAGATATCTTCGTGTGTAGTTCCGAAGAACCGTTGCAGGGTCTTGTGCTCGGCCGGATTGAACTTCCATAGGTGGCAAGCCCGGCTCTGGCATGGAAGGATCCGGCGGACTAGCATCACCTGAATCACATCGACAAGCTTGATGTTCTTGTCCATCATGCTCCCGATGCGCGTCTGGAGCGCTGTCCGCTCGTCCGACGAAGACCAATCCAGGCCCTTCTCTTGCCAGGAGGTGAGCCGCATTGGGGCTCCGGATTTGAATTTGGGAGCCGCGACCCAGGTAGTGTCACGGGGCTCGGTGACGTAGAACCATAACTTCTGCCACCCCTTGACGGTCTCCACGAAGGTGCCTTTGGGCCACGAGACGTTGGACATTTTGCTCACCATGGCACCTCCGCACTCTGGGTATTCACCGCCCACCACCTTTGGCTTTACATTGAAGGTCTTCAGCCACAGTCCGAAGTGGGGGCGGGATGCGGTGGAAAGCCTCACACACGACGATGAACGCCGAAATGGTGAGGAAGGAATTGGGGGCCAGATCATGGAAATCCAGCCGTTAGTAGAACGTGAGCCCGCGGATGAAGTGGTGGAGTGGGAATCGCAGCCTGCGGACGAAGTGGGGGATGAGAACTACCCTCTCATCATGGGCTCCGGGGTAGGGATGATCTGTCCCTCGGTCGGAAGCCGATGGGCAACCTCCTTGGCCAAATATCCGGCCTCCCTAAGCTGGGTGATGTCCTTCTCCTTGACGGTGGAGGCCATCCACTTGCCCTGCGCTCCGGACATGGTTGGAGTGCTCTCTTGGGGCAGGAAAGATGAGAACTTGGGCGCTGGAGCTCGAGAGTGGGTAGGCGGAAAGAGAGAAGGCGTGGGTGAAAGAGGTGAATCCTTATCTCCTTATAAAGGCAGTGAATGTCAAGCGCCTCCCCACTCGCCATAAAACTCGCCTATTCCCCAGGGGCCGTGCAGGCGGCATGGTTGGATTACCCATACCCGTATTGATGAGAATCCCATAATAAGGGAACACGATCTCTACTTTGACAAGACGTGCCTATAAAGCTACATCTCGAAATTTGGAGTGGCAGGCCGAAAAACGGTTCGAAATAATAACCGCGCAGGGACGTGATATCACGTTACAGAAAGTTGTCAGCAGATTGGACTCGTGAAATATTATACTCTCTACGGTGGTGTGTGGTACTTGTGTTTTTCAGATCCGGACGCGTTCGAAGACTGTGTTGGAGTATTCGGAGGAGGAACCCACCTTGCAATGCCAAAGACAATCTGCGCACCGGACACCTTGTCATTGAATTCTGGTTCAGTGGCTACTGAGGGAGTCCTGGACTAAGGGGTCCTCGGGCGTCCGGCCTATTGGACATGAGCCGGACTGATGGGCTATGAAGATACGAGACCGAAGACTCTCACCCGTGTCCGGATGGGACTCTCCTTGGCGTGTGTCGGGGATATACCTCGCGGTATGACCCGGCTGGATATATGACCCGGCCGGACTTGGCATTTGCTTGGTAACCCGCGAGAGGATTGGCGACTCATGTGTCTAGCGGGTCACTGGTGTGACGACTCACGAGCCTGAAGACTCATTGGTGACCTGGCGGATGTTTTAGATGGATGACAAGGCCCAAGGCCTAGAAGGCCGGCTCATGTTATGATGGGCAGGATTAAGAAGAAAGGCATAAGGAATATTCTCCTACAAAGGAAGCAAAACTAGGACTCCACTTGTAATAGAGTAATCCTAATCCTAATAGGACTAGTCATGTAACACGCCCCTTCAACATATATAAGGAGGGGCAGGGCACCCCAGAAGGGGGAGACAAGAAACAATCTCTAGGGCTAGACACAACTAAAGGGGAGCCGACTTATGCGGCGACTCTCTCGTGAGCATAATGAGATCTAGCCACAAACAGCATGTAGAGCTATTACCGGATGATATTTCCCGGGGCCCGAAGCTGTCTAAATCCTTGTATTATGTTGCGTCTCTCGATTCCGCTCAACCCCTCTCAAGCTACCACATAGATGCGTTGGCCTCACGACTAAGTCATCACACTAGGACATCTGCCGTGACAATTCCACGAGAGTTGGCGCCCACCGTGGGGCTCGCGCATGGTGGTGTTGAGTTCTTGAAGTGAACACTTTCAGGGATCGAAAAATTGGCAATTAGCCGGATGAAGGAGAGCCAGCATGGGATAGTCACTGGCAAAGCCGAAACATTCAATGTTTTTTATCAGAATTGTTGATTTTGAAGCTAGCAGTATAAGCGTATGGCGTTTGATGCATCGCCGAGGCAACGTGATCCGTCGAATCAGAATATGAGAATCAGTTCTTTTCGGCTACAATTGCGTGTCGACAAGGCCGAGAGGAGTTTTGTGGTAGCTGTTGCATGCTGCGTCATACCAAACCATATCAATCTGAGGAGACACGAGCTGCAGGGTCCAGATCCGTACGCCAGCATACAGTCAATCTGATGAAGAAAAAAAATCAACCCGGAAGTGGACCGGGTCATGACCCAGGAACGGGGACGACTGCAACCCGGTCTCCTCCGCCCTGACGGCTGCGGCCCCGCTCGCAAGTCGGCCGCGGTTGTGCCGCTGCCGCCGGTCGGCGTCATGACCTCCGCGGCCGCTGCCGCCGCGTCGTGCAGTACCAAGCCGCCGCCGGCGGGCCCGCCTCATTCTAAGCTGCTAGGCCTCATTGTTCGCCCCTTTGCCGCGGCTGCCGTCTATGCTGGCCTCCCGCGTCTTCCCACATGGGTCCGCCCGTTGTCTCCCCTGTCAAGCCGGCTGATGCCGCCGCCTCGTCGGGGACTTTCATGGGCGGATGCAGGCGATGGCTCTGTCACCTCGCTTTGAGCAGCCAAACTGACCCCGAGCCGTCTGTGATGTCCGTCTTCAACTCGGCCTCGGCAAGCCGCCGCCTGCTTTAAACCGCCGGACTCCGACTCCGAGTGGCCTCTGCTCCGACTCGGCCTTGCTCTGGCCTGCCCTCACTTCGTCAACAGAAGAGCCGCCTGAACGCCCCGCCTCTGTCGCAACGTCCGAGCCCTATTTCAAATCTCCGTCTGTGGTCAACGGCTGCAAACTGTGCCAAATTGCCTTACCGGCGCAGCTTTGCCGCCGTGGGCCGTCTCATGCAAGAGCCGCCCTTGCCTCGTTACGAGTTGTCTCCATCTGCCACTTCAAATCAAAGTCGACGCGGCCTCATCATCGCTTCTAAGCCGCCAACATGACAAGTCGTCGATCGCATCTGAAATTGCAATCAACGATCCGGAAATGAACACAGCCACGACCCGGATTCACCGGCCATCGCCTTTCGTCGCTGATTGACCCGTCGCCCGCTGCCGACGAGCCGCAACCGGGTCACCCCTATCGACCGTGGCTCTGGCTCCGTCAAGCCGTTCGTATCCTTTAGCTACGGGTCTTTTCCTCGCCGGCGTCGACCCTGCGCGGACCGAGCCGCGTCCGCTGCCCTCACCACAGCAGTACCTGCGACTGCTCCCGTCTTGAGCCGCCTGACTCTGTTTCCTCGAGCCACCTCACCCGCACGCCTGCTCGGGTACCACCTTGAGCCGCCGCTCCGAGTCGCTGCCACACCGGCTCGGACTAACACGGGGAGGGAGCACGCCTTGGACCAGATGCTCATGCGGCTGGCCCTCGCCGGATGCCCGCCTCGCCCCGTTGCTTGTGCATGTGCCCCCTTGCTCCATTACTTCGTTTCGCCTCCACATCCGCATCTGTACACAAGCTCTCTATGGAGGTAATCAACCACATCAACAAACGGGTGAAGCACAGCCCTGAGATTTATATGCCCAAACTTGATTTATGGAAGATCTATATTGAGTCTGTTTCAACGTCAATTGGTTGCAACTTCTGTATTGTTTACATTGAGATGGCATTTGAAAGCGAGGAGAAGGGAAGCATTGCATCTGATTTTGTTAATCAAATATATCAAAAATTTCGGCTCAGCCTCAAGGGATTATTTTTTGAGACTTGTGATACAATACGCGTAAGGACTCTCAAGTTGCCCAAGCAAATCATTTTACTGGGAAGCTACGGTTGAGAAAATTGGTGCAAGTACATCACCAAAACCGCCACTGCGGCGGGAGAGCCACCGTCGCAGCAGGAGAGTTGCTGCCCACCAAGCCGCCGTCCGCCTCTGACGGCCGTGCCGTGCACCATGACCTTGTTCTGCCTAACACGCCACTATCATGGGGTACCTCTCCTCAGTGTCAAGCCGCCCGGACCGATCACTTCAGCAGCGGCCCGCTTTGAACCGCCCCCGGGTGACCCGGCCGCAGCAGCCACCAGCAAGACACCGTGGTTTCGGTTGCTGTTCTCCTTGCTTTGAGTCGGTGGCTTGTTTCTGTCACCGAGGCCTATTGTTAAACAACGGGAAACTGAAGATGAACTGCTACAACAGCGAAGAACCAAAAGATGCTTCTTTCACAAAAAACGGGGGAGAGGTTGACACAGCATGGTACTCCTGGACAATTATTATTCAAAGAAAAGAAAAAGGCAAGTCTACATGCAGTCTTTCTACCCACGTGGAAATCAAAAAAAAGAAAAGGAGACCACAGGGTGCTATAAGTACATCAGATCAGCTGAGTTAGACGTTCGTCTGACTACGTCCGCCATTATCCAGTACCAGCGTCTGTGTTTGTCTAAAAAAATCTGCTAAAGAGTGATGTGGTTTGGTCAACATGACCCGGAGCATTCGAGCCACCCAGCTCCAGCTCTGTTGTGGTTGCGCTTCAAGCCGCTGCCTTCACCGTCGCCTCTGCCACCTCGTGTGGAGCGACCCCCGCTTGGCGAGCCGCCTTTGCCTCAACATACGGAGAGTGGCTAAATCGCCATGAAATTTATTGGAGGTGATCCACAGACGCGATATACGACTCATTATTTAGACGAATCAGGTGAAGGCTGTCCAATCAATTGTTATTGATATATTTTTATTTTCTTCGAGAACAATTACTCTCGTTTGTGCAATTTCTTATGCAGAAAAAATCATCATAACAAAAGAGGCCATCAAGCTATGGCCCTTGCCTACACCAGATGGGTCCATGGACAGGGTCAATTTTAACCCACCGAGATTCAACATATTCCAGTAATCCATTGGTCATATCATGGTCAAGCATGAAGAGTCTCAAACCAACTCCTCGAGTAGTCTTAAGACTCGGGGGTTACAATGGTATGACTCAGCAAATCTTGCCAGTCTCAGTGAATTCAAGAAGCCCGGGTCATTGCAGGGAAAAATAACCCGGCCCCAGAGGCTACTGCCCTATTAATGAAAAGGTAAAAGAGCGTCAGAAAATTTCCGGCTTAAAAAGAAGGATTCCGGTTCAAAATCCAGTTCAAGGGAAATCTGTCTCCCATGAAGCTCTGAAACTCTCAATATCCGGTTTAAAATTCCGGCTCAAGAAGAATTATCTCTTGCAAAGTTGAGTTCTCAGGAAAAATTAAAGGTTGCCAAAAAGAGCTTGCTGCCATGATGCGCGGTTCAAACATGGGTGTCCTGCATTACGGGTTATCTTATTATGGTCACTTGGGGGCTTCCTGCTCATCGAGCATAGCTGTCGGTACCCTCTTGATCGGCTCAATGCCAAAGCTTATATGGTCACTTGGGGGCTTCCTGTTCAAACATAGGTCATATTTGAACCAAAGAGAACATAGCTGTCGGTACCCTCTTGATCGGCGCAATGCCAAACCCACTAGGGGGCTTCTTGATCATATTTGAATCGTAGCTTAACCCCTTTTGGGTCCGACTTTGAGCGTATTCGAATCAGAGTCGTTAAAACTCTCAAGGTCATTTGGGGGCTTCCTGTTCAAACATAGGTCGTATTCGAACCAAAGAGAACATAGCTGTCGGTACCCTCTTGATCGGCGCAACGCCAAAACCACTAGGGGGCTTCATGATCGTATTTGAATCCTAGCTTAACCCCTTTTGGTCCGGTTTACTGATCGTATTCGAATCAGAAGCCTCATTTTTTCTCTATTTGGCTTAAGTTTTTTGAAAACAATCTTTGGTTTTGTCTTGAGGCCTTTTTTATCTGAAGCATATACGTGGTTTCGATTAACCCGGCTTGACTTTGGATGATAAGTCGCCATATATGACAATCATAAACATTTGGAAGTTTTGGCTTCTAAAGATTGGGTTATCACCCTGACTGCACAGGTATCCTAAACCGGCAGTATGATTCAATATCACAGGAACCGATTTTCCAAATCGGATTATATAATTCAAATCTTTAATAGCCAACATGGATGGATTTTTATTGTGGTTATCAATAGCCAATATTATGATGGAGGTCTTCAAAGTCACTTCAGCGCAATGGTTATTATTTTATCAATGGACATAATTTATTTTTACAATGGAGGGAGTAGTCCCGAGTCGCTGCAGGCTTACGACCCGGCACTTGGGGGCTACATTATTCAGATTGAGATTACATCAAATATGCAATTCCCATGTCACTGCCAGCATGTACCATGACACTTGGGGGCTAATGTAAAGTCATTTTTTGATCAACTTATTGAAGACCCGACTCATCACATCATAATGAGCCGGCCCTTGGGGGCTACCAATTGCTCCTATCAAAAATTTAAGGTACACAAGTCTTAATCCATATATTGAAGGATCCACTGCTCAGTTGGTAAAGCATAAAGCTCTTAACCTTGTGGACGTGGGTTCAAGCCCCATGATGGAGGTTACATCATATGATGTTATTGTCAATGAATTATATACAAAGTCCCAGCTCAATATTATCTTACTGAGCCGGCCTTTGGGGGCTACACGTTGCTGTTCAAATCTACATGATCATATCTACAAAGTCCCTGCTCATTATTGCTTAATGACCTGGCCCTTGGGGGCTACATTGGTTGAAGTTTTTATGGGCATCAGGCAATTACAAGTCCCAGGTTGCTGCAAGCATGACAACCCGGCACTTGGGGGCTACATATATGGAGTATTCAGTCTTTGCTAGTGACTGAGATGAACAACATGGATTTCTTTAAAATGATAATATTTATATTTAAGCAAGTCTTAAGTCATCACTTTATTCTGCTCAAGACTTGGGGGCTACAGGTAATATGGATATAAGGAAGATATATCTTCAAATTCTCAGTTTTGAGCAAACCAGATTGACCCGGTGTTTGCAACAATCATGACCCGGCGTCACCAATAATTATGACCTGGCGTCGGCAACAATCATGACCCGGAATCACCAGTTATTATAACTCGGCAATTTTGGAGATCATAGCTCGAATAAGTTCTACATTTTAAAGTCGGCTGAATATCAGTTGAATATTTGAAGACCAATATTTTGTCAAGTCAGAGCATTGAAGGCCGACTCAAATGGATTATTTATTTGCAATATTTTCTTCTACAAGAAAATTGATTATGAAGCTGGTCTATTGACCCGGATTTTCTAGAAGAAGGAAATAACAAGGAGTTAAGGATGATCAGGTGTCGGCTTACAAGAATATTTAACCCGGAGCATAACCTGTTAAATTTGTTCTTGTGTATACAGGATCAGTTTAACATGGATAAATCCAAATTAAACTGGGGGCTAATGTCGGGGATATACCTCGTGGTATGACTCGGCCGGACTTGGCATTTGCTTGGTAACCCGTGAGAGGATTGGCGACTCACGTACCTGGCGGGTCACTGGTGTGATGACTCACGAGCCTGAAGACTCATTGGTGACCCGGCGGATGTTTTAGATGGATGACAAGGCCCAAGGCCCAGAAGGCCGGCTCATGTTATGATGGGCCGGTTTAAGAAGAAAGGCATAGGGAATATTCTCCTACAAAGGAAGCAAGACTAGGACTCCACTTGTAATAGAGTAATCCTAATCCTAATAGGACTAGTCATGTAACCCGCCCCTTCAACATATATAAGGAGGGGCAGGGCACCCCAGAAGGGGGAGACAAGAAACAATCTCTAGGGCTAGACACAAATAAAGGGGAGCCGGCTTATGCGGCGACTCTCTCGTGAGCATAATGAGATCTAGCCACAAACAGCATGTAGGGCTATTATCGGATGATGTTTCCCGAGGCCCGAAGCTGTCTAAATCCTTGTCTTATGTTGTGTCTCTTGATTCAGCTCAACCCTTATCAAGCTACCACATAGATGCGTTGGCCTCACGACTAAGTCCTCACACTAGGACATCTGCCGTGACAATTCCACGACAGCGTGGATGGCAAGTTTGGTGTTTGGATATGAAGATTCCTTTCTCTATAACCGACTTTGTATAACCCTAGTCTCCTCCGGTGTCTATATAAACCAGAAGGTTTAGTCCGTAGAGATAATCATAATCATATAGGCTAGACTTCTAGGGTTTTAGCCATTACGATCTCGAGGTAGATCAACTCTTGTAATACTCATATTCATCAAGATCAATCAAGCAGGAAGTAGGGTATTACCTCCATAGAGAGGGCCCGAACCTGGGTAAACATCATGTCCCCCGTCTCCTGTTAACATCAACCTCAGACACACAGTTCGGGACCCCCTACCTGAGATCCGCCGGTTTTGACACCGACACCACTGCCGCAACCTTCTATACCCGTGAGATCCCATCTGGGGCCTTTTCCGGCGATCTGACGGAGGGGGATTCGATCACGGAGGGCTTCTACATCAACACCATAGCCTCTCTGATGATTTGTGAGTAGTTTACCACAGACCTTCGGGGCCATAGTTATTAGCTAGATGGCTTCTTCTCTTTCTTTGGTTCTCAATACAAAGTTCTCCTTGATGTTCTTGGAGATATATTCGATGTAATACTTTGTTGCGGTGTGTTTGCCAAGATCCGATGAATTGTGGATTTATGATCAAGTTTATATATGAATAATATTTCGTTCTTCTCTGAATTCTTATATGCATGATTTGATATCTCTGCAAGTCTCTTCGAATTATCGGTTTAGTTTCGCCTACTAGATTGATCTTTCTTGAAATGGGAGAAGTGCTTAGCTTTGAGTTTAATCTTGCGGTGTCCTTTCCTAGTGACAGTAGGGACAGCAAGGCACATATTGTATTGTTGCCATCGAGGATAAAAAGATGGGTTTTATATCATATTGCTTGAGTTTATCCCTCTACGTCATGTCATCTTGCTTAATGCATTACTCTGTTCTTATGAACTTAATACTCTAGATGCATGTTGGATAGCGGTCGATGTGTGGAGTAATAGTAATAGATGCAGAATCGTTTCGGTCTACTTAACACGGACGTGATGCCTATATTTCATAATCATTGCCTAGATATTATCATAACTGTGCGTCTTCTAACAATTGCTCGGCGGTAATTTGTTCACCCACCGTAATACATGCTATCATGAGAGAAGCCACTAGTGAAACCTATGGCCCCGGGTTTCTTTCTTATTATATTGCATCTCTTTTCATTTACGTCGCATCTTATTTACTATTTTGCAATCTTTACTTTCCAATCTATACAACAAAAATACCAAAAATATTTATCTTACTATCTTTATCATATCTCACTTTTTGCAAGTGACTGTGAAGGGATTGCCAACCCCTTTATCGCGTTGGTTGCGGGGTTCTTGATTGTTTGTGCAGGTACCAGGTGACTTGCGTGTTATCTCCTACTGGATTGATACCTTGGTTCTCAAAAACTGAGGGAAATACTTATGCTACTTTGCTGCATCACCCTTTCCTCTTCAAGGGAAAACCAAAGGCATGCTCAAGAGGTAGCAAGAAGGATTTCTGGCGCCGTTGCCGGGGAGATCTACGCTCAAGTCAATACATACCAAGTACCCATCATAAACTCTTATCCCTCGCATTACATTATTTGCCATTTGCCTCTCGTTTTCCTCTCCCCCACTTCACCTTTGCCGTTTTATTCGCCCCGTTTCCGTTCGTCTCTTTTCGCTTGCCTCTTGCGCGTCCGGGTGTTAGATCGTTTGTGTCGCCTTCATGGCTAGTCCTTCTATCATTGTTAGTACTCTCAATAATGAAGTTCTTAATTTTAAACAAAGGGAGGGAGAAAATCTAAAATATGCTTGGTATAGAATTTGCAATGCTCAAAATAGATCCACTAGAAAGTAATCTACTTCCGTTCTTCTTCGCAATTTTTACGTTGGCATCACCCCTTGGAATAGATATATTCTTGATACCATTACCGGAGTGAATTTCTTGGGTAGCCATACTTTTGATTCTTATAATTCTATGATAGATTTGTTAGGCCCACCACCTCTTTTGGTCAATGGAACTATTTTAACCTTGGAACATGTGACGCAAAGGCTTGATATTATTGAAAATAAAATTGCCACTATAGAGTTGATCGAGAATTTGGATAAAAAGATTCACAACCTAATTACCCAATATGGATCTAAGGTAGGAGTTACTCTGAATTTTTTTAGGGAAAAGGAACCCATAGTTAATGAAAAGATAGATCAAGATTCCACTAGAATTGATAAACCTGAGAATATTATTACCAACTTGGGGTCTGCTTTTTTTTGCCGTTAGAAACACCTCAAAGCATCCTTCTACCAAAGTTGCCAAGTTTATGTATGTTCCTAAAAATAAGGGTGAATCTTCTAGTAAGGAGAATGAAGATCTCAAATCAATAAGTGTTCACCCCAACCTTTTCGCTATCATTAAGGAACCTTTTGCTACAAATGAATTTCTTGATTTCTTGCCCAAGATTTTGATCTTCAAGAAAAACAAAGAACCTCCTAAGGGAAATGAGTGTTGAATTGAAGAATTGCTCACCAAAGATGACAATACCTAGATCAATTCTTACTTTTATGCCTAGCTAGGGGTGTTAAACGATAGCGCTTGTTGGGAGGCAACCCAATTTTATTTTTGTTCTTTACTTTTTGTTCCTGTTTAGTAATAAATAACTTATCTAGCCTCTGTTATGATTGTATTTTTTATGTTTTAATTAGTGTTTGTGCCAAGTAAAGCCTTTAGGATCTTCTTGGGTGATTGTTGTTTGATCTTGCTGAAAAAACAAAAAGTATGGTCTCACGAAAATAATTTTCATTTTTTTACTAGAGAGCGATAAAATACCAATTCCAGCTGAAGTAGATCAATATACAAATTATTTAGGTCGTCCTAATTTCTCAGAATTTTTGGAGTTACATAAGTATTCGAAACCTCCAGATTGCTATAGACTGTTCTATTTTGACAGATTCTATTTTTCGCGTGTTGTTTGCTTATTATGATGAATCTATGGGTAGTATCGGGGGGTATGAACCATAGAGAAGTTGGAATACAGTAGGTTTAACACCAATATAAATAAAGAATGAGTTAATTATAGTACATTAAAGTGGTGGTTTGCTTTCTTATACTAACGAAGCTCATGAGATTTTCTGTTGAGTTTTGTGTTGTGAAGTTTTCAAGGTTTTTGGGTAAAGATTTGATGGATTTTGGAACAAGGAGTGGCAAGAGCCTAAGCTTGGGGATGCCCAAGGCACCCCAAGGTAAAATTCAAGGACAACCAAAAGCCTAAGCTTGGGGATGCCCTGGAAGGCATCCCCTCTTTCATCTTCATCTATCGGTAACTTTACTTGAGGCTATATTTTTATTCACCACATGATATGTGTTTTGCTTGGAGCGTCTTATATGATTTGAGTCTTTTCTTTTTAGTTTATCACAATCATCCTTGTTGTACACACCTTTTTGGAGAGACACACATGAATCGAAATATATTAGAATACTCTATGTGGTTCACTTATATCTTTTGAGCTAGATAATTTTGCTCTAGTGCTTCACTTATATCTTTTTTAGAGCACGGTGGTGGTTTCATTTTATATAAATTATTGATCTCTCATGCTTCACTTACATTATTTTGAGAGTCTCTTAGAACAGCATGGTAATTTTCTTTGGTTATAAAATTAGTCCTAATATGATGGGCATTCAAGATGGGTATAATAAAAACTTTCATATAGAGTGCATTATGAGAAGTTTGATACTTGATAATTGTTTTCAAATATAAAGATGGTGATATTAGAGTCATGCTAGTTGAGTAATTGTGAAATTGAGAAATACCTGTGTTGAGGTTTGTGATACGTCTCCAACGTATCTATAATTTTTGATTGCTCCATGCTATATTATCTTCTGTTTTGGATGTTTATGGGCTTTATTATACACTTTTATATTATTTTTGGGACAAACCTATTAACCCAGAGCCCAGTGCCAGTTTCTGTTTTTTGCCTGTTTTAGGGTTTCAAAGAAAAGGAAAATCAAACGGAGTCCAATTGACCTGAAACTTCACGGAACTCATTTTTGGAAGGAAAGAAGCCCAGAAGACTTGAAGTGCACGTAAGGGAAGCTTCAAGGAGGCCACGAGGTAGGGGGCGCGCCCACCCCCCTGGGCGCGCCCTCCACCCTCGTGGGCCCCTCGTGGCTCCCCTGACGTACTTCTTTCTCCTATATATCTCCATATACCCTAAAAACATCGGGGAGCACAATAGATCGGGAGTTCCGCCGCCAGAAGCCTCCGTAGCCACCGAAAGCCAATCTAGACCCATTCTGGCACCCTACCGGAGGGGGGAATCCTTCTCCGGTGGCCATCTTCATCATCCATGTGCTCTCCATGACGAGGAGGGAGTAGTTCTCCCTCGTGGCTGAGGGTATGTACCAGTAGCTATGTGTTTGATCTCTCTCTCTCTCTCTCTCTCTCTCTCTCTCGTGTTCTTGAGATGGTACGATCTTGATGTATCGCGAGCTTTGCTATTATATTTGGATCCTATGATGTTTCTTCCCCCCTCTACTCTCTTGTAATGGATTGAGTTTCCTCTTTGAAGTTATCTTATCGGATTGAGTCTTTAAAGATTTGAGAACACTTGATGTATGTCTTGCCATGCGTATCTGTGGTGACAATGGGATACCACGTGATTCACTTGATGTATGTTTTGGTGATCAACTTGCGGGTTCTGCCCATGAACCTATGCATAGGGGTTGGCACACGTTTTCATCATGATTCTCCGGTAGAAACTTTGGGGCACTCTTTGAGGTTCTATGTGTTGGTTGAATAGATGAATCTGAGATTGTGTGACGCATATCGTATAATCATACCCATGGATACTTGAGGTGACATTGGAGTATCTAGGTGACATTAGGGTTTTGGTTGATTTGTGTCTTAAGGTGTTATTCTAGTACGAACTCTAGGGCTGTTTGTGACACTTATAGGAATAGCCCAACGGATTGATTGGAAAGAATAACTTTGATGTGGTTTCGTACCCTACCATAATCTCTTCGTTTGTTCTCCGCTATTAGTGACTTTGGAGTGACTCTTTGTTTCATGTTGAGGGATAGTTATGTGATCCAATTATGTTATTATTGTTGAGGGAACTTGTACTAGCGAAAGTATGAACCCTAGGCCTTGTTTCAACACATTGCAATACCGTTTACGCTCACTTTTATCATTTGTTACCTTGCTGTTTTTATATCTTCAGATTACAAAAACTATTATCTACTATCCATATACCACTTGTATCACCATCTCTTCGCCGAACTAGTGCACCTATACAATTTACCATTGTATTGGGTGTGTTGGAGACACAAGAGACTCTTTGTTATTTGGTTGCAGGGTTGCTTGAGAGAGACCATCTACATCCTATGCCTCCTACGGATTGATAAACCTTAGGTCATCCACTTGAGGGAAATTTGCTACTGTCCTACAAACCTCTGCACTTGGAGGCCCAGCAACGTCTACAAGAAGAAGGTCGTGTAGTAGACATCAAGCTCTTTTCTGGCGCCGTTTCCGGGGAGGTTAGCGCTTGAAGGTATATCTTTAGATCTTGCAATCGAATCTTTTTGTTTCTTGTTTTAGCACTAGTTTAGTTTATAAAAGAAAACTAAAAAAATGGAATTAAGTTTGCCTCATACGCTTCATCTTTTTAATATCTTTTGTGAGTATGATGGAAAGGAAAATTGTGCCAAAGTGTTAGAAGAAGAATGCATTAAAATGTTTGGCACTAAACCTTTGAATGATGAGCATGATTGCAATGTTGTTAGTATGAACTCCTTGAATATCCATAGTACTAATGATGATTGCACTAGTTATGATGAAAATGTCTCCTATAAACATGTCAATTTTTGTGGAGTGCATTTGGTTTGCAAGTACACACCAAATAGGGAAGATAGAGTTTGCAAGAGGCATAAGTACTTAGAAACTAAATTGTTGCAAGAAAGGCTAGATGTTTGTGCTGAAAATTTAAATTTTCTTGGCCATACTTGTGAGCTTTGTAATGAACATGGTCATTTAACCATCCGATGCAAATTGTTTCATGATCTAATCATTTCCAAAAATTGTGATGACTTGATTTCTTTTGCACATCATAATGAACTTAGTTTGCTTATGGGTTACAAAGAAATGAAACGTATAACTAACTATCTTCCAGAATTTGCCCGTTATAAACTCCTTGGTTTTGATCTAGAGGAAATTTATATGTATTGTGCGGTGAATTGCATTGAAAATCCTTATATTGCCAACTACATAAAGAAAAGAAAACAATTAGAAGATGAAGAGAATACTAATGAAAGGGAAGAGACCTCCCAATACCTTCCTATTATTTCTTATGATGAATGAGGTAACGAGGAGGAGCCTCCTATTCAACCAATCTCATTAATAAGGAGCTCCAAAAAGAGGATTGAACCCACACATGATGTGGTGAAGAAGAAGAAAAGAAAAAGGAAGAGAGGTAAAAAGATATCTCCCCCAAATAATGTTGCTCCCATTACTATTGTGCCTCATGAAAATATAATTGTAGAAGATAATGATACTTCTTATGATCTTGACAATCTTTTTGGCACTTGCTTGGAAGAATATGATAATTGCTATACTATTGGTGCTATCCATACTATTAATGATGAGAGTGATTATGCTTATGATATGAAAAGGCCCAAGCTTGGGGAATATTATGTTTGATGAAGATGATGTTTTTGATAATATATTTGCTGCAATTAATGTTTGTCCCAAGCTTGGGAAAGCTATGATTAATGAAGATGATATTTTTAGTCTCCCAAGTTTTGATATGCAAATTTATAATGATGATAGCATGCCTCTTACCAATGATGATTATTGTGATGATACTTATACTATAAAAAGTAGTAATTATATTTATAAAACTTGTCATGATTATGATTACCCTTTTTCTAAACATTACTCTTTTAATGTGGAAACAATTTATAGTATTCGAGTCTCTTATGATACTCCCACTATTCCGAATGAGAAGAATCTTGCCCGTGTGGAGAGTAATAAAATTTCCATGCTTGTAGATCATGAAAAGAATGCTTTAGGTGCTGGTTATATTGTTGAATTCATTCATGATGCTACTGAAATTTATTATGAGGGAGGAATATATGCTTGTAGGAATTGCAATAATATCAAGTTTCCTCTCTATGTGCTTAAAATTTTGAAGTTATGCTTGTTTTGCTTTCCTATGAAAGTTGATTCTTGTTCCCACAAGTGGTTTTCTCACAAAATCCCTATGCATAGGAAATGGGTTAGACTTAAATGTGCTAGTCATATTCTTCATGATGCTCTATTTATGTTACAATTCTTATCTTTTATGTGAGCATCATTGAAATCATCATGCCTAGCTAGGGGCGTTAAACGATAGCGCTTGTTGGGAGGCAACCCAATTTTATTTTTGTTCCTTGCTTTTTGCTCCTGTTTAGAAATAAATAATTTATCTAGACTCTATTATTATTGAGTTTTTATGTATTAATTAGTGTTTGTGTCAGCTAGAACCGTTGGGAAGACTTGGGGAAAGTCTTGTTGATCTTGCTGTAAAAAACAGAAACTTTAGCGCTCACGAGAATTGCTGCCATTTTTTTTGGAAAGTGCTATTTAGTTAATTATTTTTGAAGATGATTAATAGATAAATTCCTCAGGCAAGATCATCCACTTGAGGGAAATTTGCTACTGTCCTACAAACCTCTACACTTGGAGGCCCAACAACATCTCCAAGAAGAAGGTTGTGTAGTAGACATCAGTTTGCAAGTCCCGTAGCATGCACGTATGGTAACCGTTGTGTGACAAATTTAAAGCGTGAGGTGTTTCTTTGATTTCCTTCCTTATGAGTGGCGGTCGGGGACGAGCGATGGTCTTTTCTTACCAATCTATCCCCCTAGGAGCATGTGCGTAGTGCTTGTTTTTTTTGACTTGTAGATTTTTGCAATAAGTATGTGAGTTCTTTATGACTAATGTTGAGTCCATGGATTATACGCACTCTCACCCTTCCACCATTGCTAGCCTCTCTTGTGCCGCACAACTTTCGCCGGTACCATAAACCCATCATTTACCTTCCCCAAAACAGCCACCATACCTACCTATTATGGTATTTCCATAGCCATTCCGAGATATATTGCCATGCAACTTTCCACTGTTCCGTTTATTATGACACGCTTCATCGTAGGTATATTGCT
The DNA here is from genome assembly GCF_002162155.2 of Triticum dicoccoides. Classification (NCBI taxonomy): domain Eukaryota; kingdom Viridiplantae; phylum Streptophyta; class Magnoliopsida; order Poales; family Poaceae; genus Triticum; species Triticum dicoccoides. Next base: position 113,598,282 of record NC_041380.1, read on the forward strand.
TTGCATGATCATGTAGTTGACATCGTATTTGTGGCATAGCCACCATTCATAATTTTTGATACATGTCACTCTTGATTCATTGCACATCCCGGTACACTGTCGGAGGCATTCACATAGAGTCATATTTTGTTCTAAGTATCGAGTTGTAATTCTTGAGTTGTCAGTAAATAAAAGTGTGATGATCTTCATTATTAGAGAATTGTCCCATGTGAGGAAAGGATGATAGAAGCTATGATTCCCCCACAAGTCGGGATGAGACTCCGGATGAAAAAAAGAGGCCATAAAAAGGGAGAAGGCCCAAACAAAAAATGAGAGAAAAAGAGAGAAGGGGCAATGTTACTATCCTTTTACCACACTTGTGCTTCAAAGTAGCACCATGATCTTCATGATAGAGAGTCTCCTATGTTGTCACTTTCATATACTAGTGGGAATTTTTCATTATAGAACTTGGCTTGTATATTCCAATGATGGGCTTCCTCAAATTTCCCTAGGTCTTCATGAGCAAGGAAGTTGGGTGCACACCCACTTAGTTTCTTTTGTTGAGCTTTCATACACTTATAGCTCTAGTGCATCCGTTGCATGGCAATCCCTACTCACTCACATTCATATCTATTGATGGGCATCTCCATAGCCCATTGATACACCTAGTTGATGTGAGACTATCTTCCTCCTTTTTGGCTTCTCCAAAACCAACGTTCTATTCCACCTATAGTGCTATGTCCATGGCTCGCACTCATATATTGCGTGATTGGAGCATTTTGTGTGAGGAAAATGAAGCATAGCCAAACTATATGATTTTGTAGGGATGAGCTTTCTTTGGCTTTGTTATTTTGAGAAGACATAATTGCTTGGTTAGTATGCTTGAAGTATTATTATTTTTATGTCAATATTAAACTTTTGTCTTGAATCTTTCGGATCTGAACATTCATGCCACAATAAAGAAAAATGCATTGAAATTATGTCAGGTAGCATTCCACATCAAAAATTCTGTTTTTATCATTTACCTACTCGAGGACGAGCAGGAATTAAGCTTGGGGATGCTTGATACGTCTCCAACATATCTATAATTTTTTATTGTCCCATGCTATTATATTATCTGTTTTGGATGTTTAATGGGCTTTAATATGCTCTTTTATATTATTTTTGGGACTAACCTATTAATCGGAGGCCCAGTGCCAGTTTTTGTTTTTTTGCCTATTTTAGTGTTTCATAGAAAAGGAATATCAAATGGAATCCAAACGGAACAAAACCTTCGTGAGGATCTTTCTTGGAATAAACGCAAACCAGGAGACTTGGAGTGGAAGTCTGGAACTCCATGAGGCGTCCACGAGATAGGAGGGCGCTCCCAGGGGGGTAGGCGCCCCCCCATCCTCGTGGGCCGCACGGAGCTCCACTGACGTACTTCTTTCGCCTATATATACTCTTATACCCTAAAAACATTAGGGGGGGCACAAAACCACTTTTCCACCACCTCAACCTTCTGTACCCGTGAGATCCCATCTGGGGCCTTTTCCGGCGATCTGCCGGAGGGGGATTCGATCATGGAGGGCTTCTACATCAACACGACAGCCTTCTCTGATGATGTGTGAGTAGTTTACCACAGACCTTTGGGTCCATAGTTATTAGCTAGATGGCTTCTTCTCTCTCTTTGGTTCTCAATACAAAGTTCTCCTCGATGTTCTTGGAGATCTATTCGATGTAATACTTTATTGCGGTGTGTTTGTCGAGATCCGATGAATTGTGGATTTATGATCAAGTTTATCTATGAATATTATTTGGTTCTTCTCTGTATTCTTATATGCATGATTTGATATATTTGCAAGTCTCTTCGAATTATCGGTTTAGTTTGGGATACTAGATTGATCTTTCTTGCAATGGGAGAACTGCTTATCTTTGGGTTCAATCTTGCGGTGTCATTTCCTAGTGACAGTAGGGGTGAGGGAGTCCTGGATTAGGAGGTCCTCGGACTGCCGGACTATATACTTTGGCCGGACTATTGGACTATGAAGATACAAGATTGAAGACTTCGTCCCGTGTCCGGGTGGGACTCTCCTTTGCGTGGAAGGCAAGCTTGGCAATTCGGATATGTAGATCTCCTCCCTTGTAACCAACTCTGTGTAACCCTAGCCCCCTCCAGTGTCTATATAAACCGGAGGGTTTAGTCCGTAGGATGACAACAATCATAATCATAGGCTAGGTTCTAGGGTTTAGCCTCTATGATCTCGTGGTAGATCAACTCTTGTAATACTCATATCATGAAGATCAATCAAGCAGGAAGTAGGGTATTACCTCCATCGAGAGGGCCCGAACCTTGGTAAACATTGTGTCCCCCACCTACTGTTACCATCCGCCTTAGACGCACAGTTAGGGAACCCCTACCCGAGATCCACCGGTTTTGACATCGACATTGGTGCTTTCATTGAGATTTCCACTGCGCCGTCACCATAAGGATTGATGGCTCCTTCGATCATCGGCAACGATGTGATCCAGGGTGAGGTTTTTCCCCGCAGACAGATCTTCGTATTCGGCGGCTTCGCACTGCGGGCCAACTCGCTTGGCCATCTAGAGCAGATTGAGAGCTACGCCCCTGGCTGTCAGGTCAGATTTGGAAACTTAAGCTATACTGCCGACATCCGTGGAGACTTGGTCTTCGACCGATTCGAGCCCGTGTCAGGTGCGCCACACAGTCACGACGAGCATGACTTAGCTCTGCCGCCGGACAGGGTTCGGGAGATCATCCCTGTGGCAACTCCGGCCCTCGGTCTGGAGCAGATCACGCCATCCAAGGACGGGTGGATGGACCCCGCCACGGAGGCCGCACGCTCAGCGGCGATGGAGCCGAATACTGACTTCACCTCCTACGAGACCTGTGTTGCCGGACCCTTGGATTCATCCCTGGCCACGGGCTCCGAACCGCCTGCGTTCGTGCCTATCGAATCTGATTGGGCACTGAGGGAGTCCTGGATTAGGGGGTCTCCAGACAGCCGGACTATCTCCATTGGCCGGACTGTTAGACTATGAAGATACAAGAATGAAGACTTCGTCTCGTGTCGAGATGGGACTCTACTTGGCGTGGAAGGCAAGCTAGGAAATACGGATATGGATATCTCCTCCTTTGTAACTGACCTTGTGTAACCCTAACCCTCTCCAGTGTCTATATAAATCGAAGGGTTTTGGTCCGTAGGACAACAATCACAACATACAATCATACCATAGGCTAGCTTCTAGGGTTTAGCATCTCTCATCTCGTGGTAGATCTACTCTTGTACTACCCATATCATCAATATCAATCAAGCATGACGTAGGGTTTTACCTCCATCAAGAGGGCCTGAACCTGGGTAAAACATCGTGTCCCCTGCCTCCTGTTACCATCCGGCCTAGACACACAGTTCGGGACCCCCTACCCGAGATCCGCCGGTTTTGACACCGACATTGGTGCTTTCATTGAGAGTTCCTCTGTGTCGTCGCCGTTAGGCTTGATGGATCCTACTATCATCGATAGCGATGCAGTCCAGGGTGAGACTTTTCTCCCTAGACAGATCTTTGTATTCGGCGGCTTTGCACTGCGGGCTAATTTGCTTGGCCATCTAGAGCAGATTGAAAGCTACGCCCCTGGCCATCAGGTCAGATTTGGAAGTTTGAAATACACGGCCGACATCCGCGGAGACTTGATCTTCGACGGATTCGAGCCACAGCCGGGCGCGCCGCACTGTCGCGATGAGTATGACCTAGCTCTACCGCCGAACAGTACCCCAGAGGCTGCGCCCGCATCAGCTCCGACCCTTAGCTTGGAGCCAACTGCGCCAGTCGAGGACGGGTGGTTAGACACCGCCTCAGGGGCTGCAGTCTCAATGGTGATCGAGCCGAACACCAGCCTAACCCTCTATGCAGCCCGTGACTCCAAGGTGCCAGACTCTTTTCCGGACTCCGAACCATCTGCGCCCCTGCCAATCGAATCCGATTGGGCGCTGATCATGGAATTCACCGCCGCGGATATCTTTCAGCACTCGCCCTTCAGCGACATTCTGAATTCACTAAGGTCTCTCTCTTTGTCAGGAGAGCCCTGGCCGGATTATGGCCAATAGGATTGGGATGCGGACGACGAAGAAATTCGACGCCCACCCACCACCCACTTAATAGCCACTGTCGACGACTCAACCGACATGCCCGACTTCGACTCTGAAGACATTGACGGTATGGACGACGATGCGGGAGGCGAAGGGGAACCACCGCCCATAGAGCGCTGGATGACCACCTCATCATATGACGTATACATGGTGGACACACCAAAAGAAGACGACGACGAGGAACGGAAGGACGCACCGAAGGCTTGTTCCCTCGAGAAGCAGTCAAAGCGGCGGCGTAAGCGCCGCCCCAAATCCCGCCTCGGCAGAAATAACGATCATACAGACCCAGTGTTGGAGCAGGGTGAAACACTGCCGGACCACGGCAATACGGAGAATCAAACCGAACAAACCAATTCTATCAAAGATAATAGTCCGGACGACATAACGCCGGACAGGCACCCGGAGCAGCAGAATGCCCGTCAAAGGCTTGTTGCCACCGCGAGGAGTCTGAAAAAGCAGAAGCAAAGGCTGAATGCTGTGCAGGACACACTCCAAATCAGATGGAGCAAAGTACTCAACACAGCAGCGAAGTACGGTGGCAATCGCCCCACCAAGAGCTACCCAAAGCGGAAGTTGCTTCCTGAATTCGATGAGGAGGCCTCAGACCCCCCAGAACCAAAAATAAAAACAGCCACCTGGCCGAATAGACGACCTCACGGCCAACATAGAGCGGCAAACAACGCCACCCACAAGCCAATACGCGATCCACGCGAGGGCTCGCACCAAAAGGACGGCGCAACCAGATCCATCCGAACAACGCGGTACACCCAGATACAGGGGTGCCGCACACCCCCTATGTTTCACCAACGAGGTGCTAGACCATGAATTTCCAAAGGGATTCAAACCCGTAAACATAGAGGCATACGACGGAACAACAGACCCTGGGGTCTGGATTGAGGACTGTATCCTCCATATCCATAAGGCTCAAGGAGATGATCTCCACGCCATCAAGTACTTACCCCTCAAGCTCAAAGGGCCAGCTCGTCACTGGCTTAAAAGCCTCCCCGAAAACTCCATTGGAAGCTGGGAAGAGCTCGAAGACGCTTTTCGGGCAAATTTTCAAGGGACTTATGTCCAACCTCCGGACGCGGACGATTTGAGTCATATAACTCAACAGCCCGGAGAGTCATCCCGAAAACTTTGGAACATGTTTCTTACTAAAAAGAATCAAATTGTCGACTGTCCGGATGCCGAAGCCTTGGCAGCTTTTAAGCATAGCGTCCGTGACGAATGGCTTGCCAGACACCTCGGCCAAGAAAATCCGAGAACAATGGCAGCATTAACAAGCCTCATGACCCGCTTTTGCGCGGGTGAGGACAGCTGGCTAGCCAGATGCAGCACCAGCGACCCTAGTACATCTGAAGTTAGAGATGGAAACGGGAAATCACGGTGCAACAGCAATAAAAAACGCCGGAATAAAGAAGACAGCACGAAGAGCACGGCAGTAAATGCCGGATTCAAAAGCTCTCGGCCAGGTCAGCAAAAGCCACCCTCTAAAGGCGCCAGAGACAAACTGTCCAGCCTAAACAAAATTCTAGACCAAATATGTCAGATCCATAGCACCCCTGGTAACCCGCTAATCATACCCACAGAGAATGTTGGGTCTTCAAGCAGTCCGGCAAGCACAAGGCCATACACAAGGGGGAGGATACACCAAGCAAAGACGAGGATGAGCCTCTCAAGCAAGACACTGGGGAACAAAAGAAATTTCCACCAGAAGTCAAAACAGTAAACGTGTTACACGTGATCAAGGGAAGAAACAAAACGCACTCCCAGAAAAATATGCCCAAGGGCCTATCACCGCAGAGTCCTGCCACTGGTCGTCTCAACCGATCACTTTCGACCATCGTGATTACTTAGCAAGTATCTGGCATGCAGGATGGGCTGCCCTGGTATTAGACCCAATAATTGACGGATACCACTTCACACGAGTCCTGATGGACGGTGGCAGCAGTCTAAACCTGATATACCAGGATACAATCCGCGAAATGGGGATAGACCCAACAAAAATTTGCCAAAGCAATACTACCTTTAAAGGAGTAACGCCAGGCCCAGGGGCTCATTGCACGGGCTCCCTGCTACTAAAGGTTATATTCGGCTTCCCTGATAACTTCCGTAGCAAACATTTAACCTTCCACATCGCTCCGTTCCAAAGTGGCTATCAAGCACTACTCGGACGCGAAGCTTTCGTTCGCTTTAATGCAATACCACACTACGCTTCCTCACACTCAAGATGCCCGGCCCACGTGCCAGCATTACAGTGAACGGAAGTATTAAGCAATCTTTGCGCGCCGAAGAGAGTGTGGCTGCCTTGGCAGCCGCACACTAAAAACGGCCTGACCAACTAAAGCATTTATCAGGTCGTCAAGACCTCAGACACGGTTAGACGAGTCCGGCGCAGCTATATGTAATTCATACCGGATCAATGGTCGCACCCCTATTACAAATACAAGGGGCTCAACGCGCGCAGACAAGTGGCAATTTTTACTCATCTTGAATTATACATGGTTTCTTTTAAAACTATCCTTTTGCACGACAACTTTTTCACCTAAGTTCCTCTCTTTTACAGATGATCATCGTGCTACACCCGTTTAGGATACGGCACAACGGAGACACAGGCGCAGACGTGCAGCAGGGACCCGCTCCAAGGATTCTTTTTAGATTAAGACCCTGCGTAAACCTTTTTTACTGTCTCTTGTTGGTACACATCCACCGAATTCTTAGCATAGTTGAGAAGGATGCTGACGTCTTGGCATGTGGCCACATCAGAATAATGCACGTACCTGGACACAAGGGGCTTCTTACAAAGGGAACTATTTAGGCCCGGTTTATACCATAAAGACTGAATACCTTAGGGAGTGTTCGGCGTCGCGAGTTTGGCCTTATATGCATCAGCTCTGAATCATTGTCTTTGGTCAAATGTTGGGTTTGCCCGGCTCCTGTGTTTTGGTGCCTTACGTTCCGCTTTATCGGCTAAGGTAGCACCAGAAGAACTACTGCGATTGTGCCCTGGTTCATCGGACGAGCACCTCAGTAGAGAAAGTGGAAAACTGACTGTCATGATATAGCGTGAGACTGGTCAACCACTCGATGACCTATCGGAATGTTAGAATTCCTCCGCCTTAACGAAGGGCCGTTTTCCGGCCAGGCATGTACGCACCCCGCGATCGGGAGAGTGCGGAGCCACCAGGGGCTATCTAGTAGCCCCACTGTCAAACTCCTATGGCTAAGTGAAAGTGTTAAAACATTATAGTCCAGTTGCCTCGTTCGCTACGCTATCACCTCCTTAATAGGACCAAGACGTTGGGCTAAGTGTGAACACGCGTTTTTTGCGAGCACCTCTACATTATATGCGTGGGGGTTGAAGCCGATGGCTGGAATCTTTCAGGTTATACACATGTATACATAAACGGCCGCACATGAGGCATCATACTACTTTCAGGCAAAAGTATAAACATAGCCTTATAAAACTTCATAAAAGCATTGTGTTTACAATGAGAATACACATCACTCAAACATAATATTCTTCGAGCACTGGGCCTCTATCAAACGAGCACCCTCGAGAACCTCCTCGAAATAGTGCTCGGCAGCCACTCGGCCTATGGCCGAACCCTGCGCCGCAACAGTGGTAGCGTCCATCTCCGCCCAGTATGCTTTAACACGGGCAAGGGCCATCCGCGAGCCTTCTATGCACGCCGACCTCTTCATCGCATTAATGCGCGGCACCACACCAAGGAACTGCTGCACTAAGCTGAAATAGCTGCTCGGCTTTGGCTTTTCCGGCCATAGCTGATCCACAACAGACCTCATGGCGAGTCCGGACAACCTATTTAGTTTGGCCCATTCGGCTAGCTGGTCAGTCAATGACAGCGGACGCTCTGGATCGTTGAATTGCGACTAGAACAGCTTGTCCACTTCACGATCTGTCTCACCTTGGAAGTACTTGGCTGCATCGGCAGCACTCGCCGCCAAATCCATATACGCATCTGCAGAACTCCATAGCCGATCCAGAGAGGCATACCGTGGATCTCTGAACTTCCTCCATAACATGAAGGGCTTCCCGCGGCTCCTCCTTCTTCGCTCTCATATCAGAACGGGTGTCTTTGTCCGCCATCGTGGCCTTCTCAAGCTCCGTTGCCTTCGCCCGGTTTTCTTTTTCAAGGACCTGGAAACGGTCGGCAGTGTCTTTTAATTCTACGGCCATCTTGGCCATCTTCTCTTGGCTCTCGCAATGTGCGGCCTTCTCGGCTTACAACTCTTCGGCCGCCTTCAAAGTAGCCGCATTACTAATCCTCGCTTGTTCCTTGGCTCGGGCAAGTTCTGCCCGCAAGGTTTCCACGATGGAAGCTCCATCTGCAGTCACAACATATTAAAGATACTGGCATCATGCTTTTCTTACTATGTGGCGTTCACCAGAAAATAACACTTACCCTGTGCCTCGTCAAGCCTCTTGTTAACAAGCTCGATGTCGGTGTCTGCCGCATCCAGTTGCCGTTTTAGTTTGGCAAACTCACTAGTCTGGCTAGCCACCGGAGCTTCCACCACCTGCACATAGGGGCAGTCTGGTTATTACCTGGGAATATGATCCTCTGTTCGCCGCCGTTCTCGACGACCACCAGAGTCTCAGGGGCTACTATCTACACAGGGCACACCTAACATGTGCAGTACTATCACATATTATCTCACGTACCTCAAAGCCTGTTAGTAGACTCACAAAGGCTTCATGTAATCCTCTTTCGGCGGACGAAATTCTCTCCATCACTGTACCCATCAGCGTACGGTGTTCTTCTGAGATGGCCGCTCGCCCCACCAACTACCTCAGAACGTCCGACCGCATACCAGACGGTGCCGGACTCTTTTGTCTGCTCTCTTCGGGAGCCGGATGCTGGGGACTTCGGGGGTCTATGGGATTATCTTCTGGCCTCACCGGATCCGGAGAGGCCCTCTCTGACGACACTTCGGGGTCGCCTGCTTCTTGAGCGGAGGAGTCCGAGGGAGGCGTTTCGCTCTCCATCATCTCTGGAAGAAGATCCCCTGAAGACAAGCTCAGCTGAGAGGGGCTAAGGCCCGAACTGCAAAATATATGTGGTGGTTATTTTCTCAGAAAAAAAATAGCATACCTTTACTATTAAAGTATT
>NC_041380.1:113608124-113633172 GCF_002162155.2 Triticum dicoccoides
CAGGCAAGGTGCGACCTTGAGCATCTTTTCCAATACCGGATTTTCCAAACCCTCAGGGAGGGGGGCCAAACACCGAATCATATTTGCCTTTGTTAGCTAGTCCTGGTCAAAAAGCGGACTCTCAGAAATGACTTCATGACGAATAAAAGACAGTGTGTTCGGCCAGAGGGTTTCTTACTTGTTCGGTGGCGCGGTTACTGCTCAGGCCCACGTCCTCGATAATATCCGGACACTCTACTTGAGGTCCGAAGAATGACTTGTACATCTCCTCGTGCGTCAGGCCGAGGAAACTTTGAATGGCACGCGGTCCCTCTGGGTTGAACTCCCACAAGCGAAGGGGCCGGCGTTTGCAAGGCTGGACTTGACGAACCAACATAACTTGTATTACCACAACCAAATTAAAATCTCCCTCGAAGAGATCCCAGATGCGGCTTTGCAGTATAGGCACGTCCTTGGCTGGACCCCAGCTCAGACCTCTGCTAATCCATGACATCAGTTGTGGTGGGGGGCCCGAGCCGAAAGCAGGGGCAGCGGCCCACTTGGCACTTCTGGGAGCCGTGACGTAAAACCACTCCCGTTGCCATAATTTGGACACCTCTGAAAAGGAACCTTTCGGCCATGGGGCTCCTGCCATCTTGCCTATTGATGCACCTCCGCACGCTGCATGTTGCCCCTCGGTCATCTTCGGCTTTACTTCAAAGGTCTTGAGCCACAGGCTGAAGTGAGGGGTAACGCGGAGGAAGGCCTCACACACGACAATAAATGTCGAGATGTGGAGAAAGGAGTCCGGAGCTAGATCGTGGAAATCTAGCCCGTAATAGAACATCAAACCCCTGACGAAGGGATCTAGAGTGAGGCCTATACCTCGGAGGAAGTGGGAGACGAACACGACGTTCTCGTTGGGTTCGGGAGTAGGGACGATCTGCCCTCGAGCAGGCAGCCGATGCGAAACCTTGGTGGTCAGATATCTGGCCTCCCTCAACTTCTTAATGTCCTCTTCCGTAACGGAAGTGGGCATCCATCGGCCTTGAAGGCTGGATCCGGACATGATTGAAGATCCGGAGCACCTAACCTGGGCTTTGGGTGTTAGAACTCGAGGCGAGGGAAGGGTTCGATTGAGCACGAGAGGGAAAAAGTGAAAAACATTGTCCCTTTATAAAGAGGGTGAATATCAAGCGTCCTCTCCGTAGCCGTTTAGGACTTGCCTATAATTTAGGAGTCCTAGACACGGTTGGGTTACCCACGACCGCATTAATGAGAATCCCGTAATTGGGGGAACATGATCTCCGCTTCAACAAGACATGTCAAGAAACCGCCTCGCGTTATGTGTGGAGCTGGTTAAAAGAAACGGTTCGAATAATCACCGGGCCATGACATAACGTCATGCTGCCAAAACGAGTCAGCAAATTGGATTTGTGAAAATATTATTATCTCTACGGCGGTATGTGGAACTTATTTTGCAGGATCGGACACTATCCTCGTATTCAAATTCTTCTGTGATGTATTCGGAGAAGGAACCCGCCTTGCAATGTCGAAGACAATACTACGTGCCAGACTCATCGTCATTGAAGCCTGGTTCAGGGGCTACTGAGGGAGTCCTAGATTAGGGGGTCTCCAGACAGCCGGACTATATCCATTGGCCGGACTGTTAGACTATGAAGATACAAGATTGAAGACTTCGTCTCGTGTCCAGATGGGACTCTACTTGGCGTGGAAGGCAAGCTAGGAAATACGGATATGGATATCTCCTCCTTTGTAACTGACCTTGTGTAACCCTAACCCTCTCCTGTGTCTATATAAACCGAAGGGTTTTAGTCCATAGGACAACAATCACAACATACAATCATACCATAGGCTAGCTTCTAGGGTTTAGCCTCTTTGATCTCGTGGTAGATCTACTCTTGTATTACCCATATCATCAATATCAATCAAGTAGGACGTAGGGTTTTACCTCCATCAAGAGGGCCCGAACCTGGGTAAAACATCGTGTCCCCTGCCTCCTGTTACCATCCGGCCTAGACGCATAGTTCGGGACCCCCTACCCCAGATCCGCCGGTTTTGACACCGACAGGCACCGATTATGGAGTTTTCCTTCGTGGATATCTTTCAGCACTCGCCCCTGGGCGACGTGCTGAATTCATTAAGGTCTCTCTCCTTGTCGGAAGGCCCTTGGCCGAACTATGTCCGGCTTGAGTGGGAAGCGAACGATGAAGAAATTCGTTCCCCACCCACCACCCACTTAATAGCCACTGTCAATGACTTAACCGACATGCTTGATTTCGGCTCCAAAGACATCGATGGTATGGACGACGATGTAGGAGAAGAACAGGAACCACCGCCCACAGGGCGCTGGACTGCCACCTCATCATATGATATATACATGGTGGACACCCCCAAAGAAAGCGATGGCAATAAGGCAACAGAGGATAATCCCCTCGAGAAGCAATCTAAGCACCAGCGTCAACGGTGCCGCTCTAAGCCCCGCCATAGCAAAAGCGGCGGTACCAACACAAGAGACAATAACGTTGCGGATAGCGCCAAAGACGAAGACAATCCCCTCCAGCCAGGCCTCGAGCAGGAGGATGGGCAAGCTAGCCCTAAGGAACAGGCAGCAGACGAAGAATCAGAGTATGACAATTACATGCCTCTCTCCGAAGGAGAGGTGAGCCTCGGCGATGAAGAATTTATCATGCCTGAGGATCCCGCCGAACAGGAGTGCTTCAAGCGCCGGCTTATAGCCACAGCAAAAAGCCTGAATAAAAAGCAACATTAGCTTCAAGCTGACCAAGATCTGCTAGCGGATAGATGGACTGAGGTCCTCACGACTGAGGAATACGAACTCGAGCGCCCAACCAAAAGTTACCCAAAGCGTAGGTTGCTACCCGAACTCGAGGAAGAAGCATTAAAGCCTACACCTCCAGCGTATGATGCGGCTGACCGGCCACCTCGTGGCCGAGACAAAGCGGCATGTCAGGCCGAAGTCTAGCCCGCACCCCGTCGCCAGTTAAAGAAAAATACCAAGGCCCGGGGTAACACGCAGAACCTGCGAGACATATTGGAAAACAAGGCAGGACATGCAAGATCGATCTACGGATCACGGGGGCGCGCCCCAACGCGTGACGACGACCGTCATGCCGGATATACTAAAAGCAAATTCGGTCGGGCCGAATACAGCAGATAAGACTCGTATGAACTGCGTCGCGATATAGCCCAGCACAGAGGCGCCGCACACCCCCTATGCTTCACTGATGAAGTAATGGATCACGAATTCCCAGAAGGTTTTAAACTCATGAACATTGAATCATATGATGGTACAACAGACCCTGCGGTATGGATCGAAGATTTCCTCCTCCGCATCCACATGGCCTGCGGTGACGATCTACATGCCATCAAGTACCTCCCATTAAAACTCAAAGGACCTGCTCGGCATTGGCTCAATAGCCTGCCGGCAAACTCCATTGGCAGTTGGGAGAATTTGGAGGACGCATTCCTTGACAACTTCCAGGGCACTTATGTGCGACCACCAGATGCCGATGACTTGAGTCACATAACCCAACAGCCAGGGGAATTAGCCAGGAAATTTTGGACTCAGTTCCTAACTAAAAAGAACCAAATTGTCGACTGTCCGGATGCCGAGGCCTTAGCGGCATTTAAGCATAGCATCCGCGATGATTGGCTCGCCCGACACCTCGGCCAAGAAAAGCCGAAATCCATGGCAGCCCTCACAACACTCATGACCCGCTTTTGTGCGGGCGAGGATAGCTGGCTGGCTCGCAGCAACAACACATCAAGAAACCCTGGCAATTCAGATGCCAAAGATAGCAATGGCATCCACGTTGCAACAGACACAAGCGCCGCAACAATGGCGACAACGCCGAAGACACGACAGTTAATGCCGGATTCAGTGGCTCTAAATCCGGTCAGCGGAAAAAGCCGTTCAAAAGAAGCAATCCGGGCCCGTCCAGCTTGGACCGCATACTCGATCGTTCGTGTCAAATTCACGGCACCCCTGATAAACCAGCCAACCAAACCAACAGAGAATGCTAGGTGTTCAAACATGCTGGCAAGTTGAATGCCGAAAACAAGGAAAAGGGACTGCATAGCGACAACGAGGAGGAGCCTCGGCCGCCGAACACAGGAGGACAGAAGAAATTTCCTCCCCAAGTGAAAACGGTAAACATGATATACGCAACCCATATTCCCAAGCGGGAATGGAAGCGTGCACTGAGGGACGTCTATGCGATGGAGCAAGTCGCCCCAAAGTTCAACCCATGGTCTTCTTGTCCGATCACCTTCGATCGTAGAGACCACCCCACCAGTATCCGTCATGGCGGTTCTGCCGCATTGGTCCTTGACCCCATCATTGACGGATTTCACCTCATTCGAGTCCTTATGGACGGTGGCAGCATCCTGAACCTGCTCTATCAGGATACATTGCGTAAAATGGGTGTAGACCCCTCGAGGATCAAACCCACCAAAACCACCTTTAAAGGTGTCATCCTAGGTGTAGACGCCTGTTGCACGGGCTCAATCACACTGGAAGTGGTCTTTGGATCTCCGGACAACTTCCGAAGTGAGGAGTTAATCTTCGATATCGTCCCCTTCCGCAGTGGCTATCACGCACTGCTCGGACGAACCGCATTTGCCAGATTCAATGCAGTACCGCATTATGCATACCTCAAGCTCAAAATGCCAGGAGCTCGCGGGGTTATAACAGTTAATGGAAACACAGAACGCTCGCTTCGCACAGAGGAGCACACTGCGGCCCTCGCAGCAGAAGCGCAAAGCAGCCTGATGAGACAAACCGCCAATTCGGCAAAAAAGACCCCGAACACCTTTAAGCGAGTCCGGAGTACCCTGCAAGAGGATCGTCAGGCACGTTTAGAGCTCGCCTAGCAATTCGGCTTCCGTCCTAGTCCCAGTCAAGCGGCGAAATTTGCGCCGCGCGTACATAATTACGCACTCAAGATACCATGGGCATAGGCGGAGGCACGGCCATGGCACGGCCCACAATGCGGCTCAACCGCTTCAGGACCCGTATACCTTTAACATTTTCTTCCTTTCAGGCCCCTATTCTCTGAAGGCCCTCTCCGATTGTCTGATTATCGGACCCGTCACGGGAAGGAAACACTAAGGAAGCAAGAAGCTTTGACGTACAAGGGAATCCTCAGGTGGTCCATGATAACGATCGATATACCTGTTTGGCATACCCACACGCAGCTTGACCTTGGATAGGACATGTCAAATAGTCCTATCTTTTACTTATTGCATTACATGTATGCATACGCTTTGATGTATCATCTAAATAACAATCACTACAAAAAATACACTTCCATGATGATACATGTTTGTCACAGTAGGTTGCGTTTTCTGTCATGCATGTACATCCATAACGATTTTATGACAGAATCAAGATAGTCATACCTGTGCTGTCGTAGAAGTGTTCCATGACATTACCAAAATTATCATCACGGAAGTGTCCACTTCCATGACGATAAATCGTGCGTCACAGAAGTGCTTTCGTCAAGGGTGACCGACACGTGGCATCCACCGTAACGGAACACCGTTAAGCTATCGGGTCGGGTTTTGGATCCGGTAACCCGTTAACAGCCCGGCCAATGGGGATTTTCCACGTGTAAAATCATCATTGGATGGAGGAAACACATGTCGGCTCATCGCTGGGACAGATGTCATCCACTCATTGGACAGAAGGCGCCTATGATACGTCGACACGTGGCACGGCCTAACAGAGGCCCATTCCTGTGAAAAGGCTGGCCCGTTTGACTTGGTCAAAAGGTGGCGGGCCGGCCCATGGAAAGCCTGTTAACGGCATGTTCGCATATAGCCTATTTATAGCCCGCTAACTCAAGGCCCGTTACGCCCTATTCGAATTAGGCCCAGTAGCGTCATCTGGGCCATCCAATATGATGCCAGCCCGTTTTCACTTCTGGCCCATGCATGGCCCATGACGTCTTTCGGCCCATATGAGGCCCTATGTAACTCTTGGCCTATTAACGGCCCGTGGTGAAACTGGCCCGTAATGAATAGTGTATCACTTTACACCCATTAACAGCCTGTGATGAAACTGGCCCGTAAAGAACAGTGTATCACTTTATACCCATTAATGGCCCGTTATTCCGTTGGGCCGTTTCCAGCCGATGTTATCTTTCGGCCTTCTCAGAGCCCATTTATTCTTGTGCTATTTTCCAGCATTCTTTTACTTACGGCCCGTTACTGTCATTTTCTGCTTGTGGGCCAAATTCAGCCCATGGTTATAGTCGGCCCGTTTGTGGTCCGTTAATACATTGGGCCATTTTCATAGCGTCATCAAATACGGCCTATTAACGATGGCCCGTTATGGTCGGCCCATGAACAGAGGATTCCAACTCTAGCCTGTTTATGGCCAGAATGCGGTCTGTTTGGCCCATGTTTGGCCAATCCATTATACGGCCCGTATAAGGCCCATTGATGATACAACCCGCAGAAGGCCCATTGTTTCTACGGCCCGTAGAAGGCCCACTGTTTATAAGGCCCGTAGAAGGCCCACTGTTTCTATGGCCCGTAGGAGGCCCAATGTCACTACAGTAAATATTAGCCCATGGTTATTGTGGCCTAGTTTTAAAAAATAGGTTATTGCAGCCACTAGCAAACCGCAGAAAAAGAACTGCACTGACTACAAGCAAACAAATAAACAAGACAACAAGGAAATAAATAAGCAAGCAACTTACACTAGGCTATCACAGCTATTACACATATTACATTCACTGGGCATCAAAGTTCGCCACCAGTGCAAATATAGGGAACACAGCAGCATATAAACGCCACAGCAAATTAAGTCCAGAACTAAAACCACTTCAGAAGAGCTCAAGAAACAATATCCTGGGTACCCATAATGCTGGCAAGATGCTTAGCAAGCTTATTAACTTTCTCCTGTTTGGCGCTTAAGTCCTCCAGCGCTTGCTGTTGCACTAGAAAGTATGCATCTGAATTCTGCAGGGACTTCCTCAGTCCTTCGGCTTCCTGTCGCATAACATCTAATCGATGTCTTTCAACTTGAAGTTGAGACTCAAGAAGCCAAACTGATTCAGGCAACGAGTTCGAAGAGCTGGTGCCAGCAGAGGTAGCCAGTAACTCGAACACTACATCAAGACAGGACTTTGGGGTTGTCTCAGTGTATTCAATATAGTTTTTATCAGCTTTCTTGGAGACCAACAGGGATGTCTCACTATCTTGAACCTTATCTGCATTACTTCCTTTACCATTGCATAACAGGGTACTCTTCTCCAATATTTTATCCGCGTTCTAAAAGAGAAACAAACAAACACATCTCAGGTTTACAATGTAGTATATGAAACTCATTTTGGTAAACCAGTTCAGTAGTAAGGTGGACAGGATAACAGCATGAAACAAACATATATCTATGTAGTATGGTCAGTGTATGGTCTATATCATTCTAGTTTATGTTGCCAAATCAAGATAGATACAGTTCGAATCATATCTATTTAAGAAAAAGTAGCATAGACAGAATATAAGTGTGGGAAACTACACAGCAATAACAACACTTGTAATGTGCATGGCATGAGAACATAACTGTTTATTCAATTGAAACTAAAATCAACATAGAGCAAGTTACAACAGCAAACAGCCAAACAGGTTTAAAACATAACTGTTGCGCCATTGGAGTTTCAGTTGCATCCTTCAAATTTGAAATTAGTTGGTATCCATAAATACAGTGATGCAAGAGCAAAGTAGTATGAACCATAGCTACAGAACCTGACCTGAGAACAATTCTTCTTCTGCTTTAAGCGTTGACTTCGGGTTTGGAGTGGTGGTCCTCGTGATTTGGGCACTGCAGTTGCCTTACTAACTGCTCATGTTTGGGTGCTCTGTGGTGGAGACGGTGCTGTGTCAACGGGAACTGGGTGTCTATCTGCTGGGGTTGGGGTTAGAAGGGGTGTAGCTGGTTCTCTGTCCAACTGGGTAGGGGTACAAGGTGCATGAGTGTGGGTTATGTGTGGTGGGGCTGGTTCTTGGGCAAGTACAACCGTGGTTCTATCTGCATCGACAGGTAGCACGATCTTTTCTGAAGACCTTGTTTTTACTCCCACAGATACTGCCATCACTCCCTCCAATTGAAATGGCTGATAAACAAGAAAAGTAATTGAATGTACAGACATTGTAAGATAGACAGGTGCAATGGATAGTAGGGAAGAAAACAGGGCATGAATAATTCACATTTATGTTGTCTAAGCAAACAGAATAGCAGGACATAATTTCACATATATGATGGCTAATTAAACAGGATAGCATGACACAATTTCACATGTATGATGGCTAACTAAACAGGATAGAATGACATACTTCAAAATATGATGACTATGTAAACAGGATGACATGATATAACTATACGATGTGTCTATTAAAGTGGTTGGCATGTCATAAATCACAAACATGCCGTCGATGGAAACATGATGGCATGATATAATTCACAGATATAATGACATAATTAAAATATGATGACTATGTAAACAAGATGAGATGATATAACTATATTATGTCTTTAGAAAATGGGTTGGCATGCCATAATTCAGATGCATGCTATCTATGTAAACATCATGGCATGACATAATTCAAATATATGATTTATATACTAAGGAAGTGAGCAGAGGGCAATCACATATATGATGTGTCAACTAAGGAGATGGCATTCAATATTGTGTATATGATGTAAAAACTAAGCATTGCAATACAACATATGCATTATATGAGTAATATAACCCTGCCAAGTTTGAGCATACACCTCAGGGGGATAATAGGACTGGTCATCTGCCTCTGAATCCTCCTCTGAAGAGCTATCTGTAACCAACAAGATATCTTCTTCAGCAGGTAGCATTGTCTGCTCTGAAGACCTTGTTTTCACTCCAGATTCTCCATCACCAATTCAAATGGTTGATGCACAGGAAGAGCAGTTGAATATACAAACATTGTCGACAAAAGCAATGAGAAATACAAAAAAGGACGACATGATATAATTCACATATATGACGCTTGCCTAAACATCATGGCATTGCATAATTCACATACATAATGCCTTGCAACAAGATAATATTGCATAATTCACATATATAATGTCTTGCAACAAGATGGCATTGCATAATTCACATATATGGTAATTAGACACTAAACAGGTGGCATTCACACAAAGCATGTCTAAACTAAGCAAATGACATAGCAATGCAAGATACCATACGCACGATATGAGCAACATAACTCTGCCAAGTTAGGGCATGCACCTCGGGGGGGAATATGACTGGTCATCTGTCTCTGAATCCTCCTCTGAGGAGCTATCGGTAACCAGCAAGACATGTGCTTCGTCAGATAGCATTGTCTGCTCTGAAGACCTTGTTTCCACTCCAGATTTTTCCATGACCGTGTTGAATGGCTGATGCACAGGAAGAGTAATTGAATGTGCTAAAATTGTTGACAAATTTAACACGTAATAAAAAAATGATGGCATGATATAATTCACATATAGGATGACTGGCTAACCAGGGTGGCATTGCAAAATTCACATATAAGATGCCTGGCTAGACAAGATGGCATTGCATGATTCACATATACGATAAATAAACTAAACAGATGGCATTGACACAAAGCATGTCTAAACAAAGCAGATGACATCTTAAATGTATACAGTAAGCAATGCAAGGTAGAAATCCTACTATCTCTTAGTCTTGTGCTTGATGAAAGAGATAGTAGCTGTAACACCCCGTATTTAACTTACCATATTTGTATTCCAACTCTTGCCATTTCCGGCACTAAGTTATGATTTTCCCTCATGATTGGGTTTTTGCCTTTGTTTTGTTTTATTCTTGCTATGCATTTCATTTCATGTTCATCTTGTGGCATCATGGCATCATCATGTGCATCTTCATCTTAGCTTGTTGTTTGTGGCATGATCCTTGGGATCCAAGCTTCATCACTTTCCCCCTCATCACCACCTCCTCCTTCCCCCCTACTTCCTTCTTTTGACAACTGCCACTTTCCCTTCTCTTTAAATGTTCATCTTCTCCCTGTAAATCTTGCACCAAGCCTGCATCCTCTCTGCCAATTTTCAACTCATTTGAATATGTTTTGGTTAGGTTAAAAATTGACTCAAGGTTGAATTTAATTCAAACTTGATTTAATTTTCATCCTTTAAAAATCCCAAAAGCAATTTATTCAAATGGCCCATAATTCCAGGAGCTTGAGGGTATTTTTTATATCTGCAAAACTCCTCTCCTAGCCCCTGGCCTTTTAATTTTCCTTGCCGCTGCTTATTAGCTAAACAACAAATAAAGGGAAGGAAAAAGGCCTTACCTGGGCCTCCCGCAGCCAGCAGCCCACCTAGGCACCGCAGCCAGGCGCAGTCCAGCAGCCCATCCAGCCCACGTGTACAGAGGCATCATCAACCTCCTGTACGGCGCGCATCCAGCATGTCCACGTCGACAACCTCGTTGATTTGACGCCCGGAGAAGCTCCCTAGACCCCTATAAAGTTGTCCCCAGTGCCCTAGGGTCTCGCCTCGACCGATCCCCTCCTCTCCTTCCATTGCTGCCGCCAGGTAAGGCTAGCCACGCCTCGCCCTCGCCCTTCCCGCCATGACCCGGTCGAGCTCGAGCTTCAGCTCGGGATAGACGCTCGCCGCGCCTCCCATCACCTCGGATGCCGCGGAGAAGACCGCCAAGTTCCCCTACGTATCCTACTTCGACGCACACACCTCTATGGCCTCTGGATCTACCTCCCCATTGTCATCTTCTTCCTCTTCTTCCCGGACAGCATCTTTGCCAAGTTCATAGCTCCCTCTTGTCGCCTTCAGCGCGTCACCGTCGAGCTCGTCATGTCCTAGGATGAGCTGGGTAACGCACCTCCCTCTCCAGTCTTTTGCATGTCATGTAGACACCCTGTAGGACTCGGCCGATCCGTGTCTTTGACGCGCTCTCGGTGCTCCGGCAAGTCTGCATTTTTTGTTGTTGCTGCTGTTGTGTAGCTGTTGTACCTGCTGCCGCATGCCCATGTGTTCCCCGCTTCAGAATCTATTGTGTGCCCCGTTGCGCGGATGTCGCACCCGTGCGCATCCTCACCCACGCGCGTCATGTCTGCTTCGCCTCCACGCCGTGCTGCTTCCTTGCTCGCTGCGCACGCCATGGCCCCGAGCAGAGCTATGCTCGTGCTCGAGCGCCCAAGCTCTCTGCTGCACGTGCTCCCCTATCGATCCCGCACGCCCGCCGGAGCTCCTCTGCTCTGTCAGTTGCCGCCGTCACCGTCGTCGTCGTCTCTGGCCTCAATCTGGAGGTCATCTCCGTCTGGGATCAGCTCATAGGAGGCCGAACCCCATATCTTTCCAGTGGCACCAAGCTAGCCCAGTGGTTGACCACGCAAGCCTGCACCACGGAGACCCGGGTTCGATCCCCCGTGGGCGCATGTTAAACCCTCCCTTTTTATCTTCTGCATGACTCACTGGCAGGATGACCCCACTTGTCATCCTCCCAATAGCCCCATGTTTTCCTTTTCTTTTTATTCTCAGCGAATATTCCATTTCTGGCATGTGGAATCTATCCATTTCGGGCAAGTCCATTTCTGGACGTTTTCAAATAAGGAAAATGCCAATTCTGTCATATTTCATTTAGGGTAGTTTCTAACTTATTGCACTTGTGATGATTTTTCTACAGCAACCCCAACATATTATATATGTTTTTGAGGTAGAAAAATCCCACCAATCCAGTGGTGGCATTAGTTTCTGCATTTGAGCAAGTTCATAAACATGGTATTTTGCATCATGTTGTTGTTTTTTCATTTTTGTGTGATTTAATGCAAACATTCCATGAGGTTGTTGTGCACATGGATAGCTTCATTTTCATGTCTACTTCATGCTAGTATTTATTCCATGCCCCTTTGTGCACTTTGTGGAGTGATACAAGCATACAAAGTAGCTCACTTAATGTTGCTAATTTCAGGGACTTAGAAATATTCTAAGTCTTTGTCCTGTCAATATTTTTATGCCATGTATTTTGTAGCTATGTTAGAGTGCTGTAGCATGTTGTTCTTGATGCATTTAGATGGCCTCGTGCGGTTAATCACAGACTGGTGCCATATTTGTTTTGCTTGCCATTTCCAAACCATGCATCCAATTCCGGTGATCTTTATATCGATTTTGACCGAAATCAACTCCCCTTTCCAGTGGCACTCTTGGTTTTACAAGTTGAGGCCAGGTTCAATCATTCCTTTGCGAATCATGCATATGCATCGCATATCGCATCCCACATATCATGACATGTTTTGCATCATGTTGCTTGTGCATTGCACGTGGTTGATTGTGTCTCCCTTTGCTTGTGTTTCTTGCTTTGGGTAGAGCCGGGAGACGAGTACATGATCGAGGAGCCCGTTGAGTACACTTACGAGGATCAAGTCAACTCAGAGAACTTTGTAGGCAAGATGACCATACCCTCGAAATCACTTCTATCTTTGCTTGCTAGATGCTCGCTCTATTCCTATGCCTATGCCACGATACCTACCACTTGCTTATCATGCCTCCCATATTGCCATGTCAAACCTCTAACCCACCTTGTCCTAGAAAACCGTTGTTTGGCTATGTTACCGCTTTGCTCAGCCCCTCTTATAGCGTTGCTAGTTGCAGGTGAAGTTTGGAGTTTGTTCCTTGTTGGAACATGTTTATTGTTGGGATATCATCATATTATCTTGTCTACTTTAATGCACCTATATACTTGGTAAAGGGTGGAAGGCTTGGCCTTATGCCTGGTGTTTCGTTCCACTCTTGCCGCCCTAGTTTCCGTCATATCGGTGTTATGTTCCTTGATTTTGCGTTCCTTACACGGTTGGGTTATAATGGGAACCCCTTGACAGTTCGCCTTGAATAAAACTCCTCCAGCAATGCCCAACATTGGTTTTACCATTTGCCACCTAGCCTCTTTTTCCCTTGGGTTCCGCGGACTCAAGGGTCATCTTTATTTAAACCCCTGGGCCAGTGCTCCTCTGAGTGTTGGTCCAACCTGTCAGCTGCCAGTGGCCACCAGGGGCAACTCTGGGCTGGCCTACCAGAACCTTGGACAATTCGGTGTGCCTTGAGAACGAGATATGTGCAGCTCCTATCGGGATTTGTCGGCACATTCGGGCGGCTTTGCTGGTTTAGTTTTACCATTGTCGAGATGTCTTGTAACCAGGATTCCGAGTCTGATCGGTTTGTCTTGGGAGAAGGAATATCCTTCGTTGGCCGTGAGAGCTTGTGATGGGTTAAGTTGGGACACCCCTGCAGGGATTTGAACTTTCGAAAGCCGTGCCCGCGGTTATGGGCAGATGGGAATTTGTTAATGTCCGGTTGTAGATAACCTTTAAACTTAACTTAATTAAAATGAATCAACAGAGTGTGTGGCCGTGATGGTCTCTTTTCGGTGGAGTCCGGGAAGAGAACACGGTCTCAAGTTAAGTTTGATCGTAGGTTGTTCTAGGATCACTTCTTGATCATAGTTGTTCGACCGTGCCTTTGCCTTCTCTTCTCGCTCTCATTTGCGTATGTTAGCCACCAAATATGATAGTCGCTTGCTGCAGCTCCACCTCATACCTTTACCATACCTATAAGTTTAAATAGTCTTGATCGCGAGGGTGTGAGATTGTTGAGTCCCCATGACTCACAGATTCCATCCAGAACCAGATACAGGGACCGACGATACCGCTCCAGGTGATTCGACTGAGCTCAAGTGGGAGTTCGACGAGGACTCAAGACGATACTACGTTTCCTTTCCAGACGATCAGTAGTGGTTCCCAGTTGGGGCGATCGGGGACTTTGTCGCATCTGGGGTTGTTCTTTATTTTGGGTTCCGTAGTCGGACCTTGAGTGTATCTGGATGAATGTAATGATATTTATGCTATTTGTGTGACGTGGCGAGTGTAAGCCAACTATGTATCTCTTTCCCTTATGTATTACATGGGTTGTTGTGAAGATTACCCCACTTGCGACATTGCTTTCAATGCGGTTATGCCTCTAAGTCGTGCTTCGACATGTGGGAGATATAGCCGCATCGAGGGCGTTACAAGTTGGTAATCAGAGCATTCCCCGACCATAGGAGCCCCCTGCTTGATCGAATCATTGGCGTTGTTGAGTCTAGAAAAATGTTTTGAGTCATTTAGGATTATATATATCAGAGAGTAGGATTCTTTTTACTCCTCAGTCCCTTCGTCGCTCTAGTGAGGCATCCTGACGTAGAGTTTTGACTCTTCTCTTCTCAAATTTCACTAAAAAATTTAGGATCACGCGGGTATCTTGGAATCGTTCAGATGGTTTTGTGACGAGAACATTGTTCTTGGTGCCTCCTGACATTTAGGGGTTGTGGCAGTGTCCCGGGGAGTTGAGCTCCGAGGTGTTGTCGTCACAATTTTATCGTTGCAATTCTGGTATACCTGAGTTTCGCCGACATCGAAAATCTCTTTTATGCAGTTGTTGGTGAGATAACCTCGACGCCACCCAGTACTGGGGCGGGAGTTCGGGAGTATCGCCATAACTCGTATAACGAATGCTTTTTGAAGGTTGAGGTAAATGATTTCCGAAGGTTTCTTGGTTATGTGTTGAAGGATGGATACAGCTGGATGTAGGATTTGCTAGCTTTGGGTGAGATATTATGCTTCCCTGCATCCCCAACACCTGATTGCATAACCGGAAAGGTTCGGGAGTTTCATAGTTGTGAATTCTTGTAGCTCTAGTATTTCTTCCGCGGATATTTGGTTTGTGATTGGGTAATCCTCACCAAGTATTTGTTCTTGTCTGTACCTTGTTGTTTTATTCCTCTACCTCTATCTAAGTGGCTTCTCAATTTATGGAAATGTGACCATTTCAATTGGAATGCATTCGTTCATTTTGTTCGGATGTTAAGACTATATGTTGCAATTTTGATCCATTTGATTCAGCTTGAATATTTGTCTGTCAAGATGCTAACGGATGTCACCCTCTCCAGGATGGCTCCTCCAACGCGCACGACTCCGAATCCTGATCCGCCACCACCACCTCCACCTCCGGAGGCATGGCAAGCTGTGATGGCCGCTACCAATGATAACACGCAGCTGATCATGCAAATTTTGCAAGAGCGCAACCAAGGGAACTAAGGCCATGGCAACAATCAGAATCAGTTTGCTACACTCAACCAGTTCCTCGCTAATCAGCCAAAGACCTTCATTAACTGTGTTGAGGCAACAGACGCTAATGATTGGCTCGTGGATATCTGCAAGCATTTCGAGTGCAGCAACGTCAGGCCTAAGGACTTTGTCAAGTTTGCCTTGTTCCAACTCAAAGACCAAGCTGCTGAGTGGTATCAATAGTACAAAGATTCTAGAGGAGGCCGTGTGATTACCTGGGATGAATTCCGTCAAGACTTCAAAGCTCACCACATTCCTCAGAGTGTTGCTGAGAGCAAGCGTGAGGAGTTCCACAATCTGAAGCAAGGCAGCTTGTCTGTTTACCAGTACAACATCATGTTCCAGAAGATCGCTCGTTTCGCTAAGCAAGACGTCCCTGACGAGAAGAGCATGATTTATCAGTTCAGAGGTGGCCTCAGAGAAGATCTGCAACTAGCTCTCGTGCTTTTTGAGCCGAAGAAGTACGATGAGTTTTACAACATGCCACTGAAACAAGAGACTTCTCAGCTCAAGTGCGATGCTTCCAAGAAGCGAGTCAGAGATGCAACTCCTTCTTCCTCAACTCAAGTGGCTTCTAAGAAGCAAAAGTATTGGTTGCCTCCTCCTCCTCCAAACCGTCAGCCTTATCAGCAGAAGAGCAAAGGTGGCAATGGATCTTCCCACCCACCCAACCCAAGCTTTTAGAACAAGACTTCGTCTCATGCTCCAAGACCAAGTGCTCCGTATCACCGTCCGCTCTCGGAGGTCACGTGCAACAAGTGTCAGCAGAAGGGTCACTATGCCAACAAATGCTTCAATCAGAGGCATCTTCCTCCTCCTGTGAGATCTGCCTACCGCAGTGGTCAAGCATAATCCCAAGCACGCCAAGGTCAACTTGTTGAACGCAGCTCAGGCAGAGGACTCGTTAGATGTGATTATGGGTAACCTTCCTATTAACGACATTCCTGCAAAAGTTCTTTCTGACACTGGTGCATCGCATTGTTTCATCTCGAGACCATTTGCATCTAAGCATGATTTGGATTTCAAAGTTTTGCCTAGACCGTTAGCAGTTGTCTCTCCGGGTAAACGCATGAACGCTAACTCCATGATACCGGATGTCACTATCACGTTGGGTGACAACAAGTTTCTGTCTTCTCCTACTGTCCTTGGTAACTCGGATATTGATCTTATTCTCGGAATGGATTGGATTTCTAAGCACAAGGCTCAGCTTGATTGTGCTGCCAGGCAGATTCAATTGACACATTCGTCTGAGGATGTAATCATCTTTGCCGCTCGGGATGATACCATCCGACTATTTTCTCTCAACGAGAAGGGTGAGCTGGATGCCATCTCTCAGATCCCAGTCGTTTGCGAATATCAAGACATCTTTCCAGAAGAGCTTCCAGGAATGCCTCCGCACCGGCCAGTTGAATTCGTCATCGATCTTGAGCCTGGCACGGAACCTGTTTGCAAACGTCCTTACAAGCTTGGACCTGAAGAGTTGAAGGAGCTGAAGAAGCAACTCGATATTCAAGAGCGTATGGGTCTCATCCGACCTAGTTCTTCTCCATGGGGTTGTGGAGTTCCTTTTGTCAAGAAGAAGGATGGAACGGACCGACTTTGTGTCGACTACAGTCCATTGAACAAGAAGACCATAAAGAACAAGTACCCACTTCCCAACATCAACGAGCTGTTTGAACAACTCAAAGGTGCTCAAGTATTCTCCAAGCTTGATCTCCGTATGGGCTATCATCGGATTCGCATTCGTGAAGAAGATATCCCCAAGACAGCATTCAGAACAAGCTATGGTTCATATGAATACACTGTCATGTCTTTCGGCCTCGTCAACGCTCCTCCAACTTTCTCTCGCATGATGAACTTCATATTCAACGCCTATACAAATGACTTCGTCTTGGTCTACCTCGATGACATTTTGGTCTTTTCCAAGAACAAGGAGGATCATGCCAAACACTTGAGATTGGTGCTGGATAAACTCAGAGAACATCAGTTCTATGCGAAGTTTTCAAAGTGTGTGTTTTGGCTCGATGAGGTTCTCTACCTTGGGCATATCATCTCCGCCAAGGGCATAGCGGTTAATCCTGAGAAGGTGTCTACAATTGTGAATTGGGAACCACCTCAAAATGTGAAGCAACTCCGCAGCTTCCTTGGGCTCGCAAGCTATTGTCGAAGGTTCGTTGAGAACTTCTCTAAGATCGCGAAGCCTCTTTCCAACCTTCTCCAGAAGCATGTGAAGTATGTCTGGTCTCCTGAATGTGACATCGCTTTCAACACCCTGAAAGAGAAGTTAGTCACTGCTCCAGTTCTGACTCCTCCTGATGAATCCAAACCGTTCGAGGTTTTCTGTGATGCTTCCCTTCAAGGTCTTGGTGCAGTGCTGATGCAAGAGAAGAAAGTTGTGGCCTATACCTCTCGCCAGTTGAAGCCCAACGAAAAGAACTACCCCACTCATGACCTCGAGTTGGCGGCAGTTGTCCATGCTCTTTTAACTTGGAGACATCTCTTATTGGGAAGAATAGTGGACATATTCACCGATCATAAGAGTCTCAAGTACATCTTCACTCAGCCTAACCTCAACCTCAGACAGACTCGTTGGGTCGAAATGGTTCAAGAGTATAATCCAAGTATCGAATATACTCCAGGCAAGGCCAATGTAATTGCTGATGCATTGAGCAGGAAGGCTTACTGCAACAGTTTGATTCTCAAGCCTTACCAACCAGAGCTTTGTGAAGTTTTCCGCAAACTCAATCTACAAGTTGTTCCTCAAGGATTCCTTGCCAACCTCCAAGTTTCTCCTACTTTGGAAGATCAGATTCGTGAGGCTCAACTTCTTGATGCTATGGTGAAGAAGGTGAAGATTGGGATTGCCAAGAGTCAACCCAAGTACAAGTGCTATCGTCTTGATGACAAGGATACTCTATTCTTCGAGGATCTCATTGTTGTGCCTAAAGGTGATCTTCGTAAAGTCATTATGAACGAGGCTCACAATTCACTCCTCTCTATTCACCCTAGAAGTACAAAGATGTACCAGGACCTCAAGCAGTTGTATTGGTGGACTCGAATGAAGCACGAGATTGCTCAGTTCGTGAACGAATGTGCTGTCTGTAGAAGAGTGAAAGCAGAACACCAACGACCAGCTGGTCTCCTCCAACCTCTTGTCATTCCAGAATGGAAGTTTGACCATATTGAGATGGACTTCGTGACTGGATTTCCAAAGTCCAAGTGTGGCAATGATGCTATCTTTGTTGTCATCGACAAGCTCACTAAAGTGGTTCATTTTTCTTCCTATCAAAGAATCTATCACAGCAGCTCAGCTGGCAGAGCTATATACCTCCAGGATTGCCTCTCTGCACGACATTCCTCAGCTGATATCTTTAGATCATGGCAGCATCTTTACCTCCAAGTTCTGGGATTCCTTTCAGAAGGCCATGGGCACCAACATTTGCTTCAGCACAGCCTTTCATCCTCAAACCAGTGGCCAAGTCGAGCGTGTCAATCAAATTCTTGAAGATATGCTCAGGGCTTGCGTCATCTCTTTCGGTATGAAGTGGGAAGATTGTCTTCCATATGTCGAGTTCTCCTAGAACAACAGCTTCCAAGCGAGTTCGGGCAAGGCCCCATTCGAGATTCTCTATGGCAGGAAGTTCCGTACTCCTCTTAACTGGTCAGAGACTGGTGAACGCCAACTCCTTGGCACTTGATCACAGAAGCTGAAGAAATGTGCAAAGTCATTCGCGAAAATCTCAAAGCCGCGCAATCACGCCAGAAGAGTTACTATGATAGCAAGCATCGTGACTTGGCTTTCGAGATCGGAGACCATGTCTACCTCCGCATCTCTCCAATGAAAGGTACTCGTCGCTTCGGTATCAAAGGGAAGCTTGCCCCTAGATACGTGGGTCTTTCAAGATCATCAGCAAAAGAGGCGATCTCGCCTATCAACTTGAACTTACATCCAACTTTGCAAATGTGCACGACGTCTTTCATGTCTCTCAGCTCCGCAAGTGTTTCAAGACTCCTGACCGCACCATCAACTTCGAAGACATTGATCTCCAAGAAGACATGTCTTATCATGAGCACCCCGTTGCTATTCTTGAAGAAACTAAGCGCAAGACTCACAACAAGTCTATCAAATTCCTCAAAGTCAAGTGGTCACATCATTCCGACTGTGAAGCCACCTGGGAACGCGAGGATCACCTCCATTCTGAGTACCCGGAGTTTTTCCAGTCCTAGATCTCGGGACAAGATCCTTTTGTAGTGACGGAGTGTTGTAACACCATGTATGTAACTTGCCATATTTGTATTCCAACTCTTGACATTTCCGGCACTGAGTTATGATTTTCCCTCATGGTTGGGTTTTTGCCTTTGTTTTGTTTTATTCTTGCCATGCATTTCATTTCATGTTCATCTTGTGGCATCATGGCATCATTATGTGCATCTTCATCTTAGCTTGTTGTTTGTGGCATGATCCTTGGGATACAAGCTTCATCAATTTCCCCCTCATCACCACCTCCTCCTTCCCCCTACTTCCTTCTTTTGACAAGTGCCACTTTCCCTTCTCTTTAAATGTTCATCTTCTCCCTGTAAATCTTGCACCATGCCTGCATCCTCTCTGCCAATTTTCAACTCATTTGAATATGTTTTGGTTAGGTTAAAAATTGACTCAAGTTTGAATTTAAATCAAACTTGATTTAATTTTCTTCCTTTAAAAATCCCCAAAGCAATTTATTCAAATGGCCCATAATTCTAGGAGCTTGAGGGTATTTTTTATATCTGCAAAACTCCTCTCCTAGCCCCTGGCCTTTTTATTTTCCTTGTCGCTGCTTATTAGCTAAACAGCAAATACAGGGAAGGAAAAAGGCCTTACCTGGGCCTCCCGCAGCCAGTAGCCCACCTAGGCACCGCAGCCAGGCGCAGTCCAGCAGTCCATCCAGCCCACGCGTATAGAGGCGTCGTCAACCTCCTGTACGCCGCGCATCCAGCATGTCCACCTCGACAACCTCGTTGATTTGACGGCCGGAGAAGCTCCCTAGACCCCTATAAAGTTGTCCCCAGTGCCCTAGGGTCTTGCCTCGACCGATCCCCCTCCTCTCCTTCCATCGCCGCCTCCAGGTAAGGCTAGCCATGCCTCGCCCTCGCCCTGCCCGCCATGACCCGGTCGAGCTCGAGCTTTAGCTCGGGATAGACGCTCGCCGCGCCTCCCATCACCTCGGACGCCGCGGAGAAGACCGCCAAGTTCCCCTATGTATCCTACTTCGACGCACGCACCTCTACGGCCTCTGGATCTACCTCCCCGTCGTCCTCTTCTTCCTCTTCTTCCTGGACAGCATCTTCGCCAAGTTCAGAGCTCCCTCTCGTCGCCTTCAGTGCGTCACCATCGAGCTCGTCCTGTCCTAGGGTGAGCTGGGTAACGCACCTCCCTCTCCAGTCTGTTGCATGGCGTGTAGACACCCCGTAGGACTCGCCTGATCCGTGTCTTTGACGCGCTCTCGGTGCTCCGGCAAGTCTGCATTTTTTTGTGTTGTTGCTGTTGTGTAGCTGCTGTACCTGCTGCCACATGCCCGTGCATTCCCCGCTTCAGAATCTATTGTGTGCCCCTCTGCGCGCATGTCGCACCCGCGCGCATCCTCACCCACGCGCGTCATGTCTGCTTCGCTGCAGCGTCGTGCTGCTTCCTTGCTCGCTGCGCACGCCATGGCCCCAAGCAGAGCTATGCTCGTGCTCGAGCGCCCAAGCTCTCTGCTGCACGTGCTCCCCTGTCGATCCCGCACGCCCGTCGGAGCTCCTCTGCTCCGGCAGTTGCCGCTGTCGCCGCCACCGTCGTCGTCTCTGGCCTCGATCTGGATGTCATCTCCGTCTGGGATCAGCTCATAGGAGTCCGAACCCCATATCTTTCCAGTGGCACCAAGCTAGCCCAGTGGGTGACCACGCAAGCCCGCACCGCGGAGACCCGGGTTAGATCCCCCGCGGGCGCATGTTAAACCCTCCCCTTTTTTATCTTCTGCATGACTCGCTGGCAGGATGACCCCACTTGTCATCCTCCCATAGCCCCATGTTTTCCTTTTCTTTTTATTCCCAGCGAATATTCCATTTCTGGCACGTGGAATCTATCCATTTCGGGCAAGTCCATTTCTGGACGTTTCCAAATAAGGAAAATGCCAATTCAGTCATATTCCATTTAGGGCAGTTTCTAACTTATTGCACTTGTGATGATTTTTCTATAGCAACCCCAACATATTATATATGTTTTTGGGGTAGAAAAATCCCACCAATCCAATGGTGGCATTAGTTTATGCATTTGAGCAAGTTCATAAACATGGCATTTTGCATCATGTTGTTGTTTTGTCATTTTTGTGTGATTTTATGGAAACTTGCCATGAGGTTGCTGTGCACATGGATAGCTTCATTTTCATGTCTACTTCATGCTAGTATTTATTCCAAGCCCCTTTGTGCACTTTGTGGAGTGATACGAGCATGCAAAGTAGCTCACTTAATGTTGTTGATTTCAGGGGCTTAGAAATATTCTAAGTCTTTGTCCTATCAATATTTTTATGCCATGTATTTTGTAGCTATGTTAGAGTGTTGTAGCATGTTGTTCTTGATGCATTTAGATGGCCTCGTGCCGTTAATCGCAGACCGGTGCCATATTTGTTTTGCTTGCCATTTCCAAACCGTGCATCCGATTCTGGTGATCTTTATATCGATTTCGATCGAAATCAACTCTCCTTTCTAGTGGCACTCTTGGTTTTCCAAGTTGAGGCCAAGTTCAATCATTCCTTTCTGAATCATGCATATGCATCGCATATCGCATCCCGCATATCATGACATGTTTTGCATCATGTTGTTTGTGCATTGCACGTGGTTGATTGTGTCTCCCTTTGCTTGTGTTTCTTGCTTTGGGTAGATCCGGGAGACGAGTACGTGATCGAGGAGCCCGTTGAGTATGCTTACGAGGATCAAGTCAACTCAGAGAACTTTGCAGGCAAGATGACCATACCCTCGAAATCACTTCTATCTTTGCTTGCTAGATGCTCGCTCTATTGCTATGCCTATGCCACGATACCTACCACTTGCTTATCATGCCTCCCATGTTGCCATTTCAAAACTCTAACCCACCTTCTCATAGCAAACCGTTGTTTGGCTATGTTACCGCTTTGCTCAGCCCCTCTTATAGCGTTGCTAGTTGCAGGTGAAGTTTGGAGTTTGTTCCTTGTTGGAACATGTTTATTGTTGGGATATCATCATATTATCTTGTCTACTTTAATGCACCTATATACTTGGTAAAGGGTGGAAGGCTCGGCCTTATGCCTGGTGTTTTGTTCTACTCTTGCCGCTCTAGTTTCCATCATATCGGTGTTATGTTCCTTGATTTTGCGTTCCTTGCACGGTTGGGTTATAATGGGAACCCCTTGATAGTTCGCCTTGAATAAAACTCCTCCAGCAATGCCCAACATTGGTTTTACCATCTGCCACCTATCCTCTTTTCCCTTGGGTTCCGCGGACTCAAGGGTCATCTTTGTTTAAACCCCCGGGCCAGTGCTCCTCTGAGTGTTGGTCCAACCTGTCAGCTGCCGGTGGCCACCAGGGGCAACTCTGAGCTGGCCTACCGGAACCTTGGACAATCTGGTGTGCCCTGATAACGAGATATCTGCAGCTCCTATTGGGATTTGTCGGCACATTCGGGCAGCTTTCCTGGTTTAGTTTTACCATTGTCGAGATGTCTTGTAACCGGGATTCCGAGTATGATCGGTTTGTCTTGGGAGAAGGAATGTCCTTCGTTGGTCGTGAGAGCTTGTGATGGGTTAAGTTGGGACACCCCTGCAGGGATTTGAACTTTCGAAAGCCATGCCCGCGGTTATGGGCAGATGGGAATTTGTTAATGTCCGGTTGTAGATAACCTTTAAACTTAACTTAATTAAAATGAATCAACAAAGTGTGTGGCCGTGATGGTCTCTTTCCGGCGGAGTCCGGGAAGAGAACATGGTCTCGAGTTAAGTTTGATCGTAGGTTGTTATAGGATCACTTCTTGATCATAGTTGTTCGACCGTGCCTTTGCCTTCTCTTCTCACTCTCATTTGCGTATGTTAGCCACCAAATATGCTAGCCGCTTGCTGCAGCTCCACCTCATACCTTTACCATACATATAAGCTTAAATAGTCTTGATCGCGAGGGTGTGAGATTGCTGAGTCCCCGTGACTCACAGATTCCTTCCAAAACTAGATGCAGGGACCGATGATACTGCTCCAGGTGATTCGACTGAGCTCAAGTGGGAGTTTGATGAGGACTCAGGACGATACTACGTTTCCTTTCTAGATGATCAGTAGTGGTGCCCAGTTGGGGCGATCGGGGACTTTGTCGCATTTGGGGTTGTTCTTTATTTTGGGTTCTGTAGTCGGACCTTGAGTGTATCTGGATGAATGTAATGATATTTATGCTATTTGTGTGACGTGGCGAGTGTAATCCAACTATGTATCTCTTTCCCTTATGTATTACATGGGTTGTTGTGAAGATTACCTCACTTGCGACATTGCTTTCAATGCGGTTATGCCTCTAAGTCGTGCTTCGACACATGGGAGATATAGTCGTGTCGAGGGTGTTACAATAGCATAATAGCATAATAACCGTACAGTAAGCAATGCAAGAGATAGTAGCATAGTAGCATAAAATGTACGGTTATTATGCTATTATGCTACTATCTCTTAGTCTTGTGCTTGATGAATAGGAATATGAAAAGGAGGAGAAATGGAAATTAGAATTCCTACGGTTTTTCTTTCAAGGAGACACTAAAGAAACAAATCCTACAGTTTTCCTTTGCTTCATTCCTTTGCACCAAATTCATGAAAAGTAGTACCGTAGGAAACTTTCCAATTCCGATGTTTTTCATTCACTTTTCCTTTCAAGCACTTGCGATTCTAGTAGGCAGGCTTGAGCAAGGAAAATCCTACACTAAAAAAATGTTTTTGTGCTACTTCTATTACTTTGGACCCAGGCCAGTGCCATACTAGCTCAACTCCCAGGCCCATTGACAAATGCACAGCTCAAACGCGCAGAGATAAATAATGATGGCGTTCATGAGAGTCCATCACGGATAGCTAAGTTGCCTGGTACCTCACTGCTTGTCATATAGTAGGATAAAATAATCATATTTCCCGTTACTACGAGTGCTCAGTGGACAATATATATAACATGTAGAGTAAAAAAGAGATGCAACAAGTGTACAACCCTCTTTGGCAAAGCCATGTCGATCTCAGCGTGATTGGGTTGGCCGGTGAGGATGCTCCGGCTGACTTGGCTGTCGGAGGAGGGGAAGAAGATCTTAGGCGTCTGGAGATGGAGCCCGAGGTACTGCTCCGCTGTGATGGAGGGTTTCGTCGTTGCAGCAGCTCCGGTGAGTTGTACGACGCCGAGGCTGAAGCAAGACAAGAGAGACAACGAACAATGTTAACCTGAGTGGAATTCTAATATCATCTCCAATACATGACGTAAAATACATAACCACAAAGTGCTAGATGTAAAATACATCAGCCGCTCATCTCTCAACTTAACTTTCGAAACTGAATTTAACTGTTGAAACTGAACTTAACTGTCAAAACTGAACTTAACTATCTAAACTGAATTTTGCTGTCGAAACTGAACGCACTAGCAAGGTGAGGCTACACGTCGGTCGACTGACTGTTTCATCTCTGGTCAGTCGATTTTGCAGCCGTTGGATACGAAATCAAGGGCCTGCGATTCATCTTCAACCTCCACCCCCTGAGCCGCTAGCCACCACCGGCCAAATAGTAGCCCCCCGCCGCCCGCGGCCGGCGGTGCGCCGCCCCGCCCGCCCCGAAAACACTCCCTACCGCCGGTCCGCTGCCGCCCCGGCCAT
>NC_041380.1:113633671-113787820 GCF_002162155.2 Triticum dicoccoides
AGCCCCCCCCCACCCCCTGAAAATTGACTGACCCAAAAGTCGACTCAGTCGACTGAAGTGTAGCTAAATCAGAGCAGCATCGCAAGCAAGAGCAAGAGTGAGAGCAGCAACGCGAGCAAGAGCAATAGCAAGAGGAGACTAGGCAGGGGACCGTGAGCAAGAGCAGAGCAGCAGCGCGAGCGAGAGCTAAAGCAGCAGCAGCTCCTACTGATCTGGATGTCGCCGCCGAGGGAGCGATGTCGTGGAGGAAGTGGCCGGCGACACCGCCGTGGATGGAGCCGCGCCGTGTAGGCTCGGGACCGAGCGCCGGCAGCACCGTGATCAAATCAAGAAGAAAATGCGGCGATTAGTGTACAACCTCTTTGGTGGCGCCGATTAGGCTGCGGCTTCATACGAGGAAATGGTGATGATGATGCTCTTCCGGTGGTGCAGGTGAAGACGACAGTGTGGGAATGGAGGTGGCACGAAAGACGAGGGGAACGTCGGGGCAGGGTGGCTGAACCGGCGGGATGATGAGATCGACGACGGATCCCCATCCGGTACGGTGGATGAGGGACGTCGAGGTGTTGCTGTGGACGACGTCGTCGGGGAAGAGGCTCCGGCTGGGTGGCGGACGGAGCAGGGTGTGGGGTTTTGTCGCGGGTTTTCGCGGCCTCGGTGTACGAATGGGTGGGCGGATGGGATGGCAGTGGGGAACCATGGCTTAGAGACGCGCTTGTTCGAAATGTGGGGTAAGTTACGAAAGTACCCCCACCGATTTGAGGCGATTCTTTCGGTTCAGGGGTACCACGGGCATTTCGCGTGTCAGGATTTCACAGGAAGTGGGAGTTTTCGCGCGCGTTGTAATTTCGGAATAGCAAGGCACGGGTTGAGATGGAGGGAGTTGTCGGAGCACAACGAGACAAAGATATATCCTAAATATTTCAGGCTAACAAGGCATGGGTTGAAGAGGCGGGAGTTTCGCAGCACGATAGACAGAGACGCTAGCTTGAATTTTCGGCATAACAAGGCGTGGCTTGAAATTTCGGAAGAACAAGCTTAATGTGTACCAAAAAAAAGACAATTTGCACCTCAACACGCACAACACACAGACAAACACCATTTAGACTAGAGTAAGGTACACGTGCATTGCATGCATGAGATTTGGCAACCAAATTATGAATAAATACCACATTATAGCATGCAAGCTTTGAGTCATATATGCATGATGTAGATGTTCATTTAATTCTTATAGTTCATTTCATTCAAAATCATCTAGTTTTTATAAGAAAGCTAATCTATTTTAAGATTCATGGAATTGTGTGTTGTAAGACATAAAGTAAAAACAAATAATGGCAAATCATGTAGAAAAACATTTGGGCAATTCTGATACGGAAGATTCTAGAACAAATAAGAAGTGCTTGTGTTTTGATGTTTGTGCATTATGCTTAATTTCAACCATGGAGTCTTCTAGATTA
The DNA here is from genome assembly GCF_002162155.2 of Triticum dicoccoides. Lineage (NCBI taxonomy): Eukaryota > Viridiplantae > Streptophyta > Magnoliopsida > Poales > Poaceae > Triticum > Triticum dicoccoides. The sequence goes on from NC_041380.1 coordinate 113,635,129, forward strand.
TACATGTGGCGAAATCTGGTGGAATCTAGATGATATCCAACGGCCAGTAGTGCTCAAATTTGCCATCTTTGGACCATCGGATTTGCCTCATCAAACGACCATCTTTCAAAGTTAAAGTTACCCGCACACAATATAAAAAAATGTAAAATATAATATATATATAGGGGTATAGATATAGATATGTGATGCGAAAGCCGCCCATCATCTCCAATTAGAATAGTGTGTCCATGCACGGATGCGACGTGGCCAAATGATGTCTGGCATCGGTATCTCAAATTCAAATCAGTCTGACCTTGTTCAATGTGTATACATTACAACATGCTCGTTTCTAAACCACACCGCGCAGATCTCCGTTATATTCATGCATGCATGGGTTTCAAACATCAGGATCTATTATTCAAATATTTGAATTCAACTTTACATTGATTATGACCTCACCTATTCTTTTACACCCACATAGTAGTCTTCTCTTTATAATTGTACCACTAACTTTCTCTCGTGCATGCATGCACACACACTACCAGTCGGCATTATCCATCGCACGCATGCAATCTTTTCTTCAGGTCGGTCTCCCATGAAGGCACACACCCACACACATCCCCCTCTACATCATATCAGGCATTCTTTATCTCTCATGCGTGCATGCGCAACGATCGATGTTCCTCTATGTATGTGTGTATATAGCTAGGTCTTTCATAGTTTTCCACACAAACCGATCAATCGATATATCCAGTGAGGTCTCACCCTCTTTCCCACGTCCACATCGATCAATCTATACCTCTCTATATAGGATTAACATATGTAGCTAATACACCCACATTAATTATATATCCAACGTCCCCCTCTCATCATCCATGCCTTTCGCTTCATCTCTCAGACGTGTGCACAATGGCGAAGACAGGGGGCAGTAAGGGCCCTGCCCCCTCCCCCCTAACATCACTATATATCGAGGCTAATATGAATGTGATCATTAGACAATTGCTACTAAAAATGGTTTAAGTTCATGAATTGACCCTCCTCGTAAAGGATTAGCAATGCTTGGCCCCCTAGCTCATTTGGCTCCGCCACTGCGCGCAACAGCGCACGTGTTCGCCCCCTCTCTCTAAATATCGATCTCGCACTTGTGCATTCCTTCATAGTCTCCCTCCACTTGGCCCCTCGCACCATCTTCTAGCCCCCCACCGGATTTTGCGACATGTACAATCTAGCGGACTCCATGGTTGAACTTAAGCATAATGCACAAACCTCAAAACAATAGTGGTTCTCTTTTGTTCTAGAATCTTCCGTATCATAACTGCCCAAACTTTTTTTCTAGTTGAATTGCCATTATTTGTTTTTACCTTATGCTTTACAACACACAATTCCATGAATCATAAAATAGATTAAGGGCTTCTTTGATTCAAAGGATTCTCAAAGGAATTTTGGAGGATTCTAATCATTAGGAATTTTTCCAGCTTGGTTGTTTGATTAGTAGGATTGTAAACCATAGGATTTTTTCCATATGATTCATTTGCACTAGATTTCATAGGAAACATCCCATCCACTCAAACCTCTTTGAAAGAATTCTGTGTTTTTTCTATGCACAATCAAACACTCGTACAATCTTGTAGGATTCAAGACGACATTCCACTATAATCCCATGTTTTTCCTATTCCCGCGTTCTTAGATTTTTTATAAAAACTAATTGATTTTGGATGAGATGAACTATAAGAATTAAACGAAGGGCTACATCAGGCATATATGACTCAGAGCTTACATGCTATAGTGTGGTATTTATTCATAATTTGGTTGCAAAATCTGATGCGTGCAATGCACGTGTACCTTACTAGTACTTCGAGTATGTGCAAAACACATAAATTACAATACCAATGGCAAGCTACACAGTGTCTCTCTTACAGTTCATGAAGCCACGTGGCACATGTGGAGGCGTTGTCGCGACCTCCTTGCGTGGATTGATCACAGTGACGTGCTGCTGGTTCCAGAAGAATGTACTCGTCCGCCCTGAGCCATACTAGCGGTACATGCACGAAGCGAAGATGTGCACGCACGCCACGCACACACTCATTCCCTCGTATACATACGCGGGTACACGGGCGGACGCAATTTTGTAGCAAGATCCACCCCATGTGATAATTTGACGCGTGTAAAGTCGTTCACTTCATTGATGGTCAATTAATACAGTGCATGCAAATTGAGTGGACGTGAGGGCGGAAGAAAGACATTATTACTCCACTGCGCGCATGCGAGTAGTTAAATCGTGGGTTGCTAGTAGTACTTCCATTGGTCTCCTTCGCATTTTGTGCCAATTTTTGACAGTAACATAATATTTACGCATTTGAGCAATGTAGTACTTGAAATTTATGTTCCGCTAAACTCATCGGGAGCCGTTTTGGGCCTCGAAACCAAAACCATTAATTAATCTTTACCTTGTTCCCATCACATTCGAAAGCCTGCTCACACCTACTAGTACGTACCAAACCTGAACGTGTTCCCACTATGTAGGTATTAGTACTAGTGCTAGTACTTAGGTTATAAAAAGAGGAACTACCTAACTGAAAATTACTCTACCTTTCCTCCTCATAAGTGCTTCTTCTTCGTCCGTCGTTGACATGGCCGTGAGCAGAGCTCTAGGTTGAGAACTACTCGTTACAAGGGAGCGGCAACCAAGGCTGCGGAAAAAAAGAGGGCTCGCCGCCACTCAGAGACCTCGAAAGATCTCTCATGGGCAGGCGATGGCTCCCAGGAGCGCCCTAGCTGCGAAGGCGAACATGCCGAGCCGGCGAAGCTGGAGTCGTTATCCCTCGACGGCATGCCCGATCAGCTCAATAAGCACCTCAATAAGCAGAAGGAGTTCATCCAAGGCTTGATGGAGTTGCTGAAGGAGAGCCTCGGCGACATGCCCGCTGAGCTCAATCAGTAGGGGGAGTTGACTGCCGGCTTGGTGATGCTGCTGAAGAAGAGCATTGCCTTAGAGAAGAAGGCGACCGGTGAAATCCTGCGACTTCAGGAGGACAAGGCGAAGCTCTGCCACGAGATCAACCTGTTGAAGGAGAAGAACGCCGGCTGGAAGAAGCTGCATGAGAATAGTAGTTCCTCGATGAAGATGCTGCAGGCCCTCGTCATGGAACAGAAGGAGGAGTTGGCGAAGCTCCACATCGAGCACCCGGCTTCTGTCAAGGTACGTAATGCGGCCGTGGAACAGATGATGAAGGCTCACGTCGAGAAATCCCGCGTCATGGACAGAATGAAGAAGATGGTGGAGGAGACGCGCAAGGAGATGGAGGTCGTGCAGGCCATGAATAAGCAGTTACGACTCCGTGGCGAATTAGATCATTTGGGGTGATAATCTTCCTTCTTCTTTTGCTCCTGTGTTTCATCTTTTGCTTCGGGTGTTTCGCCGCACGTGTCACGTTCTCTGCGAGGCATGAATAGAACAATGGTTTTTTTGAGGGAATGAATAGAACAATGCTAACAATGAGATGACCAGCAAATTAGATCATTTTTATCGCCATATGGCAATGGGCTGTCGTGTTTCGTGCTCCTCCGTTGTAGTACTACTCCAGTGGAAAACTTGAGTATACCGCACGGTTCTTTGCTCCTCCTCCATCAGGTCATCGGCGCATTTATACGAGAAGTCAAATCATAAGGCCCCGACTTCCAGCAGTAATGAGCCGTCAAATCACAAAGGACCTCGCCTCTCATGAAACCGACCAAGCTAGACTACCCCGCCCTCTAGCCTTTTAAGAAATGTATACTTTTGTACAACAGTAGTATCGATGGATTGCGCCATGGAGCAAAACTTGAAATTAAAAAAAAGGTGGTACATATAGAGAGCGCTCATCGCCAAATTATGCATATAGTACTATTAAAAAGGCTAGTCACAATAATGGTGTCCAGCACAACCCACCCCTCAAATAAAACTAAGAGGGTGCTTGGATACGTTTTAGTCCCATGACTAAAAGTAGTGGGACTAAAACATGCTAGCCTCACCCATGCTTGGATCCAAATACTAAAAAGGCTAAAATCAAGTTAATGAGCATTTATTATCCTCCAAACCCTCCAATCCAGAACTCGCCTATGTTAAAGGAGAGGAGTTAAATGAGTAGAGAGAGGACTAATCCACATTTTAGTAGGGGTACTCCTGACTAAAAATTTTTAGTCTCAAGACTAGTTTTATCCCCTCTTTAGTCAGGGGTGCTTGGAACTTTAGCCTCTTAACGAGACTATTTTTAGTCAGACTAAAATAAGTCCCTTGGATCCAAGCACCCTCTAACCATCCTGGAATTCTTTGACAAAACTAAGCACCCTGAAATTCTTTGACAACTAAACTGCTGGCTATATGATGTTGGCCATATATATTGTACATATATAATGTGAAGAAACGAGTGGTAGTACTATACCAACTAAAAGATGAAATGTAAGAAATACTAGTATGTACGTACTGAAGAGTTAAAGTAACGAGAAGAAACATAACACAGTTCTGCTGGGGGCTCAGCACAACACACCCCTCAAATTAAATTAAGCACCTGAAATTAAACTTTGCAACTATTTCGGTACACACTGCATTAGAACCACCATGAGCAACGACATTGCCACCTTACTCGGAGTCCTCGTCCACGTCCTCGACTTCGTCCTTGTCCCTCTTCCTCTTGGCCGATACTTCTTTGCTTGAACCACACACTTGGCTGTTGCTCTTCATCCAACCCTTGTAGATATTGAAGCAAAGGTAGCCATCCATTGCAGCATAGTGGATGTGGTCTATATCTAGTACATTCCGCTGCCATGCATGACGATGAAACGTGTATGGAGGTTTCTCCAGTTTACCGTACGAAGGATGAACCATGGCTCCTGCCAGGGTCAGCATTGAAGGCTGACGAGAGGACACCAGCCGATTCTTCTGGAGGTCGAAGGGGTTGCCAACAATGAGACCTATCCGACGCAAGACATCCCTGTCGTCCTTTGGATCCTTCTTTGGTCCCAGGACTATGGTGTACTCAACATCTAGCCTAGCAACCCACTCATCATCTAAGTTTTCGAACATGCGTCTGAAGCAAGAAAGGCATCCTTTCACCATCGTGGAAGAACGGGTGTAGATGACGTTGAACTCATCGCCGGTGATGGTTCTAACCTTGTACTCACCGCCGATCATGGAGATTTGGGACGCCATGGATTTGGGAGGAGGGTTAGGATTAGTGGAACTGCCGTAATGTGAATGGACGGGACGACTAGGAGCGAACCGCCGTAGTATTGAAGGACGTGTGGGGACGAGTAGGAGTGAATTGCGAGCATGCGAACGGCAGGGTAGTGGCTTTCCATTCTCCCATGATACGGGCTTCCGAGAGACCTTGGATCTGAGATCGAACAGTTGCATGGCGTGATTCTAGACCTATGGGTGATATCCTATCCTGGAGGGTTATTCAGCAAATTTTCAGCAACTTAGCATGCGACCGTTTGATCTCAGATCTAAGGGCTGCCAGCAGCCCGTATCATGGTCGCGCCTACCACGACCGTCGCATCGCTCGCGCGGTCGCGCCCTTGGGGACTTAACATGGTGCGTTAGGCTATCTGATGTTGGCATGTCATACATAGTCATCACTTAGTCACTCATACTACAACAAGGTTGGCTATAAGGTTGGCTATAAGTGTATTATTTTTTACTCCTCTCTATCTCTTTCTTCGTAATGGAGGTGGTCAGGAATCGGGAGACTCACGCCGGTCGTAGCACCGCAGTTAAAATGATAATGGCAAGTAAAATCACGGGGCCCCACCTGTCTAGCAGTAACTCGCTGTCAAATCACACAGCCCTACGTTTGCAGCAGCCTACTCCCTCGTCTTCTCGCGTCTCTGTCGAACCGACTAGGCAGAACTGCCCCGCCGCTTACCGCGCAGGAAAAGCCCCGCCCTCGACTTTTAAATAGTATACATTCTAATAATTTTTAATCCATGGATTGCGCCCGCGCCATGGAGCAAAGCATCTAGAAAACGGCGGTACACATGTACGGAGTATACATCATGCCCGTCGCGTTCGCGTCGCACCCCAGACGGTCGGTCGGTCTGGCACGCTGCTCTCCAAATGGAACGCGCATCATATTGCGTTTGCACACACATGTGGGACGGCAATTGAGAACCGACCATAGGTACACTCCCCGGCCCCGCAAGTCGGGTGACTTAATAGAAGAGGGAGACGAACGATGGTACTAGAGAAGTGTTGTACTACGTTGGTGCCTAGACGATCCCTGCAAGACACGGAAGATCAGTTCGTCCATGCATGTGACCAGACTCCAGCAGACACGCCTGGATTGGCTATCATCTGCATATCATGCAGGATGTGTTGTACATGGCTGTAGTTGTGGTGAGAAATCTAAAAAAAGGTTTCTTGTCATCTCGCAAAATTAGTTGTCATGTGCTTCGGATCACTGTGAGGGTTAAACAGCGACAACTGAGTTGGGCTAGTCATTGGGGGCACATGCACGAACAGTGACTACTCGGCTGCCATCTAGGTCAAGCCGGCTATGTTAATTAGGACATCTATCGACGGACCCCTTTTCTATGAGTTTATCTTTAATTTGAGCTTTGTTCCTCGTCTAGTTTGTCCGCCGGGATTCATGTTGTCTCCTTTGGGCAGTGAGGTTATGATTTCTTGTCATGTGGCATTTTTTCGTGTTATATGTTATAATTCGGCGCTTCAGATCAAAATGACGACAACTGCACCTCCAGGCCACTTGCATGAGGAGGTGGTTTTGCAATGGAGAAGATTAGAAGAGGGAGAGGCGAGACGGTGGTTTTGGAATGGAGATGATGGAGAGGAGAGGAGGTGGTTTTGCAATGGAGAAGATCACAAGAGGGAGAGGCGAGAAGGTGGTTTTGGAATGGAGATGATGGAGAGGAGAGGAGGTGGTTTTGCAATGGAGAAGAGGGAGAGGAGCGTGCGACAGCGATTTAGGATTGGACGAGAGGGCCGGCGCGCTGTTACTGGATCAAAATCAAAATCAATTTACCCTTCAATTAAGAAAGCGACCCCACATTAACTAGTCTCCCTTTTATTCTGGGTCATAATTGACCATGATTTTCGCACATAAAATATATGTTATACGTTGCAAAAATAATATAATTTGAAAGTACATTCAGATACGAACCAAACGATACGATTTTTGGTGACATGCATTCACATTTTTCTTGTCAAATACAGTACGTGGTCAAACTTTGACCCAAAATACGCAAAACAACAAAAAAATACTTCCAAGACCAGCGTCGCTCTTCTGCTCTTCTCCTCTTAAACCACCGCCGCTCCTCTCCTGTTCCAATCTAAATGCAGCGCCGCTCCTCTCCTCTTCCATTCCAAAACCACCACCCCTCCTCTCCTGTTCCAGTCCAAAACCAACATCTCTCCTCTCCCGTTCTAATCCAAAACCAACGCTGCTCCTCTCCTCTTCCGTTCAAAAACCACCGCCGGCGAGTGAAGGTGCTATGGAGAAGTAGATCGATGGAGGAGTGCAACCGATACGTGAGGATCGCAGACGGCGACCCTGTGAAGCTAGCTAGGATGTTGGAGATACAGTCTTGGTTTGACAACAAGGACCAACTAGCGGCGACGGCAACATCCATGGCCAAATATCTGCAACAGAGCGAAAAGGCAGCGATACTCCTGGAGGGAGTCACGCCGAATTACATAGAGCTACTCGTCTGGGCCATGGAGCAAACAGATTCACCGAATCCGATCGTGAGGGAGCGGTGGTGGGAGTATCGATCCCAGATGGAGCATCCACCAGAGATTGAAGGATCGAGCATCTACAGGGTGCCGTTTGTGAGGGTGTCCTGCCAGAGCGAGCCGGTGGAGTCTTCGTCGACCCAATCCAACTGCAAGAGGAGAAAAGTAGTTGGCCCGACGATGCTTCCCTGCCATCATCTCCCTCGCCGTTCACATCGTCTCATGGGGCGGCTGTCTACCGCTCAGGAATAGGAGGGGCTGCCCCCCCCCCCAGCCCAATAGTCGGGCAGGTTGTGAATTGTCAGGAGGAGCTTAGGGTTGTTAGTATTTGCAGGTTGTGAATTGTGTTTTTTGTTGTGTATTTTGAGAGTACTTTCAGATATGAATGTCTTTTGAATTTCATATTTGCAGTATTGAGCATATGAAGTATTTTATGAATTCTAGAGATCTATTTTTAGCACTTAAAAAAATGTAGTTTCATAGGAGTATAAAAGCGCAGACAATGTGATTCTCAGAGAAGAAACTGCAAGTTTCAGTTTTAGATAAGAAACTGCAAGTTCAGTTTCAGATAAGAAACTGCAATTTTCAGAGGCAGAGCATTTATATTAACACGTCCTTTTCAAACAGGGTTAACATCATGTTGGAAGTTTTATTCATGGTCAAAAATGGAACTACCATCCAGTTAACATCATGCTGATCAACATTCATGCATAGCACATCTTCATATGATGCACGGTCAAAATGCCCACACAATGTCGAGTGTGCGAAACACAGAGAAAAAGAGGGACGAAGTTTTGGCAAGTGTTGGATGTGGTTTTGGGCTGCCCCGTCTAGGCTTTCATTTTTAACATGCACATCCCACGACCTCGGAAGGGAGGTCCATAGGCCTGTTTGTATTTTCTTAGGGCTGTCATGTATCGACCGGCCTATGGACCTCCCATCTGAGGTTTTATTTTTGACAGCCCAATTTATGTATTTTTTTTAAGAAACCGCAGATGTCTGTTCTATTTTTCTATATAAGAATAGGAACGTCAGGTCCAACTTATGTTTCCCTTCTAACTATATTATATATATTTAAATTATTTTATATGTTATTATATATTATTTTTATTGTCATCATATATTTAACAGATACTTACATATGTAAGAAAACAATATCCCACATCTTATTAACTTATAAAAATAATTTCTTAACAAATAAAATCCTGGATTATTTTGGCACGAAAATCCTAGTGATTGTGTACAAAAGCTTGGTAAGATTTAAGGACGAATGTAATAATATCACTTATTATTTAAATATATTTATAACAAAATGCTCAGCCCCTTTTTTTGATTACATTGCTAGCCCAACCAAACATTATAATTAGAATCAGCCCAGCAAAATCGTGTATTTCGAGAAAGTGCAAATGGCCTGTAATTTTTTAGGAAATAAATAAATGGGCCGCATTGACGCTACATTATTTGTTCACCCAGCCCAGCTAATGGCTGTAATTCAAAAAAAGATCAAATTGACTGTAAATTCTACCGCATAAAAAAAGACTGTAAATTCTGAAAAATGGGTTGAATACGTGCCACATTTTTGGAGGCTGAAATGTGGGCCAATAGGTCGAAGCCAACGCAAGTCGTTGTCAATTTAGTCAACAAATGATTCTGACATGTTAGCCGTTGGATTTACATCCAACGACCGGCATCCATCTTCAATCTCTCGTCTTCTTCCTCCAGCGTTGTCAGGACCACCTCCTGCCTCCTGCTGCTAGCAGCTCTGCTTAGCACGCTTCGCTATGAAGCACTACTCCACCATTGGCCAGGCCATCCCTCCACCCCTCCACACCTCCTGTTCTTCTCCACCGACTGCCGAACCACACCGCACTAGAACCAGTTAACCCTCGTACACCTCTCCGTCTGTGACTCTACTCCTGCGTCTTCCCATCTCTGGCTCATTGCTGTCCGGGGCCTCACTGTCGTCCATCACCTTGCATGCGCTCGGCGCGGCGTGGTCAATGTGGTCAATGAACGACACCATCGGAAGTAGACTGTGCGTGGAGAGGCTGGCAGCTGGGTCCATGGCCGCACATAAGGAAATGCCTCCTTATTACGCACAAAATAATGATTCCTCCACCTGACATCTGGGACCCACCGGAAGGGCCTCTGTATTTCGCGAAAATAACGTGCCCCCCGCTGACATGTCGGACCCACCAGCTATCTTCGCACGCAAGGAAGTGCCTCCTTATTACGCACAAAAAAATGAATATTCCCCCTGCCAGCTGGAACCCAACATAGTGGGAGGCTGACTTGTGGGCCTACCAAGTTGATGGGGACGGAGGGCTTTGTCAACTTAGTCAATATGAACGATTCTAGCTCCTGTTACCGTACGATGTTCATTCAACGGCCGTAGTGCTTCTTCAACCTCTGGTCTTCTTGCTCCAGCCGCCCAAACCAGCGCCGGTCGTGCCACATGCTCCTGCCTCCCGTGGCCGGCTGTGATGCCGCGGAGGCCTCACCGCCCCCTACTACTCCCACCGCTGGCCAGGCCATCCCTCTACTCACCCACACCCCATGTTATTCTACGGCGACAGCAGCCTCACACCGCATCCGAACCAGTGAACCCTCGTACTCCTCTTCGCGTGGGCATCCACTGTTGTGTCTTCCCCGGCTCCGAGTCGTCCCCTTCCTAGTCCTCGCCGTCGTCCACAGCCGTGGTGCTCTCGGCGCGGCGTGGTCAACATGGTCAAGGAACGACTTCCATCGGACGTGGACTGTACGTGGAGAGGCTAACAGCTGGGTCAACGATCGCAGCAAGGAAGTGCCTCCTTATTACGCGCAAAATAATGATTCCTCCACCTGACAGCGGGGACCCACCGGATGGGCCACCATATTTCGCGAAAAAAATGTTTCCCCCTGACTGCTGGGACCCACCAGCTACATCTTCGCACACAAGGAAGTGCGTTCGGGCAAAAAAAACGATTCGCCCCCCTGACTGCTGGGACCCACCAGCTACATCTTCGCATGCAAGGAAGTGTGTTCGAAAAAAACGATTCGCCCCCCTGACTATTGGGACCCACCAGCTACATCTTCACATGCAAGGAAGTGCCTGAAAGTCGGGACCCACCTGGTCGAAGCGTACGTAGCATTGTCATTCTGGTCGCGAACGTGTACGTACATATATACTGGTGGATGTAGAGGCGCGCACGTGTCATAGTAGAGGCACGCACGTGTCATAGTAGAGGCGCACGTAGCATGTACACATACGTAGAGCGGCCAGGGTGCAAGAAAGAAAATATGGCCACGTATGTGTACATACGGGCGGGGTCTCGAACGCCTACTTGCGCATACGTATGGCCAGGGCTCGTGTACATGGCTGGGTCGGAACGGAGAAACAGCGTCGTCGTCGTGTTCATGGAGAGGCAACGGAATGCGTCATGTTCATGGGGAGGCAACGGAATGCGTCGTGTTCATCGGGAGGCAATGGAACGCGTGGGAGCCAACCGGATGGGTCGGAACGGAATAAAGAGGCCTGGCGTACCGCACAACAGAGGAAACGAACCTCCTACATTTGGAACGGGGTCCTGCTGATCGGGAGGGGTCTGGCGTATCGCAAAACGGAGGAAACGGACCTCCTACGGTCGAAACGGGGGTCCTGTTGATCGGGAGGGGTGTGGCGTACCGCAAAACGGAGGAAACGGACCTCCTACGGTCGAAACGGGGGTCCTGTTGATCGGGAGGGGTGTGGCGTACCGCAAAACGGACGAAACGGACCTCCTATGGTCGAAACGGGGGTCCTGTTGATCGGGAGGGGTGTGGCGTACCGCAAAACAGAGGAAACGGACTTGTGTGGAGCGCTACGGTCGAAACGGGGGTCCTGTTCATCAGGAGGGGTGTGGCGTACCGCAAAACGGGACTCCACGGGATACTGTTCATCTCCACCGTTGACCTCCTCCAGCCTCCACGGGCTACCGTCGACCTCCTCCAGCCTCCACGGGCTCCTGTTCATCCAGCCTCCACCGCGCGCTACTCCACCGGCTACTGTTCAACCACCCCTCCACGGGCACCCCTCCATCGTCTACTGTTCATCCAGCCCTCCACACCATGGGGTCCTGTTCAACCACCCCTCCACCGTCTACTGTTCATCCAGCCCTCCACCACATCACGGGGTCCTGTTCATCCAGAGGCAACACCACCGCTCACTGTTCATCCAACACCCCCCTGCAACGCTCACTGTTCATCCCAGAGGCAGCATCGATCGGCTTCAATTAGCAGCAGTAGCGAAGGAATCGCTCGATCGGGTTCAGTTAACACCCATCAATCGATCGATCGGGTTTAGTAATGCGTAGCCTGCAGTGCAATCGCTCGGGTTCAGTTAGAGCCCAACGCCTCACTTGGGTTCAGTTAGAGCCAACATCTCGCGCACACACACGTACGTGTACGAGAGAAACGCGCATCGCTCGGCCCCCGACCTCCCGCCGTAACCGGGAACTCCCCGAAATTTTCCTCCCCCTCGCTTCTACCACGATTTTTTCCGTCATGGACGGCCCAAAGAATGTCATGCAGCTGCGTCTCCAGCCCACCCAAGATGAAAAGCCCATTTTCTGTCATGATTTTTTGTCATAGAAGTAGGAGCCCACCGCATCTATGATGATACCGGGTTCTGTCACAATTATCGTCATAGAAGTGTCATGTGTATGACAGAAAAAAAATTCGTTCGGCCCAAAATGTCACGGATGTGTCTTTTTTTGTAGTGGATGTACAACATTAGCTCATTATTGCATTCATTTATCTTTTTTCCCTGTCTGCTTATTTACAACAAATCGCACCCGTACATTCTGATATGACCAGTGCGCCAGGGGCTTCAGTGTACCCCATAACATGGCATGAAAAGTCAAACACTTTCGACAGTGCGGCATCCCGAACTTATAGCATTTATGCATCAGCTCTGAATCATGTCTTGGGTCAATAGTTGGGTTTGCCCGGCTCCCATGTTTTGGTACCTTACATTCCGCTATATCGTGTAAGGTAGCACTGGGAGAACTACTGCGATTGTGTCCCAGTTCTTCCGGACAAGCACCTCAGTAGAGAAAGCTGAAAACTGACTGTCATGATGTGGCGATAGCTGGTCGCTGTTCGAGAGGTCTGAAATCCTTAAATATTTTTTCTGCTTCGGGCGAGGAGTCAGCCTTGTCTGATTTAGGCATACATAGCGCCCCAAGTTCGTCCTTCCGAATACTAGGGGCTTCGCTGAAATTTAAAATTGTAGACTTCTATGGCTAAGTGAGAGTGATAAAGCTTTATAGTCTGATTGCCTGGTTCGTTGTGCTGAACACCTCCTTTGAAGGACCCAAAACTGGGATAAAGAGTGGTCAGGTTTACCCCAAACACCTCAGTACTAGTTACATGGGGGCAGAAGCCGACGACTGGCCAACTCTCAAATTTTATAAACAGCCGCACAGAAGGTAATATTTTAAATTAACAAGCGTTACATAGCGCACATGAGCTCATTCCACATTACAGGATCACATGAGTACATTCATTCAAATATTACATCCTTAGCACATTCCTCTGCCATAAGGCGAGCACCCTTCAGGACACTGTCATAATACTTTTCGGGGTGGCGATGCTCCTTGCCCTCCGGCGGCCCCTCCTTCACCAGCTTTTCGGCGTCCATCTTCACCCAGTGCACTTTCGCCCGGGCAAAAGCCCTGCGTGCACCCTCAATGCAGACAGACTGCTTTATGACTTCAAACCGTGGGCAGGCATTCACAAGCCGCCTTACTAGGCCGAAATAGCTGCCAGGCAGGGGCTCGCCAGGCCACATCCGTACTATGAGGCCCTTCATGGCTAGTTTGGCCGCCTTGTGAAGCTCGACCAGTTGCTTCAACTGGTCGCTCAAGGGCATCAGATGTTCGGTCCCAGTATACTGAGACCAGAACAACTTCTCCGTCGAGCTCCCTTCCTCAGCCCGGTAGAACTCCGCGGCATCCGACACGCTGCTGGGTAGATATGCGAACGCTCCTGGAGAGCTCCAAATTCGGGTAAGTAAAAGGAAAGTTTCCTTCACATGCTTGCTTTGCATAATGAATGCCTTACCCGCCGCTATCTTCTTGACCGCCTCAATTTCCTGGAGGGCCTTTTGGGCTTCGGCCTTGGCATTTTGTGCGTTCTCGAGGGCCTTCGCAAGCTCGGACCCTTGCGTCTTAGAGTCATGCTCCAAGGACTCATACTTCTTGACAAACTCCTGGAGCTCTTGCTGAACCTCACCGACTCGGGCCTCTTGCTTCTCGCGCTCGGCGCGAGCCTTGGCCGCTTTGCCTTCAGCCTCGGACAGCGCCTTCTTCAGGGCTGCCACTTCGGTCGTGGCCCCTAGCAAAATTCATGACGATCCTGTGATCTAACAACCACTTTCCTTTTTATCAATAAACAGTCGAGGTATTACTTACCTTTGTTCTCTTCGAGCTGCCTCTTGGTAAGGCCGAGCTCTTCCTCGGACCGCTCAAGGTCCCGCTTCAGTGCGGAGACCTCCGCCGTGCGAGCAGCAGCGGCCAGCAGTAAAGCCTGCTTATTCACATAGACATATTCTGATTAGATCATGTGATTATTATTTGATCCTCTGTTCGGCCTTTCTTTGTGAACACCAAACAGAGCATTAGGGGCTATAGTCTATGATGTAACATTTTCTCATAATTTGATTACTTACCTCAAAGCCTGTTAGGAGGCTGGCACAGGCTTCAGTCAGTCCGCTTTTGGCGGACCGAACCTTCTTGACCACCGCACCCATGATAGTGCGGTGCTCTTCATCAATGGAAGCGCCACGAAGCGCTTCCAGCAAATTGTCCAATGCCTCTGGATGGACAGAGGCCATCGGCATAGACGGCTTGCCTCCCTTGGCGAGGGGTCGCCTGACAGAATCCGGAACCACTGGAGGTTCCAGCGCAGTATTCGGCTGGGGGCTAGACTTGCTGCCCCCGGCATTAGAGCCCATGGGAGTCTTGCCCCTTGTGCACCCAACGTCCGGAATGTCGCCTTTGGGCGCCTCCGGAACTGTCTCCCCTTGGTTCAGTACCCTTTAAGACAACACCTCGACGTCGTCCGTAGGGCAGGGGGAGGAGGCGGTCGGGAGTGAATCCTTGTTCATCTCCGACGGGCCCAAAGACTCATCCGAAGAGGATAAGTCGATATGGGCTTTGGATGGGCTGCATGATCATGTTCGGCATGATAAGAAGCAATAAAATAAAATATACCAAGAACTATTATGGTATCCGGATAGTTACGACTTTGCCGGGGGCTTGTCCCTGGGTAACCACCTCTCGTCGCTAAAAGAGGCCGCCGTGGAGCAGTCCGGAAGGAGAGTCCTTCCCTTCTTGGACCCTCCGGCCTCCCCTGACGGGGCAGCCTTCCTTTTATTGTCTCCCCCAGCTGGGGGGAGAACTTTCCTCTTCCTCCTCCTCGTTTTCGTGGGAGGAGGGCACCTCGGTGTTATCGGACGATGAGTCCGATACGACCTTGCACCGGAGACCTTTCCTGGTCCCCGTGGCCTTCTTCTCCGGCGCCTCATAGGGCACCGGAACCAGCATCTCCGTTAAGAGAGCCCTTGCTGAATCTTCGGGCAGTGGGGCCGGACAATCGATCCACTCCGCTGACGCGACCCAGTCTTGTTAAATGGCGTGGAGGCTTAGATCCCCCACATGATTATACTGGGGAAAGAAACATCTTACGAGATATAAGGAGCTCACCGGATTGGCAGGGCGCTTTGCGCTGAGTCCGCGATCCTCGATAAGGGGAGGAGGTACCTTGGCGGACTTGAACATCACCTTCCAGATGTCCTGGTGCGTCGTGTCGAAGATCTCTCGCAGCGTTTGGTGCTTAGTTGGGTCGAACTCCCACATATTGAATGCCTATCTTTGACACGGGAGGATCAGGCGGAAGCGCATGACCTGGACCACGTTGACAAGCTTGATTTTCTTGCTTATCATGTTTTTAACACAGTTCTGGAGTCCGGTCAGCTCCACCGATGAACCCCAGGATAGGCCCTTCTCTTTCCAGAAGGTGAGCCGCATGGGGATGCCGGATCGAAATTCGGGGGCCGCCACCCAGTTGGTGTCACGCGGCTCGGTGATGTAGAACCACCCCGATTGCCACCCCTTCATGGTCTCCACATAGGAGCCTTCGAGCCATGTGACGTTGGGCATTTTACCCACCATGGCGCCTCCGCACTCCGCTTGTTGGCCGACCAGCACCTTCGGTTTAACGTTGAAGGTCTTCAGCCATAGGCCGAAGTGGGGCTTGATGCGGAGGAAGGCCTCGCACACGACGATAAATGCCGAGATGTTGAGGATGAATTGGGGGCCAGATCGTGGAAGTCTAGCCCGTAGTAGAACATGAGCCCGCAGACAAATGGGTGGAGGGGAAATCCCAGCCCGCGGACGAAATGGGTAAGGAATACAACCCTTTCGTGAGGTTCGGGGGTAGGGACGATCTGCCCCGCGTCTAGGAGCCGGTGCACGATATCTGCGGCTAGGTATCCGGCTTCCTAGAGCTTCATAATGTTCTCCTCCGTAACAGAGGAGACAATCCAGTTGCTTCCCGCTCCGGACATGTTTGGAGTGGTTTTGCGGAGAAAATGCGAACTTCGGCGCTGGAGCTCGAGTGCCCGAGAATGGATGGGCAGGGAAGAAGAAGGCGTGGGAGAAAAGGAGGAGTCCTTGTCCCTTTATAAGGGCGGAAGAAACTATGTGCCTTCCCACCTATCTGGTAAACTCGCTTATTCCCCAAGCATCGTGATTGATGGCGCGGTTGGGTTACCCACACCCGTATTGATGAGAATCCCGTGATAAGGGGACATGATCTCTGCTTCGACAAGACATGCCAAGAAGACCGCCTCGCAATATGTGCAGTAGCTGGTTGAGAAAAACGGTTTGAATAATGACCGGGCCATGCCGTGATGTCACGTTATAAAAAGTTGTCAGCAGATTAGATTTGTGGAAATATTATACTCTCTCGGTGGTATGTGGAATTTGTTTTGCAGAGCCGCACACTATCCTTGTTTTCGAAATCTTCTATGGTGTATTCGAAGGAGGAACCCGCCTTGTAATGCCGATCTGCGCGACGGACTCATCGTCATTGAAGCCTGGTTCAGGGGCTACTGAGGGAGTCTTGGATTAGGGGGTCCTCGAACTGCCGGACTATATACTTTGGCCGGACTGTTGGACTATGAAGATACAAGATTGAAGACTTCGTCCCGTGTCCGGGTGGGACTCTCCTTTGCATGGAAGGCAAGCTTGGCAATTTGGATATGTAGATCTCCTCCCTTGTAACCGACTCTGTGTAACCCTAGCCCCCTCCGGTGTCTATATAAACTAGAGGGTTTAGTCCGTAGGACAACAACAATCATAATCATAGGCTAGCTTCTAGGGTTTAGCCTCTACGATCTCGTGGTAGATCAACTCTTGTAATACTCATATCATCAAGATCAATCAAGCAGGAAGTAGGGTATTACCTCCATCGAGAGGTCCCAAACCTGGGTAAACATTGTGTCCCCCGCCTCCTGTTACCATCCGCCTTAGACACACAGTTCGGGACCCCCTACCCGAGATCCGCCGGTTTTGACACCGACAAGGGGCAACAAGGCACGTATTGTATTGTTGCCATCGAGGATAAAAAGATGGGGTTTATACCATATTGCTTGAGTTTATCCCTCTACATCATGTCATCTTGCTTAATGCATTGCTCTGTTCTTATGAACTTAATACTCTAGATGCATGCTGGATAGCGGTCGATGTGTGGAGTAAAAGTTGTAGATGCAGAATCATTTCGGTCTACTTAACACGGATGTGATGCCTATATTTCATAATCATTGCCTACATATTCTCATAACTATGCACTCTTCTATCAATTGCTCGGCAGTAATTTGTTCACCCACCGTAATACATGCTATCATGAGAGAAGCCACTAGTGAAACCTATGGCCCCCGGGTCTCTTTCTTATTATATTGCATCTCTTTTTATTTACATCGCATCTTGTTTACTATTTTGCAATCTTTACTTTCCAATATATACAACCAAAAATACCAAAAATATGTATCTTACTATCTTTATCAGATCTCACTTTCGCAAGTGACCGTGAAAGGATTGCCAACCCTTTATCGCGTTGGTTGCGAGGTTCTTGATTGTTTGTGCAGGTACTAGGTGACTTGTGTGTTATCTCCTACTGGATTGATACCTTGGTTCTCAAAAACTGAGGGAAATACTTACGCTACTTTCCTACATCACCCTTTCCTCTTCAAGGGAAAACCAACGCATGCTCAAGAGGTAGTAGTAGCCATACTTTGGATGCTTATAATGTTTTGATAGATTTGGGGCTAACCACCACTCATAGTTAATGAAACAATTTTAACTTTGGAACATGTGATGCAAAGGCTTGATATTATCAAGAATAAAATTTCTATCATAGAACTTATTGAAGATCTGGATATGAAGATCCACAATCATATTACTCAACTTGGATCAAAGGAGGGAATGACTTTAAAGAATCTAAAGGAAAATGAACCCATAGTTAATGAGAAAATAGATCTAGGGTCTACTAGAATTGATAAGCTAGAAGATATTATTACCAACTTGGGTTCCGCTTTTGCCTCCATTAAAACTACTCCAAATTTTCCTCCTACCAAGGCTACTAAGTTTATTTATGTTCCTAAAAATAAAGGTGAATCATCTAGTAAAGGGAATGAGGATCTTAAGATGATGAGTGTTTACCCTAGCTTTATGAATATTGTTAAGGAACCAATTGCTACAAGTGAATTTCTTGATTTCTTACCTAGGAGTGTGATTACCAATAAACCCAAAGAACCTCCTAGGGGTTATAAGTGTGCAATTGAATAGTTGAATACCAAAGATGACAATACCAATATCTATGTTTTATGCCTAGCTAGGGGCGTTAAACAATAGCGCTTGTTGGGAGGCAACCCAATTTTATTTTGTGTTTTTTGTGTTTGGTTCTGTTTTTCAATAAATACACATTATTAGTTCTATAGTAATTGTGTTTTGGTGTTTTATTTAGTGTTTGAGCCAAGAAAGACCTTTGGGATGGTCTATGGTGACAGTTGATTTGATCTTGCTGAAAAACAAAAACTTTTGCGCTCATTGCCAGTATTTTAAAAAAATAACAGAAACATGATTTTGATCTGAATTGTTTACAAATCGCCTAGATTTTCCTATTTTTTCAGAATTGTTGGAGTTACAGAAGTATATGAAGTTTTCAGATTGCTACAGACTGTTTTGTTTTGACAGATTCTGTTTTCTATGTGTTGTTTGCTTATTTTGATGAATCTATGGGTAGTATTGGGGGGTATGAACCATGGAGAAGTTGGAATACAGTAGATATAACACCAATATAAATTTAGAATGAGTTCACAACAGTACCTAAAGTGGTGGTTTATTTTATTATACAAACGAATCTCATGAGTTTTCTGTTGAGTTTTGTGTTGTGAAGTTTTCAAGTTTTGGGTAAAGATTTGATGGACTATGGAATAAGGAGTGGAAAGAGCCTAAGCTTGGGGATGCCCAAGGCACCCCAAGGTAATATCCAGGAACAACCAAGAATCTAAGTCTGGGGATGCCCCGGATGGCATCCCCTCTTTCGTCTTTGTTCCATCGGTAAATTTACTTGAGAATATATTTTTATTCACCACATGATATGTGTTTTGCTTGGATCGTCTTGTATGATATGAGTATTTTCTTTTTAGTTTGCCACAATCACCCTTGCTGTACACACCTTTTGAGTGGGACACTCATTAATCGTGAATTTATTAGAATACTCTATGTGCTTCACTTATATCTTTTGTGCTAGGCAGTTTGCTCTAGTGCTTCACTTATATCTTTTTAGAGCACGGTGGTGGTTTTATTTTATAGAAATTGTTGAACTCTCATGCTTCACTTATATTATTTTGATAGTCTTTAAATGACATGGCAATTTGCTTAGGTTATGAATTTAGTCCTAATATGATGGGCATCCAAGAGGGATATAATAAAAACTTTCGTATAAAGAGCATTGAATACTATGAGAAGTTTGATTCCTTATGATTGTTTTGAGATATAAATATGGTGATATTAGAGTCATGCTAGTTAGTAAGTGTGGATTGATAGAAATACTTGCGTGAAAGTTCATGATTCCTGTAGCATGCACGTATGATGAACCGTTATGTGATGAAGTCAGAGCATGATTTATTTTTTTGATTGTCTTCCTTATGAGTGGCGGTCGGGGATGAGCGATGGTCTTTTCCTACCAGTCTACCCCCCTAGGAGCATGCATGTAGTACTTTGTTTCGATGACTAATATTTTTTTGCAATAAGTATGTGAGTTCTTTATGACTAATGTTGAGTCCGTGGATTATACGCACTCTCACCCTTCCACCATTGCTAGCCTCTCTAGTACCGCGCAATTTTCGCCAGTGCATTAAACCCACCATATACCCTTCCTCAAAACAGCCACCATACCTACCTATTATGGCATTTCCATAGCCATTTCGAGATATATTACCATGCAACTTCCACCATTCCGTTTATTATGACACGCACCATCATTGTCATATTGCTTTGCATGATCGTAAGATAGCTAGCATGATGTTTTCATGGCTTGTCCGTTTTTATGTCATTTGCTACGCTAGATCATTGCACATCCCGGTACACCGTCGGAGGCATTCATATAGAGTCATATTTTGTTCTAGTATCGAGTTGTAAGTAAATAAAAGTGTGATGATCATCATTATTGGAGCATTGTCCCATGTGAGGAAAATATGATGGAAGCTATGATTTCCTCACAAGTTGGGATGAGTATCCGGACTTTATAAAAAATAAAAGAGGCCAAAGAAGCCCAAATAAAAGAAAAGAGGCCAAAGAAGCCCAACAAAAAATGAGAGAAAAGAGAGAAGGGACAATGTTACTATCCTTTTTCCACACTTGTGCTTCAAAGTAGCACAATGTTCTTCATGGTAGAGAGTCTCCTATTTTGTCACTTTCATATACTAGTGGGAATTTTTCATTATAGAACTTGGCTTGTATATTCCAATGATGGGCTTCCTCAAATTGCCCTAGGTCTTTGTGAGCAAGCGAGTTGGATGCACACCCACTTGATTTCTTTTTGAGCTTTCATACACTTATAGCTCTAGTGCATCTGTTGCATGACAATCCCTACTAAGGATGGCAATTTTATCCATGGATATGGATACCCGCGGATATCCGACCTGAATGGACATGGTTTGGATACAATTTTATACCCATGGACAACGTCCAAACCCGACCCCATTAATTGTGGATAGGGCATGGCATAAATTTATACCCATGGATATACCCGAACCCGGCCCGTAAGTATATACCTTGTCAGCTTTTCTTTATTATAATAAAAAAGCAAAGGAAATTTCACTAATCCCCACTTAGGAATTACTCCACCGCTCCTTCCCATTTTTATCTCCTTGGTAAATGACTTGTGAATCATCATTAAATATCTTCTCGTCTCCTCGACTCTTACTCCTGTGGACCTAGATATAGCCTGCGTCACCATCCACATGTGGTGCCGCACTACAGCTAGTCAGCTACCCACTCATCGGGAAGGTGGCTGGCCAAGTCCATCTCCATAGATCCACCCCACATCTCCATCTCCATAGATCTACCACACTCCTCCATCTAAGCATTTCCAAGCACGCAAGATACCACTAGTTCACATGTGCGGCAACGAGGTGGAGCACGACGATGCAGCGTGAGGCAGGGCACACGGCCAGGAGTATGGCGGCGTCACCGAGGTGGAGCGAGGCCGACGTAGAGGGCGACGAGGAGTAGGACCGCGTCATGGAGGTGACAACCACACCAAACAACCAACCATCAGGGTAAGTTTTTTTCCTTCTGCTCGTGTACATCTAGTCCTCTTGTGCATGGATGTGCATGACGTACGTGCTTGCATGACTTTGTATTATTAGTAATTGGAGTAGAGACTAAGAGATTCGCAGTGGTCAATTTATGTTTGTTAGTTGGTGGTAGTAAAAAAATGGAGTTTACAAGATGACCTGATCTGTATTCTGTTGCATTCAATTTCAGTCAGATTTGACTACATATCTGACTAAAAATTAATATCTGACTGCAAATCAGAGAACAAGAGATTGTAGTGGTCAATTCCAGTCGATTATACTTTTCTACGCATGACCTGATCTATATATATATGCATCTTAATTAATAATTCTTGTTTACCAAATCAGTCAGTTCATTTTCGAATTTCAATCAAGTGGGTTACGAAAGATCTCACAGTCCCTTGCTTTAGCTATTTCTTAATTTGGTTGTAAAAATTTCATTTTAGGTACAGAATTTGTACGGTTCATACATTACGAACGTGGTTCCATTTTAATTGAAACGGAAGACTTTCTTCATTGTATAGGGCAATGGCTTCTCATGATGGAGCACAAGGCGATTCCTGGGTTATCGTTGGGAATTTTTTTACTGAGTGTTCCTTCATCACCTAAATGTTGCATAAAGGGATAGCAACTCCCCTCTCTTTGCGGCATTTCAAAGTGTTCTTGATGATGATGAAGAAACTATGGTGACATATTCCACTCATTATAGTTGATTTTTACATGATACAATATTTGTTTTTTTCCATGTTTTCAATTATTGTTCTTATGATCTGTTCACATCAAGGATGCATCTGAGTCTATCATAACTGAAGATTAGTCCGCCATGCGCTGAAGAAAGAAGATGATGCCTAAAATAATACCTTTTTCATTCATAATGAGAACTATGATGTCCATATGTCTCCTGGTTGTACTTGGCATTATTTAATGTTGGACTATTCATATGTCATTTTGTAAGAAACTAAGACTGAGAAATTATGTTGTGAGCATTTGAAAACTTATTTAATGTTGTGCTGTTGTGCAATGCCATTTTAAGAGAATCTGAGTCTTCATTCGAATGTTGTGCCATGTTATGCAATTTTTCAAGGTATTATGTATATGTGTTTATAGGACCCGATGGATATCCATTGGTTATGGATATCCATCGGGTTTGGACATGGACATAATTTTTTGCCCACGGGTTTTTTCATGGATGGGCAAAGAATATCCTCGTGGATTCGGATATGGATTTGATATTGTTCAACCCGGGCCGAACCCGATCCATTGCCATCCTTAATCCCTACTCACTCACATTGATATCTATTGATGGACATCTCCATAGCCCGTTAATACGCCTAGTTGATGTGAGAATTTCTCCTTCTTTTTGTCTTCTCCACAACCAACATATTCTATTCCACCTATAGTGCTATATCCATGGCTCACGCTCATGTATTGCGTGAAAGTTGAAAAAGTTGAGAACACTAAAAGTATAAAACAATTGCTTGGCTTGTCATCGGGGTTGTGCATGATGAAATACTTTGTGTGATTGATACGTCTCCAATGTATCTATAATTTTTAATTGTTCCATGCTATTATATTATCTGTTTTGGATGTTTATGGGCTTTATTATACACTTTTATATTATTTTGGGACTAACCTATTAACCGGAGGCCCAGCCCAAATTGTTGTTTTCTTGCCTATTTCAGTGTTTCGAAGAAAAGGAATATCAAATGGAGTCCAAACGTAATGAAACCTTCGGGAGAGTTATTTTTGGAACTGAAGCAATCCAAGAGACTTAGAGTAGACGTCAAGGAAGCTTCGAGGAAGCCATGAGGCAGGGAGGTGCACCCCCACCCTCGTGGCTCCCCTGACCGACTTCTTTCGCCTATATATGTCCATATACCCTAAAAACATCAGGGAACACAATAGATCGGGAGTTCCGCCGCCAGAAGCCTCCGTAGCCACCAAAAACCAATCTAGACTCGTTCCGGCACCCTACCGAAGGGGGAAATCCCTCTCCGATGGCCATCTTCATCATCCCGGCGCTCTCCATGACGAGGAGGGAGTAGTTCACCCTCGGGGCTGAGGGTATGTACCAGTAGCTATGTGTTTGATCTCTCTCTCTCTCTCTCCCGTGTTCTTGAGTTAGCACGATCTTGATGTATCACGAGCTTTGCTATTATAGTTGGATCTTATGATGTTTCTCCCCCTCTACTCTCTTGTGATGAATTGAGTTTTCCCTTTGAAGTTATCTTATCGGATTGAGTCTTTAAGGATTTGAGAACACTTGATGTATGTCTTGCATGTGCTTATCTGTGGTGACAATGGGATATCATGTGATCCACTTGATGTATGTTTTGGTGATCAACTTGCGAGTTCCATGACCTCGTGAACTTATTCATAGGGGTTGGCACACGTTTTCGTCTTGACTCTCCGGTAGAAACTTTTGGGCACTCTTTGAAGTTTTTTGTGTTGGTTGAATAGATGAATCTGAGATTGTGTGATGCATATCGTATAATCATGCCCACGGATACTTGAGGTGACATTGGAGTATCTAGGTGACATTAGGGTTTTGGTTGATTTGTGTCTTAAGGTGTTATTCTAGTATGAACTCTATGATAGATTGAACGGAAAGAATAGCTTCGTGTTATTTTACTACGGACTCTTGAATAGATCTATCAGAAAGGATAACTTTGAGGTGGTTTCATACCCTACCATAATCTCTTCGTTTGTTCTCCGCTATTAGTGACTTTGGAGTGACTCTTTGTTGCATGTTGAGGGATAGTTATATGATCCAATTATGTTATTATTGTTGAGAGGACTTGCACTAGTGAAAGTATGAACCCTAGGCCTTGTTTCAACACATTGCAATACCATTTGTGCTCACTTTTATCATTAGTTACCTTGCTGTTTTTATATTTTCAGATTACAAATACTCATATCTATCATCCATATTGCACTTGTATCACCATCTCTTCGCTGAACTAGTGCACCTATACAATTTACCATTGTATTGGGTGTGTTGGGGACACAAGAGACTCTTTGTTATTTGGTTGCAAGGTTGTTCCTCCCACGGATTGATAAACCTTAGGTCATCCACTTGAGGGAAATTTGCTACCGTCCTACAAACCTCTGCACTTGGAGGCCCAACAATGTCTACAAGAAGAAGGTTGTGTAGTAGACGTCAAGCTCTTTTCTGGCGCTGTTGCCGGGGAGGTCAGCACTTGAAGGCATGTCTTTAGATCTTGCAATCGAATCTTTTTGTTTCTTGTTTTAGCACTAGTTTAGTTTATAAAAGAAAATTACAAAAAATGGAATTGAGTTTGCCTCATATGCTTCATCTTTTTAATATTTTTCGTGAGAACGATGGAAAGGAAAATTGTGCTCAAGTGCTAGAAGAAGAAGTCTATAAAATGTTTGGCACTAAATCTTTGAAAGATGAGCATGATTGCAATGTTGTTAGTATGAACTCCTTGAATATCCATAGTACTAATGATGATTGCACTAGTCATAATGAAAATGTCTCTTATAAGCATGTCAATTTTTGTGGAGTGCATAGAGTTTGCAAGTACACACCAAATAGGGAAGATAGATTTTGCAAGAGGCATAAGTATTTGGAAACTAAATGGTTGCAAGAAAGGCTAGATGATTGTGCTGAAAATTTAATATTTCTTCACCATACTTGTGAACTTTGCAATGAACATGGTCATTCAAATCTCTGATGCAAATTGTTTCATAATCGTATCGTGTCCAAAAATTGTGATGATTTGATTTCCCTTGCACATCATAATGAACTTAGTTTGCTTTTGGGTTATGAAGCAATGAAACGTATAACTAAGCATATTCCAGAATATAACCTTGAGAAATTCCTCGATATTGATCTAGAAGAAATTCTTATGTATTGTGCGGTGAATTGCATTGAAAATCCTTATATTGCCAATTACATAAAGAAAAGAAAACAAATAGAGGATGAAGAGAATACTAATGAAAGGAAAGAGGCTTCCCAATATCCTCCTATTATTTCTTATGATGAATCAGGTAACGAGGATGAGCTTTCTATTCAACCAATCTCATCAATAAGGAGCTCCGAAAAGAGGATTAAACCCACACATGATGTGGAGAAGAAAAAGAAAAGATAGAGAAGTAAAGGTAAAAAGGTATCCCTCCCAAATGATGTTGCCCCTATTACTCATTGTGATGATGATAATTGGTATACCATTGGTGTTATCCATACTATTAATGATGAGAGTGATTATGCTTATGATATGAAAAGGCCCAAGCTTGGGGATGCTATGTTTGATGAGAATGACATGTTTGAGAATATTTTTGATGCAATTAATGTTAGTCCCAAGCTTGGGGAAGCTATGTTTAATGAAGATGATATTTGTAGTCTCCCAAGTTTTGATATGCAAATTTATTATGATTATACTCCTACTTATGATGATTATATTGATGAAAGTGGGTTTGGAAGAGTGTCAACTTCAGTAAGTAATGATCGCACTATTTTGGAGGGTGTTGAATCTTATTGTGATAATTATGAAAGTGGATTTGGAGAGTCCATGACTTTATTTAGTAATGATTCCACTATCTTGGAAGAGGTTTCAATTGATTGTGATGAGAACAAAGTTGCTACTTATGATGATTATTGTGATCACACTTATGCTATAAAAAGTAGTGATGATTACATTTATAAAACTTGTCATGATTATGATTACCCTTTTCTGAACATTACTCCTTTAATGTGGAAACAATTTATAGTATTCGAGTTTCTTATGATACTCCCACTATTCCGAATGAGAAGAATTTTGCTTATGTGGAGAGTAATAAAATTTCTATGCTTGTAGATCATGAAAAGTGTCGGATTTTGGGTTCCGGCAGACCCTTGAGGTTTGAACACTGGGGTGCGTGCGGAGATTTCGCCTCCTACCTACCTGCGCCCCTCCGCCTCGCTAAGATCTAAGCTATGGGAAGAACGACACAAGAGACACAGGGTTTCTACTGGTTCGGGCCACCATTGTGGTGTAATACCCTACTCCAGTGTGTGGTGTGGTGGATTGCCTCTTGGGCTGATGATGATGAACAATACAAGGAAGAACAGTCTCGCGAGGGTCTGTTCTTGGCTGGGGGGGCGAACTGCTAGGAGGAGTTCAGTCACCCTTCTCTCTCTCTCTAATTTCGATCTTCTCTTCTTCATCCTCAGCCTCTGCCTACCCTGTGGGTGGCTGGTCCTATTTATAGAGGCCCTGGTCCTCTTCCCAAATATCGAGCGGGAAGGGAGCCAACAATGGCGGGCTAATTTGAAGGGGGACAGCTAGTACTAGCTATCCTGACAAAAGTAGTCTTCGCCTGCACAAAGCTCTAGTGGTGACGCTGTCTTGGGCTCCATGATGACCTCCATCTTGCAGTCCTCCTGGTCTTGGTCTTGTTGCACCGAAATGGCAACCTTCGCCTGATGCCTCGGTACTCCACGGCTGCGCTTGCTCCCTTTGCACCAAAGCGGAAAGGAGGACACTACGCGGGCTGGCGCCCGCCTGGCGTCTTTGGTCGTCATGGCTTGCGTCACGGGCACCTCGTGAGGTACCCCGCCTTGATCTCTCCGCCTCCTCGCGAGCCAGCCTGATGAGGCCGTGCCTGAGGAAGCTCCGTGTCATCCGCCCCGCGAGTCTTGGCCCCTCGCGAGGGTCTTGGGTCTGTGTTGATGAAGATGGGCCGCGCCGTGCTGGGCCCCCCTTTGAGCCACGCCGCAGGCAGGCAAGTCTGGGGACCCCCGTTCCCAGAACACCGACAAAAAGAATGCTTTAGGTGCTGTTTATATTGTTGAATTCATTCATGATTCTATTGAAAATTATTATAAGGGAGGAATATATGCTTGTAGGAATTGCAATAATATCAAGTTTCCTCTCTATGTGCTTAAAGTTTTGAAGTTATGCTTGTTTTGCCTTCCTATGCTAGTTGATTATTGTTCCCATAAATTGTTTGATCACAAAATCCCTATGCATAGGAAGTGGGTTAGACTTAAATGTGCTAGCCATATTCTTCATGATACTCTCTTTATGTTTCAGTTCTTATCTTTTATGTGAGCATCATTGAAATCATCATGCCTAGCTAGGGGCGTTAAAACGATAGCGCTTGTTGGGAGGCAACCCAACTTCATTTTTGTTCCTTGCTTTTTGCTCCTGTTTAGTAATAAATAATTCATCTATCCTATTTTAGATGTGGTTTTATGCTTTTAATTAGTGTTTGTGCCAAGTAGAACCTTTGGGAAGACTTGGGGAAGGTCTTTGTGATCTTGCTGTACAAAAACAGAAACTTTAGCGCTCACGATAATTGCTTACATTTTTTAGTGGAGAGTGCTATTTAGTTAATTATTTTTGCAGATGATTAATAGATAAATTCCTCACGTCCAGCAATTTATTTTACAATTTTTGGGGTTTCAGAAGTATACGTTTGATCCAGATTACTACAGACTGTTCTGTTTTTGACAGATTCTGTTTTCTATGTGTTGTTTGCTTATTTAGATGAATCTATGAGTAGTATCTGAGGGTATGAACCATAGATGAGTTGG
This sequence comes from Triticum dicoccoides, assembly GCF_002162155.2. NCBI lineage: Eukaryota > Viridiplantae > Streptophyta > Magnoliopsida > Poales > Poaceae > Triticum > Triticum dicoccoides. The sequence continues at coordinate 113,663,263 of NC_041380.1, forward strand.
AATACAGTAGATATTACACCGATATGAATTTAGAACGAGTTCACAACAGTACCTAAGTGGTGATTTATTTTCTTATACTAACGGAGCTTACAAGTTTTCTGTTAAGTTTTGTGTTGTGAAGTTTTCAAGTTTGGGGTAAAGATTCGATGGACTATGGAATAAGGAGTGGCAAGAGACTAAGCTTGGGGATGCCCAAGGCACCCCAAGGTAATATTCAAGGACAACCAAGATCCTAAGCTTGGGGATGCCCCGGAAGGCATCCCCTTTTTCGTCTTTGTTCATCGGTAACTTTACTTGGAGCTATATTTTTATTCACCACACGATATGTGTTTTTCTTGGAGCATCATTTTATTTTATTTAGTTTTGCTTTTTGTTTGAATAAAATACCAAGATCTGAAATTATTAAATATTAGAGAGTCTTCACATAGTTGCATAATTATTCGACCACTCGTTGATCTTCACTTATATCTTCCGGAGTAGTTTGTCATTTGCTCTAGTGCTTCACTTATATCTTTTAGAGCACGTCGGTGGTTTTATTTTATAGAAATAATTGATCTCTCATGCTTCACTTATATTATTTTGAGAGTCCTTTAGAACAACATGGAAATATAAAAACTTTCATATAAGTGCATTGAATACTAAGAGAAGTTTGATACTTGATGATTGTTTTGAGATATGGAGATGGTGATATTAGAGTCATTCTAGTTGAGTAGTTGTGAATTTGAGAAATACTTGTGTTGAAGTTTGTAATTCCCATAGCATGTACGTATGGTGAACCGTTATGTGATGAAGTCGGAGCATGATTTATTTATTGATTGCCTTCCTTATGAGTGGCGGTCGGGGACGAGCGATGGTCTTTTCCTACCAATCTATCCCCCTTGGAGCATGCGCGTAGTACTTTGTTTCGATAACTAATAGATTTTTGCAATAAGTATGTGAGTTCTTTATGACTAATGTTGAGTCCACGGATTATACACACCCTCACCCTTCCACATTTGCTAGCATCTCTAGTACCGCGCAACTTTCGCCGGTACCATAAACCCACCATATACCTTCCTCAAAACAGCCACCATACATACCTATTATGGCATTTCCATAGCCATTCCGAGATATATTTCCATGCAACTTTCTACCGTTCCGTTTGCTATGACACGCTTCATCATTGCCATATTGCTTTGCATTGTCATGTAGTCGACATAGTATTTCTGGCAAAGCCACCGTTCATAATTCTTTCATACATGTCACTCTTGATTCATTGCATATCCTAGTACACCGCTGAAGGCATTCACATATAGTCATATTTTGTTCTAAGTATTGAGTTGTAATTCTTGAGTTCTAAGTAAAAAGAAGTGTGATGATCATCATTATTAGAGCATTGTCCCAATGAGGAAAGGATGATGGAGACTATGATTCCCCCACAAGTCGGGATGAGACTCCGGAAAAAATAAAAAAGAAAAGAAAAAAGAGGCAAAAAAGAAGGCCCAAATAAAAAAATTAAAAAAATGAGAGAAAAAGAGAGAAGGGACAATGTTACTATCCTTTTACCACACGTGTGCTTCAAAGTAGCACCATGATCTTCATGATAGAGAGTCTCCTATGTTGTCACTTTCATATACTAGTGGGAATCTTTCATTATAGAACTTGGCTTGTATATTCCAATGATGGGCTTCCTCAAAATGCCCTAGCTCTTCGTGAGCAAGCAACTTGGATGCACGCCCACCTAGTTTCTTTTTGAGATTCCATACACTTATAGCTCTAGTGCATCCGTTGCATGGAAATCCCTACTCACTCACATTGATATCTATTGATGGGCATCTCCATAGCCCATTGATACGCCTAGTTGATGTGAGACTATATTCTCCTGTTTGTCTTCTCCACAACCACCATTCTATTCCACCTATAGTGCTATATCCATGGCTCGCGCTCATGTATTGCGTGAAGATTGAAAAAGTTTGAGAACATCAAAAGTATGAAACAATTGCTTGGCTTGTCATCGGGGTTGTGCATGATTTAAATATTTTTTGTGATGAAGATAGAGCATAGCCAGACTATATGATTTTGTAGGGATAACTTTCTTTGACCATGTTATTTTGAGAAGACATGATTGATTTGTTAGTATGCTTGAAGTGTTATTATTTTCATGTCAACAATAAAATTTTATCTTGAATCTTTTGGATCTGAACATTCATGCCACAATAGAGAAAAATACATTGAAGAATATTCTAGAAAGCGTTCCACATCAAAAATTCTGTCTTTGTCATTTACCTACTTGAGGACGAGAAGGAATTAAGCTTGGGGATGCTGATACGTCTCCAACGTATCTGTAATTTTTGATTGTTCCATGCTATTATATTATCTGTTTTGGATGTTTATGGGCTTTATTATACACTTTTATATTATTTTTGGGACTAACCTATTAACCGGAGGCCCAACCCAAATTGTTGTTTTCTTGCCTATTTCAGTGTTTCGGAGAAAAGGAATATCAAATGGAGTCCAAAAGGAATGAAACCTTTGAGAGAGTTATTTTTGGAACGGAAGCAATCCAGGAGACTTGGAGTAGACATCAGGGAAGGTTCGAGGAAGCCACGAGGGAGGGAGGCGTGCCCTACCCCCTGGGTGCGCCCCCACCCTCATGGGCCCCTCGTGGCTCCCCTGACCGACTTCTTTCACATATATATATATATATATGTCCATATACCCTAAAAACATCAGGGAACACAATAGATCGGGAGTTCCGCCGCCAGAAGACTCCGTAGCCATCGAAAACCAATCTAGACCCATTCCGGCACCCCGCCGGAGGGGGAAATCCCTCTCCGGTGGCCATCTTCATCACCCCGGCGCTCTCCATGACGAGGAGGGAGTAGTTCACCCTTGGGGCTGGGGGTATGTACCAGTAGCTATGTGTTTGATCTCTCTTTCTCGTGTTCTTGAGTTGGCACGATCTTGATGTATCGCGAGCTTTGCTATTATAGTTGGATCTTATGATGTTTCTCCCCCTCTACTCTCTTGTGATGAATTGAGTTTTCTCTTTGAAGTTATCTTATCAGATTGAGTCTTTAAGGATTTGAGAACACTTGATGTATGTCTTGCATGTGCTTATCTGTGGTGACAATGAGATATCACGTGATCCACTTGATGTATGTTTTGGTGATCAACTTGTGAGTTCCGTGACCTCGTGAACTTATGCATAGGGGTTGGCACACGTTTTCATCTTGACTCTCCGGTAGAAACTTTGGGGCACTCTTTGAAGTTCTTTGTGTTGGTTGAATAGATGAATCTGAGATTGTGTGATGCATATCGTATAATCATACCCACGGATACTTGAGGTGACATTGGAGTATCTAGGTGACATTAGGGTTTTGGTTGATTTGTGTCTTAAGGTGTTATTCTAGTATGAACTCTATGATGGATTGAACGGAAAGAATAGCTTCATGTTATTTTACTACAGACTCTTGAATAGACCGATCAGAAATGATAACTTTGAGGTGGTTTCGTACCTTACCATAATCTCTTCGTTTGTTCTCCGCTATTAGTGACTTTGGAGTGACTCTTTGTTGCATGTTGAGGGATAGTTATATGATCTAATTATGTTATTATTGTTGAGAGGACTTGCACTAGTGAAAGTATGAACCCTAGGCCTTGTTTCAACACATTGCAATACCGTTTATGCTCAATTTTATCATTAGTTACCTTGCTGTTTTTATATTTTCAGATTACAAATATTCATATCTATCATCCATATTGCAATTGTATCACCATCTCTTCGCCGAACTAGTGCACCTATACAATTTACCATTGTATTAGGTGTGTTGGGGACACAAGAGACTCTTTGTTATTTGGTTGCAGGGTTATTTGAGAGAGACCATCTTCATCCTATGCCTCCCATGGATTGATAAACCTTAGGTCATCCACTTGAGGGAAATTTGCTACTGTCCTACAAACCTCTGCACTTGGAGGCCCAACAACGTTTACAAGAAGAAGGTTGTGTAGTAGACATTAGTGATGAAGATGGAGCATAGACAGACTATATGATTTTGTAGGGATAACTTTCTTTGGCCATGTTATTTTGAGAAGACATGATTGCTTTATTAGTATGCTTGAAGTATTATTGTTTTTATGTCAATATTAAACTTTTGCTTTGAATCTTATGGATCTGAATATTCATGCCACAATAAAGAAAATTACATGGATAAATATGTTAGGGAGCATTCCACATAAAAAATTCTATTTTTATCATTTACCTACTCGAGGACGAGCAGGAATTAAGCTTGGGGATGCTTGATACGTCTCCAATGTATCTATAATTTTTTATTGTTCCATGCTATTATGTTATCCGCTTTGGATGTTTTATATGCATTAATATGCTATTTTACATTATTTTTCGACTATTAACCTAGAGCCCAATGTCAGTTTCTATTTTTTCCTTGTTTTGAGTTTTACAGAAAAGGAATATCAAACGGAGTCCAAATGGAATAAAACTTTCGCGATGAATTTTCTTGGACTAGAAGACATACACGGAACTTGAAGAGGGGGTAAAAAGATGGCCGAGGAGGCCACAAGCCACTTAGGCGCGCCCCAGGGGGGCGCCCTGAGGGCTCTTGTGGGCCCCTGGGTGTCCTCTAACCCTAATCTTTGCTCCACAAATACCCAAATATTCCCAAACCATCAGAGGCATCAACCAAAATACTATTCCACCAATGCAAGCCTCTGTTCCCATGCGATCCCATCTTGGGGCCTTTTCCGGCATCCTGTCGGAGGGGGATTCGATCACGGAGGGCACCTACATCAACATTGCTGCCCTTCCGATGAAGCATGAGTAGTTTACCACAGATGGCTTCTTCTCTCTCTATGATCTTCAATACCATGTTCTTCTCGATGTTCTTGGAGTTCTATCCGATGTAATATTCTTTTGCAGAGTGTTTGTCGAGATCCGATGAATTATGGATTTATGATCAGATTATCTATGAATATTATTTGAGTCATTTCTGAACTATTTTATGCATGATCAAATATCTTTGTATTTCTCTTCGTATTATCGGTTTGGTTTGGCCAACTAGATTGATTTTTCTTGCAATGGGAGAGGTGCTTAGTTTTGGGTTCAATATTGTGGTGTCCTCATTCAGTGACATAGTAGGGGTAGCGAGGCACGTATTGTATTGTTGCCATCAAGGGTAAAAAGATGGGGTTTTCATCACATTGCTTGAGTTTATCCCTCTACATCATGTCATCTTACTTAAGGTGTTACTCTATTCTTATGAACTTAATACTCTAGATGCATGTTGGATAGCGATCGATGTGTGGAGTAATAGTGGTGGATGCAGAACCGTTTCGGTCTACTTGACACGAACGTGATGCCTATATTCATGATCATTGCCTTCAATATTGTCATAACTTTGCGCTTTTCTATCAATTGCTCGACAGTAATTTGTTTACCCACCATATGTTTTCTTTCAAGAGAGAAGCCTCTAGTGAAACCTATGGCCTTTGGGTCTATTTTCCATCATATATATTCAGATCTATAAACCAAAAACCCCCAAAATACTTTGCTGTAATTTATTTAGATTTATTTTAGTTTGCCTTTTTATTTATCTTTTATACCTATCTCTGTTAGATCTCACTCTTGTTCGAGACCGTGAAGGGATTGACAACCCCCTTTTCGCGTTGAGTGCAAGTGTTTGTTAGTTTGTGCAGGTGCATAGATTGGAGACTTGCTTGTGCCTCCTAATGGATTGATACCTTGGTTCTTAACCGAGCGAAATACTTATCTCTACTTTGCTGCATCACCCATTTCTTTTCAAGAGAAAAACCAACGCAAGCTCAAGAAGAAGCACTTCCTAGCAAATGGACCAACTAGGATCAAGAACATGTTTCTCCCCTCTTAGAAGCATGTAGACGTCTCTCCTCCTATAAAATGCATATCTCTCCCTTTAGGGTATCCCTTTTGTTATAGGAAGAGATTTGTAAGTAAGCTTTCATGTGCATCTCTCTCCCCCTTTGACACCAATTTCCATGAAGAGTCTAGCTCCAAGTTTATTGGTCAAATATGTGTGGTACTCGAGAGGCACAACTAGCCATGACTTAGCTTTAGATGTAGGTAGAGGGAAAGAATCATTGAGTGGAGCTGGAAAAGAAATAAATGGGGTTTGACAGAAAGTTCTTTCTGTAGTGAAATCGGTGTCTCCTATTTATATCTATCGGTGAATCCAAGATGGAGTTATCACATAAGGATCACATCGATGCCCCGAGTATGTCCTCTTCGGTTGTACCGATGAACAAATGTGCAATGTTGATTGTATCTTGGTGGAACCAATGTGGTTTAGGTCGCAGAGACCGAGTTCAAGGCAGAGAGAAAGTTTTGTCAACTCGCTCACTTGGCAATAAGCTCTCACAAAGATTTGCAATGAATTGACTAGAAGCAAAGAATCTAACTAGAAAAAAAGAGAGAAGGACATCTAGATGAAGTTTTTTTTGAAAGAGGAAACACTCTAGCAAGAAGAAGAAAAACATGCATATTCTCCATGCAACAACTTCTTCGTCCATCCACCCCTAAACGAGCTTGCAAAATTCCTTTGTGAAAACAATGCAGAAAGACTCGCAGAAAAGCACGGGGAGGCACACAAAGAATAGGTGATAGGAAGTCAATTCATACATTATACAAGTGCTTCTGAATACAAGCGTGGTTGGGTTCCAACGAGAATGACATGACGATGAGCAAATGTGACAAAATCGTGATGATGACTAGCACAAAAGAGTGGAGCAAGACCCAGACAATGTGAATGCAAATTTGCCCCCAAGAGGAAGCGTGAGCGAAACAAAAAAACCTTCGAAAAGATGTGAATCTTGAATCCGTGAAAACTGTTTACCAACCAACCATCTTCCGTCCCTCGAGATATACATGCATCATTTTTCTTTTTGAAATCTGTGGCTATGATTGTGTCACATCCAAAGTACATTTATCGGTTGAACCACTATGAATCATGCCATGGCATCTGCTCGTCACAGAGTATATGACAGACATTAGTTCTTTATAATACCGCAGTGTAAATTCATGGTTTTTTAAACTTTTTCATGAGTTAAAGATGAAACCAAACATAGCTCAAAAGGGAATTTCTGGAAAGGAAAACTCACAAGAAATGTGTTACTAGTCCATGGGTTATCCACAGCCAACCTCTCCGATAACGGTGGGTGACCTATTTTTCCTTTCATTTATTCATTATTTTAGCGCCGGCGAAGTAAATATTACAGTGACCGACGGACGGCGACGCGAGTGACGGACGGAGACGGATCCCTGTGCGTGCTGCGTGCGTGTGGGTGTGCTGCCCGCAAGACGGGATCTTTCCTTTCCTGATTCCAACACATTCTTGTTCCATCCAATGATGATGCGCTAGTCGCTAATCCGCACGAATTATCCGCAAGAATATCAGGGCTGGGGTTTCTCGGCGTTGGCGACGGGCGGAGCCACAGAAATGGGGGCCGAGAACAGCGGCTAATTTTAGCCAGCAGCGCGGAGGAAAAAGCCTGAGGCAGCCGCTCGCCCGCCTGCCTCCAAGAAACCGCGGCGATCTGTCGCCTATCCAATCGCCGCCGAACTCGAATTCGATTTGGTTTTTCCTGGGCGGTGGGAGAGGATGCAGTGGGTGGGCCTGAGCTCGCCGCCGGCGGCGCCGACGGCGGCGCCGACGGCTGTCTGGATGCGGCGGCGTCCAAGAACAACGAGATGGCCGCAGAGGAGCTCGTCCGCCGCACGGAGGGCGGTCGTGGCGGCCGCGTCCTCGTCCCCACCGTCATCCGATGCCAACTCGAGCTCCAACTCGCCGGGCAGTGACGAGGAGGCGGAGGAGGCCGCGGGGAAGGCGGAGGGTGACAAGACGGCGGCGGCCTTCTTGTTGAGGAGCCAGAAGTACGCTATGCTCAAGCAGCAGCTCGCCGTAGCCGCCCAACTCGAGGTACAGCCCGCAGAATGCGCAAATTGCTACTCCCTAAATAGTGATCTAAACACTCTTATATTAGTTTACAGAGGGAGTACCAACCAATGCAAATCTGTGCTGCTCGGCGACTGTAAGTTGCAATTTGTGGCAGGATTACAAGGAGGCGGCGAGGCTGAGGGACTCGTTGAGGTTGTTCGAGGAAGAAGAGCCCGTCCTCCGCCTCCGCCGCTCGCTGAAGAAGGCGGTCGAGGAGGAGAGGTTTGCGGTACTGCACTCATCCATTGCCATTGTTCCTGCTGCCAATTTTGCAGCATCTAGCATCTAGTTGCTACATTTCCGTACAAGAACACAGGAATGTAGAATTCCCCTTTAGGCATTGGCAAAGCTGGATCTTACCGCCCAGCTACGGTAAGAATAGCTGATTAAACCAAAATGACGCAGCGGCTTAGTATAGAAGTACGATGCTGCATAGCTTCTATCTCCCATTCCTGTGCTGACCACTGATTCAACAATTTAACTGGATGCCTTAGTGTTTTTCTCCCTCGTGTTTGAAGAGTCTATTGCAATGAAAGGAAGTCTTAAGGCAGACATTTTAACAAGCATGCGGCCATACTCTATCTCCTCTGTTCCACTCATGGTTGGAAATTGTGCCTTTTCTGTTATCATTGTTTGAACTGTCAATGTGATCAATACTTAGTGCTCAATTTGTACCACTTCACTCTTATAGGCTTAGAGCTATTTCGTCGTCTTACTGGTCTCAAACAAACATGTTTTGTTCTCCTCTTAGCATTCTATGGTGTTCATAAATTTTTTCTGCACTTGTACTTTTCAGGATGCTGCCAAGTACAGAGATGAACTGATGATTTTGGCTCCGCACTCCCTCCTCAAATGTTCTAGTGATGCTACAACTCTGGTATTTCTTCTGGTTGAATAATTCTCTGAAGCTGCAACTTTGTTATCTTTTCTAAAACTGAATTCTGACATCTCCCTTTCACAACACATAATCTGCTGAGTTTTCTAGGTAATCATTCGGCTGTTTGAACTTCAGCATTAAGGTTTACTATAATTTTGAAATTTTCTATGACATCATTGGAGCGTTGAAAAGACACCAGCTAGTTATGTGAGCAAGAATTCACTAGGAAACTTAGTAACTACTATGAAAAGCGAAAGAAACATAAGAGGCCAACAGGGTCAGGGTCTAGGAATTTTTTTGTACCTCACTTGGTCAAAACTGCACGCTTTGTGCACGACTAGGTCAATCCACATGTTATGGCACTCTTTTCTTTTTAACATAATCTCAACCTTTACTGGTGTTGGGTCTACCGCTCAACTTTTTGTACATGTTAGCATGCATGTTGAATTTACATGTGCCGTGGTTGATGTGCAATGCACCACTTCCCAACTCTGTTAATTCTTTGATTTAATTACATTTTATTGGAGGGAACTATTTACATGAAAGATGTGGTTGTGCGATGCTATTTCACATGTATAACTTGGGATGGCTGTAAGGATATGTTTTTTGGAAGTTCCGCTGTTAAGGAAAAGCTGAACCAACCTAGGAATTGATCAGAACTACTTATTTTCTCATAATCTTCGTCATAGTACTACATTTTAATGATATATAGATAAAAAATTCTTTACACCGTTGACCAATTTCAACTTGATTTCCTAATATTGTTGAGAAATTTGGATGTTACAGGGGATAAGGGTTCAAGTCAGGAGTGTCTATATTGAAAGCCGGAGCCAACCCTTAAAGGGGAAGTTCTTTTTTGCCTACAGAATCAGAATTACAAATAATTCTCAGCGTGCTGTACAGCTTCTCAGACGACGCTGGATTGTCACTGATGCGAATGGAAGGACAGAGAATGTTTGGTTAGTCTTTGTGATATAATCACCACATTGTAATTATCTTAATCAAAACACTAATAAGACTTGTTCAATTCTTGTCAGGGGTGTTGGTGTAGTGGGAGAGCAACCTGTGATATTCCCAAAGACGGGTTTTGAGTACTCATCCGCATGCCCACTAAACACTCCAAATGGGAGAATGGTAAGATGATACAGGTTTCTTTTCTTGCACAATTTCTTCACAACCCATGCCTCCATGTTTTTAAAGAAGACAGTACTGGTCCACTTGTACCCACACAAGAGATTCTTATGATTCTTTGATCTCTGGAACTCATACCGAAGACTTGGCACCTTATCCTCGACTCAGTTGTTTTGAGCTGTTTGTTGCATTTGGATGTTTACGCCTTGCGGCATATCTGAAAAGTTAAGCTTGACCTGAATAAATGTTCTGAATTGCAGGAAGGTGATTTTGAGATGAAGCACATTGACAAGGTTGGATCCTCGACATTCAATATCGCTATCGCACCATTCTCTCTGTCAATCCTCGGGGACGACAACGACGCTCCCCTCTGAAGGTGATTGAGTAGCAGGGCGATTTTGAAGAAAACGGCAATGCCAGTAAGAGTTTGCACAAATACACAAACACTTGTTAGCGAAGTATTTAGAGCACGGAACTTAGTCCAGACTGATGTTATATCTACTATGAAAAAAAGAGTGAAATGTGAATGGTGGAGGTATTGGAATGTATGGAAATTAACACGGATCTTGTAAATTTGTGGGCTATGAGCGCTTACTGTATCAATTCCACTTTTGAATGTACAGCATATAGAAAGCTTTGTTGATTTGCGTGTTTAGTGGAGTATGGCGTTGCAGAGGCCGGGCTCCATGGAGCCCGTTTTGCGAAATAATAATAAATGGACAATTTGTGTGTATTCAAGTAGGTACAAACACATATGTATGTTCTTCAAGTAGGTACAGGTTTCATCAGGTAATTCGATTATTCGCATGCTACAAAAAAAAGATAAATATCTAGCCCAAAAACAACAAACAAAAAGCCCATTTTAATCTGTGTGTATTTATCTTTTTTGTATACATTACATATGAACATATATGTTCATCAAATTTTATATGTGTATATTACAAATTTTACACACACAGACACACACACATCTATGTATATACTTTTTTCTCAATATGTGGAAATAGTATTTTCGCTAAAAAAATAAAGAGCACTATGGAGCTCAGCCTCTGTATGCACTTTTCGGTGTTTAGTGCCTCTTTGATCGGAGGATCGTTATCGTTAGGAATTAGTGGTACGTAGTTGTTTGATTTGTATAATGTTATATTAATCTGGTCACACTAAAATATACAAGAAAACTTCGAATGTAGAAGTATATAGCTGGTGATCTACCTACATCGTGAAATATCACTGCACATGATAGAGCAGTAAAAAAAACAAGAAAAAAGGTAATAATTTATATGCACTCACTGAAAGTGGAATAAGCGGATGGATATAATAATTCCTAATGGTAATGCTAACTGGCGAACGTTTGCTGGAAAGAAACTCCCCACAAACGCCTTCACAGCCATTTGATCTAGATATACGGTGGTAGTTTTTAGAAAAACATTGCCTTCTCTACGAGGAATTGTCATGTTAGTCTAAAATTGGCTACAACCCCTATAACTAAAATTGCCATGAAAAACGTTCGCAAATACCATCCTCCTCAACAAGCGTTCGCCAGCTAAAAGGGTCCATTCCTAAAGTATTTAATATGTCATATGCATACATGTCATATGTGGTTTGGTCATCACATCAATAAAAATTTGTTACCCCCTTGGCCCCTAAAGAGGCGGCATATCAATTGAGTCTACTAGATTACCCGTTGCGCCAAATGGCCCAAGGTCCTAGTTCAAACCCAGAGTTGTTTGCTAAAAAGTGCTTATCACCGTGGTAATATTTTGTATCCTTTGTAATGCTTAAAAATGAGGAGAAGGATTATTTGAAAATATGTAGCATCATTTTCAATAATCTGTACCATTTTCTTCTATTTTTATAAATATTTATGCTAATATGGGAAAAAAAGGCATACAGTGGTTTATTATATATTCATCAGGGTGCAATGCAATGTGGACCTAATTTGTGCCTCTTTGCCTAGATCTAATCTAACCCATTGCACCAAATAACATGGATTCAAGCCTCTTCCGACAGTAGGTCCACTGTGTCTTAGGGGTAGGGGTAAATACATCACAGTAGCATGGATTCAACAAAAGTGTACTTCCGTGAGAACAAAATACTTCTTTTTTGCGGGTGGGTGAGAGCAAAAGACGGTGGCAAGTTTCTTCAGTGACTTTATAAGGCCCTTCTAGTAGCGTATGTTGGTCTGCAACTTCACTGGTCATTGGTGTGGTTTTTATTGCCGTTGCATCAAACAATCCTCCTCCTTTCCGTTGATAAAAAAAAATCACAACTCACAACCTTGGAGCGCATGGGCAGAAGCCTATAGTTTTTTTTGCGAATAAATTCTTTCATTACTCAGAGTTTAAATGTTACAATCTCGTCCTACAAGTTCCATGACCTCATCTAGTCCAGAGCCTAGCTAAACCATAGTCCGACGGCACACCTTACCAAAATTAGCCAAGGCATGACTAACATTATTACAATTTCGACGAGCATGAGCAACGCAAGAACTCCTTTCTTACTACTGATTATCCCTCTAACGATGAAAGCATACTTAGACTTGTTCCTATGTCCTTCTTTGATCATCCTGGGTTATAGTACCACATATAAGAAATCATAAATTTGCAATATCCACTTACATATTGGCAGCATGTGCCAAGTAGCACATTGAGGTGAAGGTAACAGATAAGCAAAATACACATGCATGCTTATGAAGTTATGAGAGCATATGGATTTAGGAGGCACACAAATTCTAGTCTATGAACCTACATGCAAATAAATATCATATTAGTATGCAACATTTCAGGCAGCAGAGCATGCAACATAGGAAATTCTAAACCATATGACAACAATTGGTCGTGCAACTTGCTCTCACTGTGAAAAAACATTAAAATGTAGGAGTATATCTTTTGAGTACCAAGAAATCAAGGCAAAAGTCTCACAATAGGTAACAATTGACATGCAACAATGGCAAACACACTACTTCTTTTGCTTTTTTGATACCAAACGCATGTATTCTGGATGAAATTAGTGCAGCGATACTAATACAATAAGAACGATGACATGATGTAGACAAGATCTATTCATGTAGGAATAGACCCCATCTTTTTATCCTTAATGGCAACGATACATGCATGTCACTTCTCCTTCTGTCACTGAGATTGAGCACCGCAAGATCGTACCTATCACAAAGCACCTCTTCCCATTGCAAGAAAAATCAATCTAGTTGGCCAAACCAAACCAAAGTTTTGGAGAAGAAATACGAGGCTATAATAATCATGTATATAAGAGATCAAAGAACACTCAAATAATATTCATAGATAGATCTGATCATAAACTCACAATTCATCAGATCCCAACAAACGCACTGCAAAAATTCATTACATCAAATAGATCTACAAGAACATCGAGGAGAACATTGTATTGAGAATCAAAAAGAGAGAAGAAGCCATCTAGCTACTACCTACGGACCCGTAGGTGTGTGATAAACTACTCACGCATCATCGGAGGAGCACCAATGAGGATGATGAACCCCTCCGCGATCGTCTTCCCCTCCGGCAAAGTGCCGGAATAGGGCTCTATATTAGATCTCGTGGTTCTAGAACTTGCGGCGACTGGAATTGTTTTTCGTCGACTCCCTAGGGTTTCTGGAATATTTGGGTATTTATAGAGCTAAGAGGCGGTGGAGAGGGGGCATGTGGGCCCCACTAGCCACTAGGGTGCGCTAGGGGCCTCTAGCGCACCCTGGTGCCTTGTGGGCCCCATGGGCCTCCCCTTTGGTACTTCCTTGGTTCCCAAGTTGTTTTCTGGGCAGAAAAAAATCTCCAAAAAGTTTCGTGGCATTTAGACTTCGTTTGGTACTGATATTCTACGAAGTAAAAAACAAGCAAAACACAGCAACTGGCACTGGGCACTATGTCAATAGGTTAGTCCCAAAAAATGATATAAAGTTGCTATAAAATGAATATAAAACATCCAAGAATGATAATATAACAACATGGAATAATAAAAAATTATAGATACGTTGGAGACGTATCACGTGCCTACGGGACCCCCGTGCGCACGGGCCCAACTTATCCCGTGCGCACGGGCCTCCCAGGTTTCGGCTGAGGGCACCCTTTCTTGCCTCTCAAGTTGTCCCCTTTCCCCCTCAACCTATATATTTCGTACCTAGGCTATTAGTTAGGGTTAGCAAAGTATATGAGAGATATTTAGAGAGCTTTGCTCCTTCTACCCCTCCTCTTGGAGATCAAGACCTCTTTGGAGAGGATCCCAAGTGGATTTCAGGACCTCCTCTTAGTAGAAGACTATCATCAAGACCTCACCTCCTTAGGAGTGGGAAGAACTTTACCTAGGGCTTGTTTCCTTGGATTGTGCTTATATTCTTGTGGATCTATGTGTTTGCTATTCTAATGGATGTGTAATTGGGTTTTGTTGGAGTGAATTCCTCTGTGTGTTCTTGGTGTTCATCCCTTTTCCCCTCCAAGTGCGAAAAGATCCCTCTTAGGGTTACACCCTACAACAGTAGTACTTTGCTTCGAGGGCTAATAGACTTTCGCAATAAGTATATGAGTTCTTTATGACTAATGTGAGTCCATGGATTATACACACTCTTGCATTTCGCAATTTGCTAGCCTCTTCGGTACCGTGCATTGCCCTTTCTCACCTCGAGATGTGGTGCAAACTTCGTCGGTGCATCCAAACCCCGTGATATGATACGCTCTATCACACATAAGCCTCCTTATACCTTCCTCAAAACAGCCACCATACCTACCTATTATGGCATTTCCATAGCCATTCTGAGATATATTGCCATGCAACTTCCACTGTTCCGTTTATTATGACACACATTATCATTTTCATATTGCTATGCATGATTATATAGCTGACGTAGTATTTGTGGCTCAGCCACCATTCATCATTTTTATGCTCCCTCTGTAAACTAATATACGATCATTTATATCACTAAAGTAGTGATCTAAACGCTTTTATATTAGTTTACAGAGGGAGTATATCATTCCACATCCCGGTACACTGCCAGAGGCATTCATATAAAGTCATATTTTGTTCTAGTATCGAGTTGTAATTTTGAGTTGTAAGTAAATAGAAGTGTGATAATCATCATTATTCATTATTAGAGCATTGTCCCAGTGAGGAAAAGGAGAGTCCAAAAAGAGCCCAGAAAAAAGAGGCAAAAAAGAGCTCACCAAAAAAAGAGAAGGGGCAATGTTACTATATTTTTCCATGCTTGTACTTGAAAGTAGCACCATATTTTTCATATAGAGCCTCCTATGTAGTCACTTTCATATACTAGGGGGAATTTTTCATTATAGAACTTGGCTTGTATATTCGGATGATGGGCTTTCTCAAATGCCCGAGGTCTTCTAGAGCAAGCAAGTTGGATGCACACCTACTTAGTTTTCAGTCTGAACTTTCATACACTTATAGCTTTTAGTGCACCCATTGCATGGCAATCCCTACTCCTTGCATTGACATCAGTTGATGGACATCTCCATAGCCTGTTGATTAGCCGCATCGATGTGAGACTTTCTACCGTTTTTGTCTTCTTCATATTAATCTCTACCATCGTATTCTATTCCACCCATTAGTGCTATATCCATGGCTTGCGCTCATGTATTACGTGGGGGTTGAAAAAACTAAAGCGTGTTAAAAAGTATGAACCAATTGCTTGGCTAACACTGGGGTAGTGCATGATTTACATTTTGTGTTAAGAAGATGGAGCATGACAAGGCTATATGGTTTTGTAGGGATAGCGTTCTTTAGCATTTTTATTTTGAAAGACATGATTGTTTGTTAGTATGCCTGAGTATTGATGTCTTTATGTCAAATTATAGACTATTGCTTTGAATCACTCAGATCTAAATATTCCTACCATAAAAGAAATATTACATTATAAACATGTTAGGTAGCATTCCACATCAAAAATTTTGTTTTTACCATTTACGTACTCGAGGACGAGCATGAATTAAGCTTGGGGATGCTTGATACGTCTCCAACGCATCTGCAATTTTTGATTGTTCCATGCTATTATAGTATCAATCTTGGGTGTTTTATATGCAATTATATATCTTTTTTGGGACTAACCTATTAACCTAGTGCAAGTGCCAGTAGCTGTTTTTTACCTGTTTTTGGTTTTCCAGCAGTACCAAAACAAGTCGAAATGCTACTGAACTTTTTAATGATTTTCTTCGACAAGAGAGACCCTAGGAGCTTTGGGAGGAGACCAGAAGGCAAATGAGGAGACAACAAGGCAACAGGGCGTGCCGTGATTCCACCTCCATAAATTCTCTAAAATTAGGAAACCAACAAAGAGGCACCCAAAATACTTTTTCCACCGCAACAAGTTTTTGTTCTTCTGCGATCTCATCTGGAGGCCTTTTTTGTACTCTGCCGGAGGGGGATTCAATTACGGAGGACTTCTACATCAACCTTGCTGCCCTTCCGATGATGTGTGAGTAGTTTACCACATACCTAAGGGTCCATAGCTAGTATCTAGATGGATTTTTCTCTCTCTTTGATCTTCAATACAATGTTCTTCTCGATATTCTCGGAGATCTATTCGATGCAATCTTCTTTTGTGATGTGTTTTGTTTGGATGCGTTGAATTGTGGGTTTACGATCATATTATTTGTGAATATTAATTGAGTCTTCTCTAAATTCTTTTATGCATGATTATTGTAGCTTTGTATTTCTCTCTGATCTATTTGTTTGATTTGGCCAACTAGATTGATTTATCTTGCAACTGGAGATGTGCTCTGTAATGGGTTCAATCTTGCGGTGCTCTATATCCCAGTGACAAAGTTGAAGGAAATATGCCCTAGAGGCAATAATAAAGTTATTATTTATATTTCCTAATATCATGATAAATGTTTATTATTCATGCTAGAATTGTATTAACCGGAAACTTGGTGCATGTGTGAATACATAGACAAAACAGAGTGTCCCTAGTATGCCTCTACTTGACTAGCTCGTTAATCAAAGATGGTTAAGTTTCCTAACCATAGACATGTGTTGTCATTTGATGAACGGGATCACATCATTAGATAATGATGTGATGGATAAGACCCATCCGTTAGCTTAGCATAATGATCGTTAAGTTTTATTGCTATTGCTTTCTTCATGACTTATACATATTCCTCTGACTATGAGATTATGCAACTCCCGAATACCGTAGGAACACCTTGTGTGCTATCAAACGTCACAACGTAACTGGGTGATTATAAAGATGCTCTATAGGTGTCTCCGAAGGTGTTTGTTGAGTTGGCATAGATCAAGATTAGGATTTGTCACTCCGTGTATCGAAGAGGTATCTCTGGGCCCTCTAGGTAATGCACATCACTATAAGCCTTGCAAGCAATGTAACTAATGAGTTAGCTGCAGGATGATGCATTATGGAACGACTAAAGAGACTTGCCAGTAACGAGATTGAACTAGGTATGATGATACCGACGATTGAATCTCAGGCAAGTAACATACCGATGGCAAAGGGAATAACCTATGTTGTTATGCGGTTTGACCGATAAAGATCTTCATAGAATATGTAGGAGCCAATATGAGCATCCAGGTTCCGCTATTGGCTATTGACCGGAGAGGTGTCTCGGTCATGTCTACATAGTTCTCAAACCCGTAGGGTCCGCACGCTTAACGCTCGATGACGATTTGTATTTGTGAGTTATGTGTTTTGGTGAACGAAATTTGTTCGGATTCCCGGATGAGATCACAGACATGACGAGGAGTCTCGAAATGGTCGAGAGGTAAAGATTGATATATTGTATTCGGACACCGGAAGGGTTCCGGAGTGTATCGGGTACATACCAGAGTACCGGAGGGGTTACCGGAACCCTCCGGGGAAAGTTATTGGGCCTAATGGTCCATAGTGGAGGAGAGAAGATAGGCCACAGGAGGTGGGGCGCGCCCCCGTTGCCCCAATCCGAATTGGGCAAGGGGAGGAGGCACGGCCCCCCTCTTTCCTTCTCCATCTCCCTCCTTTCCCCTTTCCCCCTCTCTGTTAGAAGGAAAGGGGTGGGGGGGGGGGCGAATCCTACTAGGTTTGGAGTCCTAGTAGGACTCACCCCCTTGGTGCGCCTCCCCCTTAGCCGGCCTCCTCCTCCCTCCTCCTTTATATATGTGGGTAGAGGGAACCCCAAAGGCACAACATCAATTGTCTTAGCCGTGTGCGGTGCCCCCCTCCAAAGTTTACCACCTCGGTCATATTATCGTAGTGCTTAGGCGAAGCCCTGCACAGATCACATCATCAACACCGTAACCACACCGTCATGCTGACGAAACTCTCCATCGACCCTCTACTAGATCGAGAGCTCGTGGGACTTCATTGTGCTGAACATGTGCTAAACACGGAGGTACCGTACGTTTGGTACTTGGATCGGTTGGATCGTGAAGACGTTCGACTACATCAACCACGTTACTAAACGCTTCCGCTTTCGGTCTACAAGGGTACGTGGACACACTCTCCCCTCTCGTTTCTATGCATCTACTAGTTAGATCTTGCGTGATCGTAGGATTTTTTTTGAATTACTACGTTCCCCAACAGTGGTATCAGAGCCAGGTCTATGCGTAGATGATATATGCATGAGTAGAACACAAAGAGGTGTGGGCGATAATAGTCATACTGCTTACCACCAATGTCTTACTTTGATTCGGCGGTATTGTTGGATGAAGCGGCCCAGACCGGCATTACATGACCGCGTTCATGAGACTAGTTCTACCGACGTGCTTCACACACAGGTGGCTAGCGGGTGTTTGTTTCTCCAACTTTAGTTGAATCCAGTTTGACTATGGCCGATCCTTGTTGAAGGTTAAAACAGCACAATTGATGAAAAATCATTGTGGTTTTGATGCATAGGTAAGAACGGTTCTTGCTAGAAGCCCGTAGCAGCCACGTAAAACTTGCAGCAACAAAGTAGAGGACGTCTAACTTGTTTTTGCAGGGCATGTTGTGATGTGATATGGTCAAGACGTGAGGAGATATAAATTGTTGTATGAGATGATCATGTTTTGTAGAAGTTATCGGCAACTAGCAGAAGCCTTATGGTTGTCGCTTTATTGTATGAAATGCAATCGCCATGTAATTGCTTTACTTTATCACTAAGCGGTAGCGATAGTCGTAGAAGCATTAGTTGGCGAGACGACAACGACGCTACGGTGAAGATCAAGGTGTCAAGCCGGTGACGATAGAGATCATGATGGTGCTTTGGAGATGGAGATCAAAGGCACAAGATGATGATGACCATATCATGTCACATATTTTGATTGCATGTGATGTTTATCTTTTATGCATCTTATTTTGCTTAGTACGACGGTAACATTATAAGATGATCTCTCACTAAATTTCAAGGTATAAGTGTTCTCCCTGAGTATGCACCGTTGCTACAGTTCGTCGTGCCGAGACACCACGTGATGATCGGGTGTGATAAGCTCTACGTTCACATACAACGGGTGCAAGCCAGTTTTGCATATGCAGAATACTCGGGTTAAACTTGTCGAGCCTAGCATATGTAGATATGGCCTTGGAACACTGAGACCGAAAGGTCGAACATGAATCATATAGTAGATACGATCAACATAGAGATGTGCACCATTGAAAACTACTCCATCTCACGTGATGATCGAACATGCTTTAGTTGATATGGATCGTGTGATCATTTAGATGACTAGAGGGATGTCTATCTAAGTGGGAGTTCTTAAGTAATATGATTAATTGAACTTTAATTTATCATGAACTTAGTCCTGATAGTATTTGCAAATTATGTTGTAGATTAATAGCCCGCGTTATAGTTCCCCGTTTATCTTTGATATGTTCCTAGAGAAAAATAAGTTGAAAGATGATAGTAGCAATGATGCGGACTAGATCCATGATCTGAGGATTATCCTCATTGCTGCACAGAAGAATTATGTCCTTGATGCACTGCTACGTGATGGACCTATTGTAGGAGTAGATGCAGACGTTATGAACATTTGGCAAGCTCGGTATGATGACTACTTGATAGTTTAGTGCGTCATGCTTTACGGCTTAGAACTGGGACTTCAAAAATGTTTTGAACGCCGCGGAGCATATGAGATGTTCCAAGAGTTGAAATTGGTATTTCAGACTCATGCCCATGTCGAGAGGTATGAGACCTCTGACAAGTACTTGAAAGCACAAGTGCTCCCTGGGTGGTTTTGGTAATTAATGTCAACATATCTCTTGTTGGACTAACACTTTTACCTAGTATGTTTCAGATAAGTTCAACAATGGAGTGGCATGGACTAGAGGATGTGGAACCCCTTCAAGATGCTAAGGACAAAGGATTGGCTCAAGCTTCAAGATCAAGACTCTAAATTTTCTATTTTAGTGATCCAAGATCACATTGAGTCTATAGGAAAAGCCAATACTATCAAGAGGGGACGAGGTGTTGCTTAATGGCTTGCTTGCTCAAAGTGCTTAGTGATATGCTCCAAAACCCTCAACTACCTTCCCACATCCACATATGACCTAAACCAAAAGTCAAACTCGGCCCCACCGATTCTTTCTATCCGGAGCCACCGAGTTCAGTTAACATAGCCACTGCCAGAAACCCTAATCAGTTTGGTCTCACCGATGGGATCTCGGTCTCACCGAGATGGGCTTGCAAACTCTCTGTTACCTGTTGCAATATTTTCGGTCCCACCGAGATATGCAATCGGCCCCACCGAGTTTGCTTGGCCAACTCTCTGTTTCGCTTATTACCCAAATCGGTCCCACCGAGTTTGAGTAATCGGTCAAACCGAGTTTTGGTTTTACCCTAACCCTAGCACATTGGTCCTACCAAGTTGCATCTCAGTCCCACCGAAAATCCTAACGGTCACTAGGTTTGCTGAATCGGTCCGACCGAGTTTAACCATTCGGTCCCACCGAGTTTGGCAAATTGTGTGTAATGGTTAGATTCTGTGTGGAGGCTATATATACCCCTCCACCCACTCTTCATTTGTGGAGAGAGCCATCAGAACATACCTACACTTCCAATACACATTTTCTGAGAGAGAACCACCTACACTTGTGTTGAGGTCAAGATATTCCATTCCAACCATATGAATCTTGATCTCTAGCCTTCCCCAAGTTGCTTCCACTCAAATCTTCTTTCCACCAAATCCAAATCCCGTGAGAGAGAGTTGAGTGTTGGGGAGACTATCATTTGAAGCACAAGAGCAAGGAGTTCATCATCAACACACCATTTGTTACTTCTTGGAGAGTGGTGTCTCCTAGATTGGCTAGGTGTCACTTGGGAGCCTCCAACAAGATTGTGGAGTTGAACCAAGGAGTTTGTAAGGGCAAGGAGATCGCCTACTTCGTGAAGATCTACCGCTAGTGAGGCAAGTCCTTCATGGGCGACGGTCGTGATGGAATAGACAAGGTTGCTTCTTCGTGGACCCTTCATGGGTGGAGCCCTCCGTGGACTCGCGCAACAGTTACCCTCCGTGGGTTGAAGTCTCCATCAACGTGGATGTACGATAGCACCACCTATCGGAACCACGACAAAAACCTCCGTGTCTCCAATTGTGTTTGAATACTCCAAACCCTTCTCTTTACATTCTTGCAAGTTGCATGCTTTACTTCCCGCTGCTCATATACTCATTGCATGCTTGCTTGATATGTATTGTGTTTGTTAAACTTGTTCCTAAACTCCACTTAAACTTAAGAATATTAAAAACTGCAATGTTTGGCAATTAGTGTCTAATCACCCCCCTCTAGACACCTCTTCTCGATCCTTTCAATTGGTATCAGAGCATTGGTCTCCATTGCCTTGGTTTAAACACCATTGGAGGAAGATGGATGTGTCTACTTTGGGGAGTCTTAGACATAGAGTGCCTATTCTTGGTGGAGAGTATTTTCATGAGTGGAAAAATGAAATGCTTGAGATTTTCAATGAATATCATTTGAACAAGTACATTACTAGCCCTTGTGCACCTCATGTTGATCCTTTGCACCCTACCCTAGATGAAGATATTGACATGATTCACAATCTTAGAACTGTTAATCTTATCACTAGAGGCTTGCCTAGAAACTTGATTGGATGTTTGCCTACTCTTAAGGGTGCCTACACCATATGGTAATTTCTTGAGGAACTCTTTGCAAATCATTCCTTGAAAGATCTAGATGAAATCCTCCATAAGTCTATTGCTTTGATTAAGATGAGTTCCAATGATCCCAAATTTGGTGACTGCTTATTTGAGCTTACTGAACTTACGAGTGCCAAAGGAGATGTTGGAATCATTAGCAATATCATTTCCAGAGCTATTAGAATTCATAAAGATAACTATAGAAATGATCATTTATCTAATGAACTGCCCTCTCTAGGAATTGATCAATCACAAGATGATGTTGAACATGAATACTCGGATGAGGATGATGATAGTGACTATGATCTCGATGATGCGATGAGACACTTTGGTCTTATGGCAAATCTTCGCGGCTACATGGCTGGAGGAAAGGAATGGGTCCTTGATAGTGGATGTACTGATCATATGACCGGAGATAAAGACATGTTCCGTGAGCTTGCTGAAAATGACGGCCCTCGAAAGGGTAAGGTGGTTGGCCTTGGTAAGGTGGCCATCTCACATGATAGCTCCATACAAAATGTCATGCTCATTGAATCTCTTGGCTACAACTTACTTTCAGTATCTAGACTTGCTGATTTCGGTTTCAATGTCTTATTCACTGAAGTAGATTGCCAAGTGTTTCGTAGAGACAATCATAAAATGGTCTTTACCGGTATACGTAGAGGAGATCTTTACATTGTTGATTTCACTAAAAAGGCTCAAC
This sequence comes from Triticum dicoccoides, assembly GCF_002162155.2. NCBI lineage: Eukaryota > Viridiplantae > Streptophyta > Magnoliopsida > Poales > Poaceae > Triticum > Triticum dicoccoides. The sequence goes on from NC_041380.1 coordinate 113,686,034, forward strand.
CTAAAACTTTCTTAATTGCTAAATCTTCTAAAGGTTGGTTGTGGCATAGGAGACTAGGTCATGTTGGTATGCGAAATCTTGATAAGCTTATTAAAGGTGATCATATCCTTGGAATAAAAGATGTCATATTTGACAAGGATAGACTTTGTAGTGCTTGTCAAGCAGGGAAACAAGTTGGAGGAAGTCACCGCGTGAAGAACATCATGACCACAAGAAGACCACTCGAGCTACTTCACATGGATCTCTTTGGTCCAAATGCCTACAAGAGTCTCGGTGGTAACTCATTTGGTCTAGTCATAGTTGATGATTTTTCAAGATTTACGTGGGTGTTCTTTCTTGATGACGAATCGCAGGTCCAAAAGATCTTCAAAAACTTCGCTAGGAAGGCCCAAAATCAGTTTGACGTGAAGATCAAGAAGGTTCGGAGTGACAATGGAATGGAGTTCAAGAACGCAAATGTGGACACCTTTCTTGACAAAGAAGGGATTTCACACGAGTTCTTGGCTACATACACACCTCAACAAAATGGAGTTGTTGAAAGGAAGAACCGGACTCTTATCGAGATGGCAAGAACGATGCTTGATGAGTACAAAACGCCAAAGCACTTTTGGGCGGAAGCAGTTGAGACAGCTTGCCATGCAATAAATCGCTTGTATCTTCACAAGCTACCCGGCAAGACGGCATACGAGCTCCTCACCGGTAACAAACCCCAAGTTGGATACTTTCGAGTATTCGGCTCAAAGTGCTACATTCTTGATAAGCATCGTTGTTCTAAATTTGCTCCTAAATCTCATGAATGTTTCCTACTTGGCTATGGCTCAAACTCTCACACTTACCTTGTCTACAACAATTTCACCCGAAAGGTTGAAGAGACGGTAGATGTGAAGTTTGATGAATCTAACGGCTCGCAAGTAGAGCAATTGCCAATTGATGTAGGAGACAAAGACCCTTCGGAAGCAATTCAAGACTTGTCCATTGGTAAGATTCGTCCAACAGAAGTGAAGGAGAGTACCTCATCCATCCAAGTGGAAGCTTCTACCTCACGATAAGGTGAACCAAGAGTTGATACGGAAGCATCCACAAGTGGGATACGCCAAGATGAAGAAAACGAGGGAGCACACCAAGATGAACATCAACAACCTCCTTCTCAACCACGACAAGAGAACGACAACGTCAACAATGAAGAAGGCCAAGAAGAAGAACAAGATGAAGAGGATGTTCCACCCCGACCCAAGCAAAATCTTTCACGAGTTCGAGCAAGAATTGCTAAGGATCATCCCATCGAGCAAATATACAATGATATCCAAACCGGGAGAATCACTCGCTCTAAAACTCGTTTAGCTAACTTTTTTGAACATTACTCATTCATCTCTAGCATTGAACCTATGAAGGTTGAAGAAGCATTGGAGGATCCGGATTGGATAATGCTATGCATGAAGAGCTACACAACTTTGAGAGAAATCAAGTGTGGACATTAGTCGAGAAACCCGACAACAACCACAACATCATTGGTACCAAATGGGTGTTTCGCAACAAGCAAGATGAAGATGGACAAGTGGTTCGCAACAAAGCACGTCTCGTCGCCCAAGGCTACACACAAGTTGAAGGTATGGACTATGGTGATACATATGCTCCCGTTGCTAGACTTGAGTCCATTCGCATCTTACTTGCTTATGCTAATCACCATGATATCACCTTGTACCAAATGGACATTAAGAGTGCTTTTCTAAATGGCAAAATCGAAGAGGAAGTTTATGTTAAGCAACCTCCCGGCTTCGTCAATCCTAAGAAACCTAATCATGTTCACAAACTTCACAAAGCCCTTTATGGTCTTAAACAAGCTCCTAGAGCATGGTATAAATGCTTGACCAAGTTCCTTATTGAAAAAGGCTTTGAAATTGGTAAAATTGATTCTACTCTTTTTACTAAAAGGGTTAATGGAGAACTATTTGTGTGCCAAATTTACGTTGATGATATCATATTTGGTTCAACTAACCCTCATTTTAGTGATAAGTTTGGAAAGCTAATGTCGGAGAAGTTTGAGATGTCTATGATGAGTGAACTCAAATTCTTTCTCGGTTTGCAAATCAAGCAAACTAAGGAAGGTACCTTTGTCTCTCAAACGAAGTACACCAATGACTTATTCAAGAAGTTCAATATGCAAGAATGCAAAGGTATGACTACACCCATGCCTACTAGTGGACATCTTGATTTGACAAAAGATGGTGAACCAGTTGATCAAAAGGTTTATCTCTCTATGATTGGTTCATTGTTATATCTATGTGCCTCTCGTCCGATATTATGCTAAGTGTGTGCATGTGTGCACGATATCAAGCTCCTCCTAAAGAATGTCATCTTAAGGCTGTGAAAAGGATAGTGAGATACCTAATCCATACACCAAATTTTGGCATTTGGTATCCTAAGAGGTCCTCTTTTGATCTTGTTGGCTACTCCGATTCAGACTATGCCGGAGACAAGGTTGATAGAAAGTCCACTTCGGGTACTTGTCAATTCCTTGGTAGATCTCTTGTGTCTTGGTCTTCCAAGAAACAAAACTCGGTATCCTTATCCACCGCCGAAGCGGAATACATTGCCGCTGGTTCATGTTGCGCTCAATTACTTTGGATGACCCAAACTCTTAAAGATTATGGGATATATGTGAAACATGTTCCATTGCTATGTGACAATGAAAGTGCTATTAAGATTGCTCACAATCCCATGCAACATTCTCGAACTAAGCATATTAAAGTTCGTCATCATTTCATTCGAGATCACGTTGCAAAAGGGGACATTAACCTTAAGCATGTTCGCACCGATAAGCAATTGGCGGATATATTCACTAAACCACTTGATGAGAAAGTGTTTTGCAGGTTGAGAGGTGAATTGAACATCATTGATGCGTCAAACTTGGAGTAGGAACTCCATTTGATACATGCGAGGCATGAGCCTATGACTAATCCTCGATATTTCTCTTATGATGCTATTCATATGTCTTGGATATATTTGTACCTTGCATGTTATCTAACCCGTGTAGGTACTTGGTTGAATCTAAATCTATGAGATTGCAACTCACTCACATCTTGAGCAATCTCTACATCACCAAGTTTCTACACAATGGTGGTTGAAGACAAGGAAGCACGAAACCATTCAAACATATCCTCTGGCAAATTTCATGTTGAGTCTCATGATTGTCATTTTGGACACACAAGTGCTCTTCCTTGCAAAGCTAACCCATGTAGGTAGATGAACTCAAACTCCAAGTGGTGCTCCCAACCCTTGATGAACTACATCAACCTTGAGCAACCCACACAAGTTCAACTACATGAACAAGATCAACACCACCACCCAAGGTATGTTATTCCATCTTAAAGAAGATTTACTCCAAGTCATGAGTCAAAGCAACTCGACAAGATGTGAATACATCAAAAGGCTTAAATGAAAAATGGTAACCCCATTTTGAGCTTAAATGATGAGTATGATCTATGATCAAGTGCTCTCACTTGACTCCTAAGTCAATATACTCTAACATAGGTGACTTTGTCACCGACCATTTCTAGATGAAGTTCTCTAGTGTTTCTCCGTGCTTTTGCATTTGCATATTTGTTTCCCCTTTCAAAAAAAACTTCATCTAGAACCTTTAGTTTCTTTTCTTTCCTTTTTGTTCTGCATTTTCTGCATCAAATTCATTGCAAATCTTTCAGTTAATTCATTGCATATCCTTGTGAGATCTTACTTGTCTAGTGAGCTGAGGTGACAAGTGGTTTCACTCTCATGAACTCGGTCACACCGGTTTGTTCTCTTCGGCCCAACTGAAATCCTTCGGTGCAACCGTAGCACACAACTCGGAGTCACCGATTTCATCACAGGAAAACCAACTTGCCACTTATTCCTGATTTCTATTTGCTCCAGCTCCACTCAATGATTCTTGTCCTCTGCCAGCATCATATTAGACATGCTGCTTTGCTCTGTGACTCGAGGACCAACCCATTTGTATCACATGTCCAGAAGAGCCCTTCTTGGAAATTGATGTCAAAGGGGGAGAGAGAGATCACATCAAAGCTTAATCCTTCCTATAGGGGGAGAAAGAGAGAGTACTCAGGGGGAGAGAGTTTCTCAACTAGGAGAAAGTAATATCATCAAAGACCCCAGATGCTTGGTGTTCAAGAGGAGAGATGTCACATGTCTTTAATAGGGGAAAGACATGTTTGGTTGCTTGCTTTAGCTCAAGCTCTGTTGTTTCTTTTTTGTTGCTCTGATTTTCTGTTCCCTATCTTCTCCCAATATCCCATGCAGATTCAGGGGGAGCAAGACATCTAAGGGAAGGAAATCTCTGATTTTATTGAATATCTTTACCTTTGGGGGGCATGTCTATATTCAATGTGGTACTTAGTACTCACTCTACATGTCATCCCAGTCTTGGTTCTCTTGTGGTTTCTCTTGTTTGCTCTGGTCAGTAGGTATATCTGTGTTATTTAACCTTGTTTGCGCAGGTTCATCCCATCCTAAGCCAACTCAAGACCACAAGGTAAGTATATGCATCACAGTCATGTGAATGAGAAGTTCTTGCTGATGTACATACTGTTTGCAAGAAGGACTCATGAGCATGAAGGTACATTTCTCACATTCACATCATTTGCTCTGATGCATATAGCCAAGATACATGTAACACATTGCATACTCTGTCATGTTTACGCATTCACATGCTCCTATATTCAATATTCACATGATTGCATACATGTAGGGGGAGCCTATGCATGTTACATGTCTTTCCAAACCTTTACTTGCTATTCTCTATATCTTAATTTAAAGCTTTGATGTATGTTGTCATCAATTACCAAAAAGGGGGAGATTGAAAACACAAGTGCTCCCTGGGTGGTTTTGGTAATTAATGTCAACATATCTCTTGTTGGACTAACACTTTTACCTAGTATGTTTCAGATAAGTTCAACAATGGAGTGGCATGGACTAGAGGATGTGGAACCCCTTCAAGATGCTAAGGACAAAGGATTGGCTCAAGCTTCAAGATCAAGATTCTACATTTTCTATTTTAGTGATCCAAGATCACATTGAGTCTATAGGAAAAGCCAATACTATCAAGAGGGGATGAGGTGTTGCTTAATGGCTTGCTTGCTCAAAGTACTTAGTGATATGCTCCAAAACCCTCAACTACCTTCCCACATCCACATATGACCTAAACCAAAAGTCAAACTCGGCCCCACCGATTCTTTCTATCCGGAGCCACCGAGTTCAGTTAACATATCCACTGCCAGAAACCCTAATCAGTTTGGTCTCACCGATGGGATCTCGGTCTCACCGAGATGGGCTTGCAAACTCTCTGTTACCTGTTGCAATATTTTCGGTCCCACCGAGATATGCAATCGGCCCCACCGAGTTTGCTTGGCCAACTCTCTGTTTCGCTTATTACCCAAATCAGTCCCACCGAGTTTGAGTAATCGGTCAAACCGAGTTTTGGTTTTACCCTAACCCTAGCACATTGGTCCTACCGAGTTGCATCTCAGTCCCACCGAAAATCCTAACGGTCACTAGGTTTGCTGAATCGGTCCGACCGAGTTTAACCATTCGGTCCCACCGAGTTTGGCAAATTGTGTGTAACGGTTAGATTCTGTGTGGAGGCTATATATACCCCTCCACCCACTCTTCATTTGTGGAGAGAGCCATCAGAACATACCTACACTTCCAATACACATTTTCTGAGAGAGAACCACCTACACTTGTGTTGAGGTCAAGATATTCCATTCCAACCATATGAATCTTGATCTCTAGGCTTCCCCAAGTTGCTTCCACTCAAATCTTCTTTCCACCAAATCCAAATCCTGTGAGAGAGAGAGTTGAGTGTTGGGGAGACTATCATTTGAAGCACAAGAGCAAGGAGTTCATCATCAACACACCATTTGTTACTTCTTGGAGAGTGGTGTCTCCTAGATTGGCTAGGTGTCACTTGGGAGCCTCCAACAAGATTGTGGAGTTGAACCAAGGAGTTTGTAAGGGCAAGGAGATCGCCTACTTCGTGAAGATCTACCGCTAGTGAGGCAAGTCCTTCGTGGGCGACAACCGTGATGGAATAGACAAGGTTGCTTCTTCGTGGACCCTTCGTGGGTGGAGCCCTCCATGGACTCGTGCAACAGTTACCCTCCGTGGGTTGAAGTCTCCATCAACGTGGATGTACGATAGCACCACCTATCGGAACCACGACAAAAACCTCCATGTCTCCAATTGCGTTTGAATACTCCAAACCCTTCTCTTTACATTCTTGCAAGTTGCATGATTTACTTCCCCCTGCTCATATACTCATTGCATGCTTTCTTGATATGTATTGTGTTTGTTAAACTTGTTCTTAAACTCCACTTAAACTTAAGAATATTAAAAACTGCAACGTTTGGCAATTAGTGTCTAATCACCCCCCTCTAGACACCTCTTCTCGATCCTTTCAGTACTTCGCCTACAAGATGGAGGAGAATAGCTCAACCAATGAGCATGTGCTCAGAATGTCTGAGTACTACAATCGCTTGAATCAAGTGGGAGTTAATCTTCCAGATAAGATAGTGATTGACAGAGTTCTCTAGTCACTATCACCAAGTTACTGGAACTTCGTGATGAACTATAATATGCAAGGGATGACGAAAACGATTCCCGAGCTCTTCGCGATGCTAAAATCGGCGAAGATAGAAATCAAGAAAGAGAATCAAGTGTTGCTGGTTAACATGCCCACTAGTTTCAAGAAAAGGGGCAAAGGAAAAGAAAGGGAACTTCAAGAAAGAATGGCAAGCAAGTTTCCACTCCCGTGAAGAAACCCAAAGCTAGACCTATGCCTAAAACTGAGTGCTTCTACTGCAAAGGGAATGGTCATTGGAAGCAGAACTACCCCAAATACTTGGTGGATAAGAAGGATGGCAAAGTGAACAAAGGTATATTTGATATACATGTTATTGATGTGTACTTTACTAGTGTTCATAGTAGCCCCAGGGTATTTAATACCAGTTCTGCTGCTAAGATTAGTAACTCGAAACAGGAGCTGCAAAATGAACAGAGGCTAGTTAAGGGCGAGGTGACGATGTATGTGGGAAGTGATTCCAAGGTTGATAAGATCACCATCACATGCTCCCTCTACCTTCGGGATTAGTATTGGACCTAAGTAAATATTATTTGGTGTTTGCGTTGAGCATGAATATGATTGGATCATGTTTATTGCGATACGGTTATTCATTTAAGTCAGAGAATAATTATTGTTCTGTTTACATGAACAAAACCTTCTATGGTCTTACATCCAATGTAAATGGTTTGCTGAATCTCGATCGCAGTGATACACATATTGATAATATTGATGCCAAAAGGCGCAAAGTTAATAATGATAGTGCAACATGTTTGTGGCACATCCGTTTAGGTCATATTAGTGTAAAGCGCATGAAGAAACTCAATGTTGATGGGCTTTTGGAATCACTTGATTATGAAACACTTGATGCTTGCAAACCATGCCTCATGGGCAAGATGACTAAAACTCCGTTCTCCGAAACAATGGAGCGAGCCAATGACTTATTGGAAATAATACATAGCGATGTATGCGGTCCAATGAGTGTTGAGGCTCGGGGCGGGTATCGTTATTTTCTAACCTTCATAGATGATTTGTGCAGATATGAGTATATCCACTTAATGAAACACAAGTCTGAAACGTTTGAAAAGTTCAAAGAATTTCAGAGTGAAGTGGAGAATCATCGTAACAAGAAAATAAAGTTTCTACGATCTGATCACAGAGGCGAATATTTGAGTTACGAGTTTGGCCTTCATTTAAAACAATGTGGAATAGTTTCACAACTCACGCCACATGGAACACCACAGCGTAATGGTGTGTTCGAACATCATAACCGTACATTATTAGATATGGTGCGATCTTTGATGTCTCTTACCGATTTATCACTATCGTTTTGGGGTTATGCATTAGATACAACTGCATTCACGTTAAATAGGGAACCATCTAAATCCGTTGAGATGACACCGTATGAACTATGGTTTGGCAAGAAACCTAAGCTGTCATTTCTTAAAGTTTGGGGTTGCGATGCTTATGTGAAAAAAGTTTCAAACTGATAAGCTCGAACCCAAATCATAGAAGTGCGTCTTCAAAGGATACCCAAAAGAAACTGTTGGGTACACCTTCTATCACAGATCCGAAGGCAATATATTTGTTGCTAAGAATGGATCCTTTCTAGAGAAGGAGTTTCTCTCGAAAGAAGTGAGTGGGAGGAAATAGAACTTGATGAGGTAATTTAATGATGATGATCATGAAACTTCAGATCAAGTTACTACCGAACCTCGTAGGTCAACCAGAGTACGGTCTGCAACAGAGTGGTATGGTAGTCCTGTTCTGGAAGTTATGTTACTAGACCATGACGAACCTACGAACTATGAGGATGCGATGATGGGCCCAGATTCTGCGAAATGGCTTGAGGCCATGAAATCTGAGATGTAACATCCCAATTTTCCTAAATTAGGATGTTATTAGATCATTCATATGCATATCATATTTTTATTGCATTATTTGTCTTTCTGCAATATTCGAATCATTATGCAACAAAAGGCAATTTATTTGGAGTGGAGATAACATGACTTCTCCCCTATTTTAAAAATGTTGATAATGTGCATAATATTATTTCCAGTTCATCTGATATGTTCTGGTAATTTTGTGATCTTCAAAATATTTTATTTGATTGTTCTATTGCTGTTTGAGTGGCCTGTTGCATCAAAATGAATTTCTAATATTTCATTAGGTGAGGAACTAGTGTTCCTGTAGTTTATAGCTGTAGAGCTATTTTTACTATGTGTCTAGGTATTTTTATTTAGATTTTTTATTGTGTATGTTATTTTATTTATTTTGTTTTCTGCTGTTGTGTTTAAAAAAAAGAGCGCAACGCCCCAGTCGCGCAACCGTGGCCCAATGCGCAACAGCCACCGCCCGCAGCCCAGCAGCCCACTTCCCGCGAAGCGGTACGCCGCAGCGTCGCTCGCACCCGACACGCGCCCGATCCACCTCGCCTCCAGCCGCTGACAGCGGGTCCCGCGCCCCTTTTCGTCCCCTCCATCGAGCCGGACACCGCACACCGTACGCATGCACGCACGCCGAGGCCGAGCCGGTCCACCCCGCGCCCCTGGTCCACCCCGAGTCAGCCCGAGCTGCCGTGCGCAAGCAGAAGACCCCAGGGAAGCCGCACCGCTTCTCCCGATCCTCTTCGTTGCCGCACGCGCTGTAGGGCAAAAACGGATCTCACCATCGAGCTCGGAGTTCGTCATCGTCTGCCGATGGATTTCGTCGCTGTTAGTAAGCCCTGCCGCCGCAGTTCATCCTTTTGGATTCCCCACTCGAAGCCACCCTCGCCCGACGTCTTTGTGTTGCCGAAAACGCAGTAGAGGGAGAGGAACAAGCCGGCCGACTTCACCTGAGTTCGCCGGAGTTCACGTCTTCGCCACCGCCGCTCGAGGACGTCCCGCCGCCTTTGAGCACCACCACCGCCTCTGCCGCTCGACACCGCACCCGTCCGTCACCTCGCCTTCGCCGGAGACCCACCGGAGGAGCGCCGCCGCCAACGCCCGAGACCGCCATCGTTTTCCTCTGTTTCTCTGGTGAGCACACACGCATAGCATGGCCTAGGCCAATCACGAGACGACATGTGGCCACCGCTACAGTAAACGCATAAGCAGCCAGGAGTTTTCTGTTGGTTTTTGTTCTTTTTCAGTTTTCAACTCTAACTTCAATTAGCTATAACTCCTATTCTATAAATCCAATTTAGGTAATTCTTTTTCCTATGCACTCACAAAAATCAGCACAATATCACATTACCAACTTTGCACATGTTTGCTCAGTTCAAATTTGAATTCGTTTGAATTTGAATTAAACCTTCCGGAGGCCATAACTCTCAAACTGTTTATCGGAATCGAGTGATTCTTTTTGCGTTGTGACCGTAGTGCAATTTAGGTGATGATAAGATTCTGTTGTTGAGTTTTAAAAATGATTTTCTTGCTGTTGGTTTTGTTTTGGTTCTTTTTGTGTTTTGGTGATTGATTGTTGAATTGTGTGAAACGTGTAGATTGTCCGGAGTGCGACGCGAGCTATTGTTAGGAGTGTGACTTTCTGAACCAGAACCAAGGCAAGTTACATGTTGATCATCCTTTACCTATTATTTTCTATGCATGTAGTTATATTACACTATGAATATATGCATGTATATGATTAATATATAATTTTGCTATGCTATTGAGCTATCTTCCCGTGTTTTGCAAATCGTGGTAGTTGTAGTTTGCTATGCTTTGTAGACGGGGGTGGTTCGTGTATTCATTGAGTTTATGTGAGGATTATATATATAACTGAATTGAGTAGTAATTAAGGATTTAATTCACCTCTGGGCGAAAGTGGTATTGCTTGGTGTTGAGGGAAGGCATCATGGGGTCTTGCACCTTTTCTAAGGCCATGCGCTCATGAGAGTGCACCCTAAGTGGAATGCCGCCTAGGTTCAAAAAGATCAGACAGACTTAGTGACTAGTAGCTTCCATGTGCGGCCACTGGCTATATGGGCTCTAGCTTAGTTGATAAGTTGTTGGAACCCTTGCCCAGACCGTGTCGACAGATGTAGCATATGTAGGTGGGATGTGGCCGTCAGGTTGTTAAGGGAACCTCTTCTGAAAGACTTCGTCTCAATCTTCAGATTGGGTCCAGTGGGTAAAGCGTACAAAACTCTGCAGTGTATTAAAACTAATCATGATTAGCCGTGCCCCCGGTTATGGGTAAATTTGAGCCACTATGCCGTTACAGTTGTTGGATGATCTTGACAGATGTAACACTTAATAAATTTGCTAGGCAACTTAATAAAAGGGTAGGTTGGAGTTGATTTTGCCAACTCGACCTTGTGCATTTAATTGTAGTAATAAAAGAACTAAATAAAAATTTGACTATTAGGTAGTTATTAGGACAAAATCAGCTTTCTGCAAAATAAACCCCCAAGCCTTCCTTTTGATATACTATGCATATACATGTAGGTCTGCTATATTATTACTCCTGTGTAACTTGCCAATACATTCCAAGTATTGACCTATATGGCTGCAACGTCTCATGTTGCAGGATATTCAGACGAAGATTAAGGTACCGTTAGGGTCGCGAGTCTGCACTCAGCATCGCCAGTGGGCTATGATGGGACTCATCGTTATATTTCTGCTACTTTTCCGCTGTTTGATTGAATAAAGCTAGCCAAGTGCTATGTAGATTGTTTTATTTTATATATTCTGGATGATACGTTGTAATAAATGATGCACTTGCTATTCTGGTATTCATATATACTGTGTGTGCTAGCGAGTTCGATCCAGGGACTAGCACGGTAAGCACAGAGACTCAAATCCTTCGAGGTTTGGTCGTTACAGATGGTATCAGAGCAGTGTGTTGACTGTAGGACGTGACCCTAGAAAATGGATTAGAAAAGCCATAGGAATGAAAATTATTTTATAAACCAGCTATACTTCTTTCTGTTTATTAGTTAACCCCCTCAAGTTATCTTGACCAGTTAATTAAGTAGGAGCTAGTGCTGAGACCACCATTCATGTTTTTTTATATTGCAACATTATCGTGTTAGCGTATCTGATTATGCCCACTTTCGTGGTATGAAGATACTAGATTGTTTGCTTTATTGGTAGTTGTTTGTTAAATTGCTTAGTGTCAAAATTATTCAACTATATATATATATATAATATTATCATATTGTTTGTTGTTTGTTTGTTTGTTGGTGCTATTCGTTGTTGTGTTCTGTTGGCTTGATCATATTATGCATATGGGTAGAATATATTTATATATACATAGTCTTTAGCCCTATTATATCTATACCTCATCTATTCTTGCCAACCAAGTATGCCTATTAGAGTGATTTCTCCAGGAGATGAGATGATAGCAGGTGTTGGTTGTCATCAGTTGACTTTGTCTATTGGGAAGCATGTGTTTCCTACGGATTTCATTATATTGAAGTCACAAGGTCTGGATATTATTTTGGGTATGGATTGGTTGCAGTTATATAAAGGTCGTATTGATTGTGCCAGTCGATCTATTACTCTCAGTGCACCAGGAGGGAAGAGTATCAAATATGTATGTAAGTATAAGCGTGACCAGGTACATGTGAACTCTCTTAAGGGGGGTAGCCTGGAAGAGGTGCTAGTTGTGAGAGATTATCCAGATGTGTTTCCAGAGGAGTTGCCAGGTATGCCACCAGATAGAGATATTGAGTTTCTTATTGATTTAATACCAGGCACTGGGCCTATTGTAAAGAGACCATATAGAATGCCTTCTCAAGAGTTGGAGGAATTGAAGAAGCAGATAAGAGAATTGCAGGCACAAGGATTTATTCGCCCAAGTTCTTCACCCTAGGGAGCTCCACTTTTGTTTGTGGAGAAGAAGGATGGGACCTTGAGGATGTGTGTTGATTATCATTCTCTGAATGAGGTAACCATTAAGAATAAGTATCCTTTACCTATGATAAATGATCTATTTGACCAGTTGGAGGGAGCTACTGTGTTTTCTAAGATTGATCTTCGTTCTGGTTATCATCAATTAAAGATTCGTGAGGAAGATATTCCCAAGACTGCTTTTACTACGAGGTATGGGTTGTATGAATATACTGTTATGTCATTTGGATTGACTAACGCCCCTGCATACTTCATGAATATGATGAACAAGGTGTTTATGGAGTTCTTGGATAAATTTGTGGTTGTTTTCATTGATGATATATTGATGTTCTCCAAGAATAAGCAAGAGCATGAGGTGCATCTGCGTTTGGTATTGGAGAAATTGAGGGAACATCAGTTGTATGCCAAATTCAGCAAATGCGAGTTTTGGCTGGATGAGGTAGCATTCCTTGGACATGTTGTGTCAGGTAATGGAGTTGCAGTTGATCCATCTAAGGTTGCTGCAGTTACAGAGTGGGAGACACCCACGACAGTTGGAGAGATTCGTAGTTTTTTGGGCCTTGCAGGTTATTACAGGAGATTTATTGAGAACTTTTCTAAGATTGCAAAGCCTATGACTGAATTGTTGAAGAAAGAGAAGAAATTTGTTTGGACTGATGAATGTGAAGCCAGCTTTCAGGAGTTGAAGCAGTGTTTGGTTACATCACTAGTTTTAACTCTGCCGGATATACATAAGGACTTCCAGGTATATTGTGATGCTTCTCGTCAAGGACTTGGGAGTGTTTTGATGCAGGAAGGTAAAGTTGTTTCATACGCTTCACGTCAGCTTAAGAATCATGAGCATAATTATCCTACACATGATTTGGAGTTAGCCTCAATTGTGCATGCATTGAAAACTTGGAGGCCATATCTTATTGGTAATCATTGTGATATATTTACTGATCATAAGAGCTTGAAGTATATTTTTACTCTGAAGGATTTGAACCTCAGGTAGAGGAGATGGTTGGAGCTTATTAAGGATTATGATTTGAATGTGCAGTATCATCCTGGTAAGGCTAATGTTGTTGCTGACACATTGAGTCGTAGGAGCCATGCTAATGCAATTAATGTTGATAATATGCCACCCGAGTTATGTGAACAATTCAGGAATCTCAGGTCGGAGATGGTTCTTAAGGGATATTTGTCAACACTTGAGGTAAAGCCTACTTTGCTTGATAGGATCAGAGAATCTCAAAAGGGTGATAAGGAGATTGCTGAGATAAAAGAGAATATGGCTAAAGGTAAGGCAGAAGGTTTACACGAGGATGAACATGGAGCCATATGGTTTGAGAAGCGTATTTGTGTACCTCAAGATGCAGATATCAGGAAGTTGATTCTTCAGGAGGCGCATGATTCACCTTATTCTATTCACCCAGGTAATACTAATATGTATTTGGATTCGAGGGAAGATTTTGGTGGCCTAGCCTGAAGAGGGAAATTGCTGGATATATTGCAACATGTGATGTGTGCCAGAGGGTTAAAGCAGAACATCAGAGACCAGCAGGTTTGTTACAGCCATTGCCTATACCTGATTGGAAATGGGACGATATTGGTATGGATTTCATTACAGGTCTACCCAGGACTCGATCAGGTTATGATTCTATTTGGGTAGTTGTTGATCGTTTGACTAAAGTTGCTCACTTCATCCCCGTAAAGACTACTTATACCAGTGCTCAGCTAGCAAAGATTTATATGTCTAAAATTGTTTGTCTGCATGGAGTTCCAAGGAAGGTAGTGTCGGATAGAGGTACTCAGTTCACGTCCAAGTTTTGGCGTCAGTTGCATGAGTCCTTGGGCACCAGGCTGGAGTTCAGTACAGCTTTCCATCCACAGACAGATGGGCAGACAGAGAGGGTAAATCAGATTTTGGAGGATATGTTGAGAGCTTGTGCTTTGGACTATGGGTCCAGTTGGGATGATAATTTACCTTATGCAGAGTTCTCATATAATAACAGTTATCAGGCTAGTCTGAAGATGGCACCATTTGAGGTATTGTATGGCAGAAAGTGCAGGACACCGTTGATGTGGGATGAGGTTAGAGAGCGTCAATTCTTTGGACCAGACTTGATCATAGATGCTGAGGAGAAGGTCAAGTTGATTCGTGATAGACTGAAGATAGCACAGTCCAGGCAAAAGAGTTATGCAGATGCTAAACGTAAGGAGGTGAAATATGAGGTAGGAGACCGTGCATACCTTCGAGTTTCACCACTTCATAGAATTAAGAGGTTTGGAATTAAGGGTAAGTTAGCACCACGCTTTGTGGGGCCTTACAAGATCTTGGAGCGTAGAGGAGAGGTAGCTTATCAGCTGGAGTTGCCAGAATCCTTGTCAGGAGTTCACGATGTGTTTCATGTATCTCAGTTGAAGAAGTGCCATGCAGAGATGATGGATGTTCCATTGAGGGACATAGTGCCACTTGAGGCAATTCAGTTGGAGAGTGATTTAACATATGAGGAGAAGCCTGTTAAGATTCTGGAGACAACAGAGAGAGTTACTCGCACCAAGACAATCAAGTTATGCAAGGTTCAGTGGGATCATCATACAGAGGAGGAAGCTACCTGGGAACGAGAGGAAGATCTCAGGCAGGATCACCCACACCTATTTGCTAGCCAGCCCGAATCTCGAGGGCGAGATTCATCTTAAGGGGGGTAGGTTTGTAACATCCCAATTTTCCTAAATTAGGATGTTATTAGATCATTCATATGCATATCATATTTTTATTGCATTATTTGTCTTTCTGCAATCTTCGAATCATTATGCAACAAAAGGCAATTTATTTGGAGTGGAGATAACATGACTTCTCCCCTATTTTAAAAATGTTCATAATGTGCATAATATTATTTCTAGTTCATCTGATATGTTCTGGTAATTTTGTGATCTTAAAAATATTTTATTTGATTGTTCTATTGCTGTTTGAGTGGCCTATTGCATCAAAATGAATTTCTAAAATTTCATTAGGTGAGGAACTAGTGTTCCTGTAGTTTATAGCTGTAGAGCTATTTTTACTGTGTGTCTAGGTATTTTTATTTAGATTTTATATTGTGTATGTTATTTTATTTATTTTGTTTTCTACTGCTGTATTAAAAAAAACAATGCAGCGCCCCAGTCGCGCAACCGCGGCCCAATGCGCAACAGCCACCGCCCGCAGCCCAGCAGCCCACTTCCCGCGAAGCGGTACGCCGCAGCGTCGCTCGCACCCGACCCGCGCCCAATCCACCTCGCCTCCAACCGCTGACAGCGGGTCCTGCGCCCCTGTTCATCCCCTCCACCGAGCCGGACACCGCGTGCCGTACGCACGCACGCACGCCGAGGCCGAGCCGGTCCACCCCGCGCCCCTGGTCCACCCTGAGCGAGCCTGAGCTGCCGTGCACAAGCAAAAGACCCCAGGGAAGCCGCACCCCTTCTCCCGATCCTCTTCGTTGCCGCACGCGCTGTAGGGCGAAAACGGATCTCGCCATCGAGCTCGGAGTTCGCCGTCGTTCGCCGGTGGATTTCGTCGCCGTTAGTAAGCCCTGCCGCCGCAGTTCGTCCTTTTGGATTCCCCACTCGAAGCCGCCCTCGCCTGACGTCTTTGTGTTGCCGAAAACGCAACAGAGGGAGAGGAACAAGCCGGCCGACTTCACCTGAGTTCGCCGGAGTTCACATCTTCGCCACCGCCGCTCGAGGACGCCCCGCCACCTTTGAGCACCACCACCGCCTCCGCCGCTCGACACCGCACCCGTCTGTCACCTCGCCTTCGCCGGAGACCCACCGGAGGAGCGCCGCCGCCAACGCCCGAGACCGCCGTCGTTTTCCTTTGTTTCTCTGGTGAGCACACACGCACAACACGGCCTAGGCCAATCACAAGACGACACGTGGCCACCGCTACAGTAAACGCATGAGCAGCCAGGAGTTTTCTGTTGGTTTTTGTTCTTTTTCAGTTTTCAACTCTAACTTCAATTAGCTATAACTCCTATTCTATAAATCCAATTTAGGTAATTCTTTTTCCTATACACTCACAAAAATCAGCACAATATCACAGTACCAACTTTGCACATGTTTGCTCTGTTCAAATTTGAATTCGTTTGAATTTGAATTGAACCTTCCGGAGGCCATAACTCTCAAACCGTTTATCGGAATCGAGTGATTCTTTTTGCGTTGTGACCATAGTGCAATTTAGGTGATGTTAAGATTCTGTTGTTGAGTTTTAAAAATGATTTTCTTGTTGTTGGTTTTGTTTTGGTTCTTTTCGTGTTCCGGTGATTGATTGTTGAATTGTGTGAAACGTGTAGATTGTCTGGAGTGCGATGCGAGCTATTGTCAGGAGTGTGACTTTCTGAACCAGAATCAAGGCAAGTTACATCTTGATCATCCTTTACCTATTGTTTTCTATGCATGTAGTTATATCACACCATGAATATATGCATGTATAGGATTAATATATAATTTTGCTATGCTATTGAGCTATCTTCCCGTGTTTTGCAAATCGTGGTAGTTGTAGTTTGCTATGCTTTGTAGACGGGGGTGGTTCATGTATTCATTGAGTTTTTGTGAGGATCATATATATAACTGAATTGAGTAGTAATTAAGGATTTAATTCACCTCTGGGCGGAAGTGGTATTGCTTGGTGTTGAGGGAAGGCATCATGGGGTCTTGCACCTTTTCTAAGGCCATGCGCTCATGAGAGTGCACCCTATGTGGAATGCCGCCTAGGTTCAAAAAGATCAGACAGACTTAGTGACTAGTAGCTTCCATGTGCGGCCACTGGCTATATGGGCTCTGGCTTAGTTGATAAGTTGCTGGAACCCTTGCCCAGACGGTGTCGACAGATGTAGCATATGTAGGTGGGATGTGGCCGTCAGGTGGTTAAGGGAACCTCTTCTGAAAGACTTCATCTCAGTCTTCGGATTGGGTCCAGTGGGTAAAGCGTACAAAACTCTGCAGAGTATTAAAACTAATCATGATTAGCCGTGCCCCCGGTTATGGGTAAATTTGAGCCACTATGTCGTTACAGTTGTTGGATGATCTTGACAGATGTGACACTTAATAAATTTGTTGGGCAACTTAATAAAAGGGTAGGTTGGAGTTGATTTTGCCAACTCAACCTTGTGCATTTAATTGTAGTAATAAAAGAACTAAATAAAAATTTGACTATTAGGTAGTTATTAGGACAAAATCAGCTTTCTGCAAAATAAACCCCCAAGCCTTCCTTTTGATATACTATGCATATACATGTAGGTCTGCTATATTATTACTCCTGTGTAACTTGCCAATACATTCCAAGTATTGACCTATATGGCTGCAACGTCTCATGTTGCAGGATATTCAGACGAAGAGTAAGGTACCGTTAGGGTCGCGAGTCTACACTCAGCATCGCTAGTGGGCTATGATGGGACTCATCGTTATATTTCTGCTACTTTTCCGCTGTTTGATTGAATAAAGCTAGCCAAGTGCTATGCAGATTGTTTTATTTTATACATTCTAGATCATACGTTATAATAAATGATGCACTTGCTATTCTAGTATTCATCTATATTGTGTGTGCTAGCGAGTTCGATCCAGGGACTAGCACGGTAAGCACAAAGACTCAAATCCTTCGAGGTTTGGTCGTTACATGAGATGGGATCCATGTAAGAACAAAGTATTGACTTTGATTGACTTGCCCGATGATCGGCGAGCCATTGAGAATAAATGGATCTTCAAGAGGAAGACGGACGCTGATAGTAGTGTTACTATCTACAAAGCTCGAATTGTCGCAAAATGTTTTCGACAAGTTCAAAGTGTTGACTACGATGAGATTTTCTCACTCATATCGATGCTTAAAAGTCTGTCTGAATCATGTTAGCAGTTGCCGCATTTTATGAAATCTGGCAAATGAGTGTCAAAAATGTATTCCTTAATAGATTTATTAAAGAAGAGTTGTATATGATGCAACCAGAAGGTTTTCTCAATCCTAAAGGTGCTAACAAAGTGTGCAAGCTCCAGCGATCCATCTATGGACTGGTGCAAGCATCTCGGAGTTGGAATATACGCTTTGATGAGTTGATCAAAGCATATAGTTTTATATACACTTGCAGTGAAGCCTGTATTTACAAGAAAGTGAGTGGGAGCACTACAGCCTTTCTGATAGGTATATGTGAGTGACATATTGTTGATCAGAAATGATGTAGAATTTTCTAGAAAGCATAAAGGAGTGTTTCAAAGGAGTTTTTCAAAGAAAGACCTCGGTGAAGCTACTTACATATTGGGCATCAAGATCTATAAAGATAGATCAAGATGCTTGATAAGACTTTCGATAAGTACATACCTTGATAAGATTTTGAAGGAGTTCAAAACGGATTAGTCAAAGGAGTTCTTGCTTGAGTTGTAAAGACTCAAAACCCGACCACGACAGAAGATAGAGAGAGAATGAAAGTCATTCCCTATGCCTCAGCCATAGGTTCTATAAAGTATGCCATGTTGTATACCAAACCTATTGTGTACCTTGCTATGAGTTTGGCAAAGGGGTACAATAGTGATCCAGGAGTAGATCACTGGAAAACGGTCAAAATTATCCTTAGAGGACTAAGGAAATATTTCTCGGTTATGGAGGTGATAAAGAGTTCATCGTAAAGAGTTACGTCGATACAAGATTTAACACCAATCTGGATGACTCTGAGTCTCAATCTGGATACATATTAAAAATGGGAGAAATTAGCTAGAGTAGCTCCATGCAGAGCTTTGTAGACATAGAAATTTGCAAAATACATACGGATCTAAATGTGGCAGACCCATTGACTAAACTTATCTCACAAGCAAAACATGATCACACCTTAGTACTCTTTTGGGTGTTAATCACATGGCGATGTGAACTAGATTATTTACTCTAGTAAACCCTTTGGGTGTTGGTCACATGGTGATTTGAACTATTGGTGTTAAATCACATGGCGATGTGAACTAGATTATTGACTCTAGTGCAAGTGGGAGACTGAAGGAAATATGCCCTAGAGGCAATAATAAAGTTAGTATTTATATTTCCTTATATCATGATAAATGTTTATTATTCATGCTAGAATTGTATTAACTGGAAACTTAGTGCATGTGTGAATACATAGACAAAACAGAGTGTCCCTAGTATGCCTCTACTTGACTAGCTCGTTAATCAAACATGGTTAAGTTTCCTAACCATAGACATGTGTTGTTATTTGATGAACGGGATCACATCATTAGAGAATGATGTGATGGATAAGACCCATCCGTTAGCTTAGCATAATGATCGTTAAGTTTTATTGCTATTGCTTTCTTCATGACTTATACATATTCCGCTGACTATGAGATTATGCAACTCCCGAATACCGGAGGAACACCTTGTGTGCTATCAAACATCACAACGTAACTGGGTGATTATAAAGATGCTCCACAAGTGTCTCCTAAGGTGTTTGTTGAGTTGGCATAGATCAAGATTAGGATTTGTCACTCCGTGTATCGAAGAGGTATCTTTGGGCCCTCTCGGTAATGCACATCACTATAAGCCTTGCAAGCAATGTAACTAATGAGTTAGTTGTGGGATGATGCATTACGGAATGAGTAAAGAGACTTGCCGGTAACGAGATTGAACTAGGTATGATGATACCGACGATTGAATCTCGGGCAAGTAACATACCGATGACAAAGGGAATAACGTATGTTGTTATGCGGTTTGACCGATAAAGATCTTCGTAGAATATGTAGGAGCCAATATGAGCATCCAGGTTCCGCTATTGGTTATTAACCAGAGAGGTGTCTCAGTCATGTCTACATAGTTCTCGAACCCGTAGGGTCCGCACGCTTAACGTTCAATGACGATTTGTATTTATGTGTTATGTGTTTGTTGACCGAAGTTTGTTTGGAGTCCCGGATGAGATCACGGACATGACGAGGAGTCTCGAAATGGTCGAGAGGTAAAGATTGATATACTGGAAGGTAGTATTCAGACACCGGAAGGGTTCCGGAGTGTATCGGGTACATACCGGAGTACCGAAGGGGTTACCAGAACCCTCCGGGGAAAGTTATTGGGCCTAATGGACAATAGTGGAGGAGAGGAGGCAGGCCACAAGAGGTGGGGCGCGCCCCCCTTGCCCAATCCGAATTGGATAAGGGGAGGGGGCGCAGCCCCTCTCTTTCCTTCTCCTTCTCTCTCTCCCTCCTTTCCCCTTTCCCCCTCTCCGTTGGAGTCCTAGTAGGACTCCCCCCTTGGTGCGCCTCCCCCTTGGCCGGCCTCCTCTCCCCTCCTTTATATACGTGGGCAGAGGGCACCCCAAAGGCGCAACATCAATTGTGTTAGCCATGTGCGGTGCCCCCCTCCACAGTTTACCACCTCGGTCATATTGCCGTAGTTCTTAGGCGAAGCCCTACGCGGATCACATCATCAACACCGTCACCACAACGTCGTGCCGACGAAACTCTCCCTCAAACCTCTACTGGATCAAGAGCTCGAGGGACGTCATCGTGCTGAATGTGTGTTGAACACGGAGGTGGCATACGTTCGGTACATGGATCGGTTGGATAGTGAAGACGTTTGACTACATCAACCGCGTTACTAAACTCTTCCGCTTTCGGTCTACAAGGGTATGTGGACACACTCTCCCCTTTCATTGCTATGCATCTCCTAGTTAGATCTTTCGTGATCGTAGGATTTTTTTTGAATTACTACGTTCCCCAACAAAAGTAGGGGACAAGACACGTATTCGTATTGTTGCCATTAAGGGGAAAACAATAGGGTTTATTCATATTGGTTGGATTTACTTTGTCTACATCATGTTGATGGCCCACAGTATAGGGGATCGATCGTAGTCCTTTCGATAAGTAAGAGTGTCGAACCCAACGAGGAGCAGAAGGAAATGATAAGCGGTTTTCAGCAAGGTATTCTCTACAAGCACTGAAATTATAGGTAACAGATAGTTTTGTGATAAGACAATTTGTAACGAGAAACAAGTAACAAAAGTAAATAAAATGAAGCAAGGTGTCCCAATCCTTTTTGTAGCAAACGACAAGCTTGGACAAACTCTTATATAGAAGAAAGCGCTCCCGAGGACACATGGGAATTATCGTCAAGCTAGTTTTCATCATGTTCATATGATTCGCTTTTGGTACTTTGATAATTTGATATGTGGGTGGACCGGTGCTTGCACTGTCCTTACTTGGACAAGCATCCCACTTATGATTAACCCCCATTGCAAGCATCCGCAGCTACAATAGAAGTCTTAAGGTAAACCTAACCATAGCATGAAACATATGGATCCAAATCAACCCCTTACGAAGCAACACATAAACTAGGGTTTAAGCTTTTGTCACTCTAGCAACCCATCATCTACTTATTACTTCCCAATGCCTTCCTCTAGGCCCAAATAATGGTGAAGTGTCATGTAGTCGACATTCACATAACACCACTAGAGGAGAGACAACATACATCTCATCAAAATATCAAACGAATACCAAATTCACATGACTACTAATAGAAAGACTTCTCCCATGTCCTCATGAACGAACATAACTACTCACAAAGCATATTCATGTTCATAATCAGAGGGTATTAATATGCATATAGGATCTGAACATATGATCTTCCACCGAATAAACCAACTAGCATCAACTACGAGGAGTAATCAACACTACTAGCAACCTACAGGTACCAATCCCAGACTTAGAGACAAGAATTGGATACAAGAGACGAACTAGGGTTTGAGAGGAGATGGTGCTAGTGAAGATGTTGATGGAGATTGACCCCCTCCCGATGAGAGGATCATTGGTGATGACGATGGTGATGATTCCCCCCTCCCAGAGGGAAGTTTCCTTGGCAGAACAGCTTCGCCGGAGCCCTAGATTGGTTCTGCCAAGGTTCCGCCTCGTGGCGGCGGAGTCTCGTCCCGAAAGCTTGCTTATGATTTTTTTTCCTCAACGAAGGACTCCATATAGCAGAAGATGGGCATCAAAGGGCCACCAGGGGGCCCACGAGGCAGGGGGCGCGCCCAGGGGGGTAGGGCGCGCCCCCACCCTCATGGCCAGGGTGTGGGCCCCCTCTGGAACTTCTTACACTCAATAGTTTTTATATATTATGAAAATAGCATCCATGAAGTTTCAGGACTTATGGAGCTGTGCAGAATAGGTCTCTAATATTTGCTCCTTTTCCAGCCCAGAATCCCAGCTGCCGGCATTCTCCCTCTTTATGTAAACCTTGTAAAATAAGAGATAATAGGCATAAGTATTGTGACATAATGTGTAATAACAGCCCATAATACAATAAATATCGATATAAAAGCATGATGCAAAATGGACGTATCAACTCCCCCCAGCTTAGACCTCGCTTGTCCTCAAGCGAAAGCCGAAATCGAAAAATATGACCACATGTTTAGAGATAGAGGTGTCGATAAAAATAAAATATGGACATGAGGGCATCATGATGACTCTTAGAACAGCAGCTTATATAATTATTGTCATATGATCTCTTATGCTAGAGCAAAAATTCAATCACAATTTCAAGTATGAATCATAAACTTCATTGAAAACTAACAAACTATAATCTCAGTCATTGAAGCAATTGCAATTTATCATAACATAGGAAAGAGTCAATATAAGAGCTTTTCAGCAAGTCCACATACTCAACCATCATATAGTCTTTCACAATTGCTAACACTCACGCAATACTTATGGGTATGGAGTTTTAATCGGACACAGAGAAAGATAGGTGTCAACAATAATAGTTCATGAAAACTCACATCCAATTAGCCATATATACCAGGATCTTTCCAACATATTGTGCTTGCCAAAAGATAAAATGTAAAAAGGAAAGGTGAATATCACCATGACTTTTATGTAAGGTAGGAGATAAAAGTAAAAAATAGGCCCTTCGTAGAGGGAAGCAGAGGTTGTCGTGCGCTTTTATGGTTGGATGCACAAAATCTTAATGCGAAAGAACGTCACTTTATATTGCCACTTGTGATATAGACCTTTATTATGTAGTCTGTCGCTTTTATTTCTTCCACATCACAAGATCATATAAAGCTTATTTCCTCCACACCAATCAATCATACATATTTAGAGAGCAATTTTTATTGCTTGCACCAATGACAACTTACTTGAAGGATCTTACCCAATCCATAGGTAGATCATGGAAAAACTGTGTTTAAGGGTATTTGGAAGCACAAGTAGTATCTCTACTTGGTGCAAAGAATTTGGCTAACATGAGGGGAAAGGTAAGCTCAATCATGTTGGATGATCCATGACATATAATTTATCTCAGATGTAAGAAAACATAACCCATTACGTTGTCTTCCTTGTCCAACGTCAACTCTTTAGCATGTCATATTTTAATGAGTGCTCACAATCATAAAAGATGTCCAAGATAGTGTATTTATATGTGAAGACCTCTCTTTCTTTATTGCTTCCTATTAATTGCAACGATGACCAAAACTATGTTTGTCAACTCTCAACAACTTTTATTCATCATACTCTTTATATGTGAGCTCATTACTCTCCATAAGATCCATATGATCTATTTTATTTCTTTTATTCTTTCTCTTTTCTTTTATTCACTCAGGATCATAGCAAAATCATCAAGCCCTTGACTCAACACTAATCTTTATTATATAGCTCACGGACTCGATTACATAGGGGGATCATAAAGCAAAACTCAAAACTAAATCATACAAAAAACTTTATTCCACTAGATCAAGATATTACTAAAAGGATCGAACTAAGAATAACGATAAAGATAGGAGTGTGATGGTGATACGATACCGGGGCACCTCCCCCAAGCTTGGCAGTTGCCAAGGGGAGTGCCCATACCCATATGATTATGTCTCCTTTCTCGTCGGTGAGGAGGGTGTTAGTGATGATGGATAGTCGCACATCGAGCGTAGGAGGTCTTCCAACTTGCAGATAATGCCCTTGAGTGCGATGATATGCTCCTTCAACAAAATATTTTCACGTGTGAGATACTTGTTTTGTATACGAGCTAACTCAATCACCTTGAAAGCTTTGATCTTAGTTGGGGTAAGAAGATTGCGATCAAGTTGAAAGATGTCTTATGTTGCCGGAACTTGGTCCTCCGTGGCCTTTTTGATCCCTTCATCCTTGTTGATCTCCATGGGTTCTTCTCTCTTCAGCTCTATCTTCATTAGCCAAGCATCGTTGCCCTCATTGTTGGACGAGGAGGGAGACGACATGATGCTTGGCTTTAACAACCCTGGCAGAAAACAGCTCGAAACAAGAACAGGAGACAATTGCGTGATATAGGAGTCAAAACCTTCGGGAGATTATATAATGAATTTTTACCGACCAAAATACGCAACATGCAAGAAAACGGAATCGGGAGAGCACACGAGGTGCCCACGAGATAGGGGGGCATGCCCAGGGGGTAGGGCGCGCCCTCCACCCTCGTGGAGCCCTCGTGTCCTTCCCGGACTGCTTCTTATTTTTCTATTTTTCTAAAAATTCCAAAGTGGAGAAAAATTGCCATTAGAACTGTTTTGGAGTCGGTTTACTTACCGTACCACATACCTATTCCTTTTCGGAGTCTGAAATGTTCCGGAAAGTGTCCCTTATGTATTCCTCTGTAACACCCTCGATGCGACTATATCTCCCACGTGTCGAGGCACGACTTAGAGGCATAATCGCATTGAAGGCATATGTCGCAAGTAAGGCAATCTTCACAACATCCCATGTAACATATATAATAAAGGGGAGATAACATAGTTGGCTTACACTCGCACGTCAAACAAGGACATAAATAACATTACATCATCCATACACTCATGGAAATTTCAGATCAGGTAGCACACTTCGGAGCAACAAAACTACATGCTACAGGACCTGAACATGGCAAAGTAAAGCATGGCATGGAGCTACTCAAAGAGATTAACAAAAGTCCCTTAGTGACCTTGAGCCAAAAGGGATAAGAAAATACAATTGCAAGCATGTGAACATGGCAAAAACATAATCAGTTTTCAGACTTAGTGAAAACTGGCACATGCTGAAACATAACTCAAGTAGGCATGTTCACGAGCTCAATGCACTCAACACGGAGCAAGTCATGATAATCTAAGATACACCCATCAAGAATACACAAAATGCAAGCTAGACATGGCAAGAACAATAGCATAGCATGCACGGATCAACTACAACATCATCGGCAAAATCGCAAACAAGTAGACAATCTGCCCAGATTCACAAAGTGGCAAAAGTAGAGCTCGATTGACTCAAGCTAGGGTGCTCCATTATTGAAAACAAAGGCATGGATGGATAGAGCACTACAATATTAACAAAACATCCTTACTGACCATCCTCAAAAGAGGCACGGATCACTAGGAAACAACATGAACATATGGGCATATGAGATAAACAGCTCAAGGACTTGGTGGAAATGCTAAGTCCCTGAAAACAGAATTACCAAGTGCGTCTCTTGGCAAGCTTGTGCTAGTCTCCACACACATCACAAAAATACATGGGGTGCACCTCTGGAAAGATGGCAAAACCCTTAACAAAACATATGTAGTACTCATGGGCATATCATGCACACAATAATCATGGCAAAAATGACAAATAGCTAAATAGAGCAGCAGATCTGATAATTATCTCAAGTAGCCGTCTTCTTACAGCATTTCGGGCATCAAGATGAACTCAAATGAAAATGATGCAATGGAATGAAATGATGTACTCTCTGAGATGAACATTTTGATATGCTATATGTCAAAAACGAAGCTACGGATGCAAAGTTACGATGCAATGAGTAAGGGCATATGAGCTAGGGTTTTCTGACAAAAGTCAACCCTAAAAAAACAGATCTCAGATCCGAAGCGCGGAAACCGAGGATGGCCGGCGCCGAAGTTCGCGCTCGCCGGAGCTGCGGGGCGTCACCTGAGTCGAGGGGGAGACGAGGAGGCACGGGATCCGGCGTGGGGGAGGCGGCGAGGCGGCACGGACGCCGAGGCGGCCGCGGACGGCGTGGGCGGCAACCGGCCGGGCGGCGGGCGGCGGCGCGTGCGCCGGCGGGTAGGCGGCGGATGGCGGCGGGCGATGGCGGCGGTGGCGCGAGGGCGGTCGGGCGGCGCGGGCACCCAGGCGGCGAGGTGGAGCCGATGGGCTTCGGGGGCCCCGGCCGGGCCGAGCGGGCTGGCGGGACTGAGGCGGCAATGTGGGGCAGCTCGGCCATGTGGCGGCACGCCATTCGCGGCGGCGGTGATGTCCGGCGCGGGCGGACGTGTCCGGCCGGCGCGGAGATGATTTTTTTAGGGTTTTGGACGAGGGGGATCCGGATTTTCGGAGGAGGGGCTATATATAGGCATAGGGGGAGCTAGGAGAGTCCAAATGAGGTGCGGTTTTCGGCCACGCGATCATGATCGAACGATCTAGATGATGGAGAAGGCTTAGGTGGGGTTTGGGCCAAATTGAAGGGGTGTTGGGCTGCAACACACACGAGGCCTTTTCGGTCCCTCGGTTAACCGTTGGAGTATCAAACGAAGTCCAAATGGCACAAAACTTGATAGGCGGTCTACCGGTAGTAAACCAAGGCCGCTTGGCAAGTCTCGGTCCAATCCAGAAATGTTTAATCCCCGCGCATGAAAGAAAGGTAGAAATGACCACCGAAGGAGAATGAAGCGCCGGAATGCAAAACAGACAACGGGGAAAATACTCGAATGCACGAGATGAACACGTATGCAAATGCAATGCACATGATGACATGATATGAGATGCATGACAAAGATAACAACGCACGGAGACAAGACCCGAACCCGAGAAAATAAAATAACTTAACGCCGAAACGGCAAGAGTTGGAGTACAAATTGGGAAAGTTACATCCGGGGTGTTACAACACTCCACCACTACGAAAGGATCTCGTCCCGAGATCTAGGACGGAGGTGATCCTCGCGTTCCCAGGTAGCGTCACTGTCGGAATGGTGTGACCACTTGACTTTGAGGAATTTGATTGACTTGTTGCGAGTCTTGCGTTTAGTCTCTTCGAGAATAGCAACGTGGTGCTCACGATAGGAGAGATCTTCTTGGAGCTCAATGTCCTCGAAGTGACGATGCGGTCAGGAGTCTTGAAGCACTTTCGAAGCTGAGAGACATGGAACACGTCATGAACATTTGCAAAGTTTGAAGGAAGCTCGAGTTGATAGGCGAGGTCGCCTCTCTTGCTGACAATCTTGAAAGGTCCCACGTATCTAGGGGCAAGCTTCCCTTTGATACCGAAGCGACGAGTACCTTTCATAGGAGAGACGCGGAGGTAAACATGATCTCCGATCTCGAAAGCCAAATCACGGTGCTTACTATCATAGTAGCTCTTCTGGCGGGATTGGGCTGCTTTGAGGTTATCTCGAATGACTTTGCACATTTCCTCTGCCTCTGTGATTAAGTCATTACCCAAAAGCTGACGTTCACCGGTTTCAGACCAGCTGAGAGGGGTACGGCACTTCCTGCCATACATAATTTCAAATGGGGCCTTGCCCGAACTTGCTTGAAAACTGTTGTTGTAGGAGAATTCAGCATAAGGAAGACAATCCTCCCACTTCATGCCGAAGGAGATCACACAAGCCCTGAGCATATCTTCAAGAATCTGGTTGACACGCTCGACTTGACCGCTAGTTTGAGGATGGAAAGCTGTGCTGAAGCGGATGTTGGTACCCATGGCCTTCTGAAAAGAATCCCAAAAGTTTGAGGTAAAGATGCTGCCACGGTCTGAAGATATCACTTGTGGAATGCCGTGCAGAGAGACAATTCGAGAGGTATAGAGTTCCGCCAATTGAGCTGCAGTGATCGACTCTTTGATAGGCAGAAAGTGAGCCACTTTAGTGAGTTTGTCGATGACAATGAATATAGCATCATTGCCACGCTTGGACTTTGGAAACCCAGTCACAAAGTCCATTTCAATGTGGTCAAACTTCCATTCTGGAATGTCAAGAGGTTGGAGGAGACCTGCTGGCCTTTGGTGTTCTGCCTTCACTCTTCTGCAGACATCACATTCATTCACGAATTGAGCAATCTCGCGCTTCATTCGAGTCCACCAATAAGCTTGCTTAAGGTCCTGATACATCTTCGTGCTACCAGGGTGGATGGAGAGGAGAGAATTGTGAGCCTCGTTCATGATCACTTTACGGAGGTCACCTTTGGGTACAACAATACGATCCTCGAAGAAGAGAGTATCCTTGTCATCAAGGCGCTAGCACTTGTACTTGGGTTGACTCTTGGCAATCCCAATCTTCACCTTTTTCACCATAGCATCAAGAAGCTGGGCTTGGCGAATCTGGTCTTCCAAGGTAGGAGAGACTTGAAGGTTGGCGAGGAAACCTTGAGGACCAATTTGCAGATTAAGTTTGCGGAAAGCTTCACAAAGCTCGGGTTGATAAGGCTTGAGAATCAGACTGTTGCAATAAGCTTTCCTGCTCAATGCGTCCGCAATCACATTGGCCTTGCCTGGAGTATACTTGATACTCGGATTATACTCTTGAATCATTTCGACCCATCGAGTTTGCCTGAGGTTGAGATTAGGCTGAGTGAAGATGTACTTGAGACTCTTGTGATCAGTGAAAATGTCCACTTTTCTTCCCAATAAGAGATGTCTCCAAGTCAAAAGAGCATGCATAACTGCCGCCAACTCGAGATCATGAGTGGGGTAGTTCTTCGCATTAGGCTTCAACTGGCGAGAGGTATAAGCAACAACTTTCTTCTCTTGCATCAATACTGCGCCAAGACCTTGGAGAGAGGCATCACAAAAGACCTCGTACGGCTTGGATTCATCAGGCGGAGTCAAAACTGGAGCAGTGATCAATTTCTCTTTCAAAGTGTTGAAAGCAATGTCACACTCCGGAGACCAAACGTACTTGACGTGCTTCTGGAGAAGATTAGAGAGAGGCTTCGCGATCTTAGAAAAGTTTTCAACGAATCTTCGGCAATAGCTTGCGAGACCGAGGAAGCTACGGAGTTGCTTCACGTTCTGAGGAGGTTCCCAATTCACAATTGCAGACACCTTCTCAGGATTCATGGCAATGCCCTTGGCAGAGATGATATGACCAAGATAAAGAACCTCATCGAGCCAAAATTCACACTTGGAGAACTTGGCGTAGAACTTGTGTTCCCTCAACTTATCGAGTACCAAACGCAAGTGCTTGGCATGATCTTCCTTGTTCTTCGAGAAAACCAGAATGTCGTCGAGATAGACCAAAACGAAGTCATTGGTGTAGGTGTTGAAGATGAAGTTCATCATGCGAGAGAACGTCGGAGGAGTGTTGACGAGGCCAAAAGACATGACAGTGTATTCATATGAACCATAGCTTGTCCTGAAAGCCGTCTTGGGAATATCTTGCTCACGGATTCGAATCTGATGATAACCCATACGGAGATCAAGCTTGGAGAATACTTGGGCACCTTTAAGTTGTTCGAACAGCTCGTTGATGTTGGGAAGTGGGTATTTGTTCTTGATGGTCTTCTTGTTCAATGGACGGTAATCAACACAAAGTCGGTCCGTTCCATCCTTCTTCTTCACAAAAAGAACACCACAACCCCACGGAGAAGAACTAGGCCGGATGAGACCCATTTTCTCTTGAATATCGAGTTGCTTCTTCAGCTCCTTCATCTCTTCAGGTCCGAGCTTGTAAGGACGCTTGCACACAGGTTCTGTGCTGGGCTCAAGATCAATGACGAATTCAACTGGCCGGTACGGAGGCATTCCTGGAAGCTCTTCTGGAAAGACATCTTGATATTCGCAAACGACTGGAATTTGCGAGATGGCATCGAGTTCACCCTTCTCATTGAGAGAAAACAGACGGATAGTATTATCCCAAGCGGCAAAGACAATTACATCCTCAGACGAATGAGTCAATTGAATCTGCCTGGCTGCACAATCAAGCTGAGCCTTGTGCTTAGAAAGCCAATCCATTCCGAGAATAAGATCAATATCCGAGTTACCAAGAACCATTGGAGAAGCCAGAAACTTGAAATCACCCATCATGATAGAAATATCCGGAATCTCATGGTTAGCGAGCAAACATTTACCCGGAGAGACAACTGCTAACGGTTTATGTATAACTTGGGAAGTCAACTCATGCCTAGATGCAAAAGGCTTCGGGATGAAACAATGAGACGCACCAGTATCAAAAAGAACTTTTGCGGGAACATCGTTAATAGGAAGGTTACCCATGATGACATCTGACGAATCCTCTGCCTGAGCTGCATTCATCAAGTTGACCTTGGCATGCTTGGGGTTATGCTTTACCACAGCTGTACTTGCCGATCTGACAGGAGGAGGAGGAAGAAGACGCCTCTGGTTGAAACACTTGTTGGCATAGTGACCCTTCTGTTGGCACTTGTTCCACGTGACCTCTGAAAGCGGACGGTGATACGGAGCACTCGATCTTGGAGGTTTAGACGAAGTCTTGTTCTGAAAGCCAGGGTTGGGTGGGTGGGAAGATCCACTGCCACTTTTGCTCTTCTGCTGATACGGCTGACGGAACGGAGGAGGAGGAAGCCAATACTTCTACTGCTTGGCCACTTGAGTAGAGGAAGAAGGAGTAACATCTCTGACTCGCTTCTTGGAAGCATCACACCTCAATTGAGCAGCCTCTTGCTTCAACGCTATGTTGTAGAACTCATCGTACCTCAAGGGCTCAAAGAGAACAAGAGCTAGCTGAATTTCTTCTCTGAGACCACCCCTGAACTGGTATATCATGCTCTTCTCATCAGGTACGTCCTGCTTGGCAAAGCGGGCGAGCTTCTGAAACAACTTGTTGTAGTCATAGACAGAAAAAGAGCCTTGCTTCAGGTTGCGGAATTCCTCATGCTTGCTTTCAACCACGCTCTGAGGAATATGATGAGCTCTGAAATCTCGACGGAATTCATCCCAAGTGATAACACGTCCACCTCTGGAATCCTTGTACTGCTAGAACCATTCTGCAACTTGATCTTTGAGTTGGAAGGAAGCGAACTTAACAAAGTCCTCAGGCCTGACGTTACTGCACTCGAAATGCTTGCACAGATCCACAAGCCAATTGTCAGCATCGGTTGCCTCAACACAATTGCTGAAAGTCTTTGGCCCATTAGCAAGGAACTGGTTGAGTGTAGCAAAGTGATTCTGATTGTTGCCTTGGTTCCCTTGGTTGCCTTGATTGCGCTCTTGAAGAATTTGCATGATCAACTGTGTGTTTGCATTGGTTGCGGCCATCACAGCTTGCCATGCCTCCGGAGGAGGTGGAGGTGGTGGCGGATCAGGATTCGGAGTCGTGCGCGTTGGAGGAGCCATCCTGAAGAGGTTGACATCCATTAGCACATTGATAGACAAATATCGAAGCTGAATCCAACGGAATGAAAATTGCAACATATAGTCTTCACATCCGAACAAAATGAACGAATGCATTCCTCTTGAAATGGTCACATATCCATAAATTGAGAAGCCACTTAGAATTAAGGTAGAGAAATAAATCAATAAGGTACGGATCAAGAACGAATAATCAGTAAGAAATCCCAATCTCAAACCAATATCCGTGGAAGAATAACTAGAGCTACTAGAATTCCCACCTATGAAACTCTCGAACCTTTCCAGTTATGCAATCAGGTGTTGGGGATACAGGGGAAGCATAATATCTCACCCAAACTAGAAAATCCTACATCCAGCTGTATCCATCCTTCAACACATAACCGAGAAAAAACTTCGGAAACCGTCTACCTCAACCTTCGAAAAGCATCCGTTATACAAGTTATGGCGATACTCCTGAACTCCTGCCCCAGTACTAGGTGGCGTCGAGGTTATCTCACCAACGAACTGCATAAAAGAGATTTTCGATGTCGGCGTACTAAACTCAGGTATTCCAGAACTGCAACGATAAAATTATGACGACAACACCTCAGATCTCAACTCCTCGGGACACTTCCACAAAACCCCTGACAGGAGGCACCAAGACAATGTTCTCATCATAAAACCATCGGAACGATTACAAGATACCCGCGTGATCCTAATTTTTTTTTGTGAAATTTGAGAAGAGAAGAGTCAAAACTCTACGTCAGGATGCCTTACCAGAGCGATGAGGAGACTGGGAAGTAAATAGAATTCCTAAACTCTCCGATATATAATTCCTAAATGACTCAACATTTTTCTAGACACAACTCGGCCGCTAAAAACGATCAAGCAATGGGGCTCCTAAGGTCGGGGAAGGCTCTGATTACCAACTTGTAACACCCTCGATGCGACTATATCTCCCACGTGTCGAGGCACGACTTAGAGGCATAATCACATTGAAGGCATATGTCGCAAGTAAGGCAATCTTCACAACATCCCATATAACATATATAATAAAGGGGAGATAACATAGTTGGCTTACACTCGCCACGTCAAACAAGGACATAAATAACATCACATCATCCAAACACTCATGGCCCGACTACGGCGCCAAAATAAAAGATAACCCAACATGCGACACGGCCCCGATCACCCCCAACTGGACACCACTACTGATCATCAGGAAAAGAAACATAGTAACATTGAGAGTCTTCGTCGAACTCCCACTTGAGCTCAAACGCGTCTCCTGGAGCGGAATCATCAGGCCCTGCATCTGGTGTAATAGTAATCTGTGAGCCACATGGACTCAGCAATCTCGCACCCTCGCGATCAAGACTATTTAAGCTTATAGGTAAGGCAAGGTACAAATATATGTGGAGCTGCAGCAAGCGACTAGCAAAATATGGTGGCTAACTTATTCGCAAAAGAGAGCGAGAAGAGGAGGCAAAGCACGAGCGAGAAACTAGAGGACAACCTGCGCAAGCATTACTCCAACACCGTGTCCACTTCCCGGACTCCGCCGAGAAGAGGCCATCACGGTAACACACTCAGTTGATTCATTTTAGTTAAGTTAAGGTTCAAGTTATCTACAACCGGACATTAACAAATTCCCATCTGCCCATAACCGCGGGCACGGCTTTCGAAAGTTCAAATCCCTGCAGGGGAGTCCCAACTTAGCCCATGACAAGCTCTCACGGTCAACGAAGGAATATACCTCCTCCCAAGACGTTCCGATCAGACTCGGTATCTCGGTTCTTCAAGACACTTCGACAGGTTAAAACAAGACTAGCAACACCGCCCGAATGTGCCGACAAATCCCGATAGGAGCTGCACATATCTCGTTCTCAGGGCACACTTAGATTGTCCAAACTTCCGGTAGGCCAGCCCAGAGTTGCCCCTGGTGGCCACCGGCGGCTGACGAGGTGGACCAACACTCAAAGGAGCACTGGCCCGGGGGGTTTAAAATAAGATGACCCTCGGGCTCCGGAAACCCAAGGGAAAAAGAGGCTAGGTGGCAAATGGTAAAACCAAGGTTGGGCATTTCTGGAAAAGCTTTAATCAAGGCGAACTATCAAGGGGTTCCCATTATAACCCAACCGCGTAAGGAACGCAAAATCCGGGAACATAACACCGATATGACGGAAACTAGGGCGGCAAGAGTGGAACAAAACACTAGGCGAGAGGCCGAGCCTTCCACCCTTTACCAAGTGTATAGATGCATTAAGATAACATGGCAATATAATGATATCCCAACAAATAAATAAATGTTCCCAACAAGGAACGGCCTCCAATCTTCACCTGCAACTAGCAACGCTATAAGAGGGGCTGAGCAAAGCGGTAACATAGCCAATCAACGGTTTGCCAGGACATGGTGGGTTAGAGGTTTTGACATGGCAATTTGGGAGGCTTGAAAGCAAGTGGTAGGCATCGTAGTTTTGGCATAGCAAAAGAGCGAGCAATCTAGCATAGCAAAGATAGTAGTGATTTCGAGGGTATGATCATCTTGCCTGCACAGTTGTCAGAGTTGACTGGATCCTTGAAAGCAAACTCAACGGGCTCCTCATTAGCGAACTCGTCTCTCGGCTCTACCCAAACAAGACAAACAAGCAACAAGGACACAATCAACCACGTGCAAGGACCAAACAATATGATGCAAAGATGGTATGCTATGCGGGATGCGATGCGGGATGCATATGCAAGATTTAACAAGGGATGCATGAACCTGGCCTCAACTTGGGAATCCAAGCATGCCACTGGAAATATGAGATGAAATCGCTTGAAAACGATATAAAGAACGCTGGAATCGGAGTTACAGTTTGGAAATGGCAAGCGATTTAAATATGACATCGGTCTGCGATTTACAACAAGTAACCATCTAAATGCAATGAGATGAACATGCTACAGCACCCAAACATGGCATAAAAATACATGGCAGGGATGCATTCATGATGCTTAACAAAAGTCTAGCACTGAGCTACGGCCAATTCATCCATTAACAGGTTCAAACAAGCATGGCAAAAATGCATATGACAAACAGATTTCAGACTTAGTGAAATTAACACTTGTCTGGAAATTTCAGATCAGGTAGCACACTTCGGAGCAACAAAACTACATGCTACAGGACCTGAACATGGCAAAGTAAAACATGGCATGGAGCTACTCAAAGAGCTTAACAAAAGTCCCTTAGTGACCTTGAGCCAAAAGGGATCAAAAAATACAATTGCAAGCATGTGAACATGGCAAAAACATAATCAGTTTTCAGACTTAGTGAAAACTGGCACATGCTGAAACATAACTCAAGTAGGCATGTTCACGAGCTCGATGCACTCAACACGGAGCAAGTCATGATAAGCTAAGCATACACCCATCAAGAATACACAAAATGCAAGCTAGACATGGCAAGAACAATAGCATAGAATGCACGGATCAACTACAACATCATCGGCAAAATCGCAAACAAGTAGACAATCTGCCCAGATTCACAAAGTAGCAAAAGTAGAGCTCCATTGACTAAAGCTAGGGTGCTCCATTATTGTAAACAAAGGCATGTATGGATAGAGCACTACAATATTAACAAAACATCCTTACTGACCATCCTCAAAAGAGGCACGGATCACTAGGAAACAACATGAACATATGGGCATATGAGATAAACAGCTCAAGGACTTGGTGGAAATGCTAAGTCCCTGAAAACAGAATTACCAAGTGCCTCACTTGGCAAGCTTGTGCTAGTCACCACACACATCACAAAAATACATGGGTTGCACCTCTGGAAAGATGGCAAAACCCTTAACAAAACATATTTATGACATTTAGCAACAATGTAATTAGGATGGCAAAACACCTCTGGAAAGATGGCAAAACCCTTAACAAAAGTAATGCCTCAAGTCATAGAAGAACTTTTTCTTTTGCTGGTATGTGAAACTAGGTGGTATAAATTTAGCAACAATGTAATTAGGATAATCAGCATACCATGGAGCAGTATGAGAAGCATTTATGACATTTAATTGTTCATCAGGAAAGCTATCATCAATAGGTAGTGGGTCATCAAGAACATTTTCTAACCTAGACAAGTTATCTGCAATGGGGTTCTCAGCTCCCTTTCTATGAATAATATGCAAATCAAATTCTTGTAGCAAGAGAACCCATCTAATAAGTCTAGGTTTAGCATCTTTCTTTTCCATAAGATATTTAATAGCAGCATGATCCGTGTGAATAGTTACTTTAGAATCAACAATATAAGGTCTGAACTTATCACAAGCAAATACAACTGCTAAGAATTCTTTTTTAGTAGTAGCATAATTTCTCTGGGCATTGTCTAGAGTTTAACTAGCATATTGAATAACATTTAATTTCTTATCAACTCTTTGCCCTAGAACAACACCTACAGCATAATCGCTAGCATCACACATAATTTCAAAAGGTAAATTCCAATCAGGTGGCTGAACAATAGGTGCAGAGATCAATGCTTTCTTAAATATTTCAAATGCTTCTACACAATCATCATCAAAGACGAATGGTATATCTTTTTGTAATAAATTAGTTAGAGGCCGAGAAATTTTTGAGAAGTCCTTAATGAACCTCCTATAAAAACAGGCATGACCAAGGAAACTTCTTATACCTTTGATGTCCTTGGGACACGACATCTTTTCAATAGCATCACCTTTAGCTTTATCAACTTCAATGCCCCTTTCAGAAATTTTGTGCCCCAAGACAATACCTTCATTAACCATAAAGTGGCACTTCTCCCAATTCAAGACAAGGTTAGTTTCTTCACATCTCTGCAAAACTCGATCAAGGTTGCTTAAGCAATCATCAAAAAAGGATCCATAAACGGAGAAATCGTCCATGCAAACCTCACAAATCTTTTCACAAAAGTTAGAGAATATAGCCATCATGCATCTTTGAAAAGGTAGCAGGTGCATTACATGAACCAAAAGGCATACGTCTATAAGAAAAAGTACCGAAAGGGCAAGTAAAAGTGGTCTTTCATTGATCATCAACTGACATAGGTATTTAAGAGAAACCAGAATAACCATCTAGAAAGCAAAAATGTGTATGTTTGGATAATCTTTCTAGCATTTGATCAATGAAAGGTAAGGGGTAATGATCATTTTTAGTAGCCTTATTTAATTTGCGGAAATGAATTACCATCCTATAACCTGTAATGATTTTTTGCGGAATCAATTCATCTTTATCATTAGGAACGACAATAATACCTCCCTTCTTAGGAACACAATGGACATGACTTACCCAGTGACTATCAGCAATGGGATAAATTATACCTGCCTCAAGGAGCTTTAGTATTTCTTTTCTTACCACTTCTTTCATCTTAGGATTCAACCGTCATTGGTTATCAATAACTGGTTTGGCATCTTTCTCCAAATTTATTTTGTGTTGACATAGAGTGGGACTAATGCCCTTAAGATCATCGTGCTTCTTCAGAGTTTTCAATAATTTTTCTTCCTCCTTTTCTGAAAGGTTAGCACTAATAATAACAGGATATATCTTCTTTTCATCAAGATAAGCATATTTAAGAGTATCAGGCAATGGTTTAAGCTCAAACACGGGATCACCCTTGGGTGGAGGAGGATCCCCTAAGATTTCAACATGCAAGTTGTGTTTCAGAAAAGGTCCCTGTTTAAAGAACACTTCATCTATTTCCCTTCTTTCATTCATAAACATATCATTTTCATGGTCTAGCAAATATTGTTCTAAAGGATCACTAGGAGGTACGACAATAGAAGCAAGACCAATAATTTCATCTTTACTAGGCAATTCCTCTTCATGGTGTTGTCTATGAAATTTAGAAAAGTTGAACTCATGAGACATATCACCTAAACCAATAGTAACAACATCCTTTTCACAGTCTATCCTTGCATTAACAGTGTTTAAGAAGGGTCTACCAAATATAATGGGACAAAAGCTATCTTGTGGGGAACCAAGAATAAGAAAATCAGCAGGATATTTAGTTTTCCCACACAAGAAATCAACACCTCTAACAATCCCAATTGGTGAAATAGTATCTCTGTTGGCAATTTTAATTGTGACATCAATATCTTCTAACTCAGCAGGTGCAATATCATGCATAATTTCTTTGTATAAGTCAATAGGTATTGCACTAGCACTAGCACCCATATCACACAAGCCATGATAACAATGATCTCCTATTTTAACGGCAATAACAGGCATGCCTACCACAGGTCTATGTTTATCTTTAGCACAAGGTTTAGCAATTCTAGCAGTTTCATCACAGAAATAAATAACGTGCCCATCAATATTATCAGCCAAGAGATCCTTAACAATAGCAATATTAGGTTCAACTTTAACTTGCTCAGGAGGAGTATAGGTTCTAATATTGATTTTACGACCCACTGTTGAAGCTTTAGCATGATCTTTTATCCTAACAGGAAAAGGTGGTTTCTCAACATAAGCAGTAGGAATAATAGGATCATTATAAATGATAGTCTTTTCTTAAACTTTAATAGGTGCGGCTACTTTTACTTCTATGGGAGGATGATATTTAAACCACTTCTCATTAGGGAGATCAACATGAGTGGAAAAAGATTCACAGAAAGAAGCTACTATCTCAGAGTCAAGTTCACATTTAGTGCTAAATTTACGGAAAACATCGGTATCCATAAAAGATTTAACACAATCAAACTTAGGTGTCATACCTGACTCCTTACCTTCGTCGAGATCCCAATTTTCAGAGTTGCGTTTAATTCTTTCCAATAAATCCCATTTGAATTCAATAGTCTTCATCATAAAAGAGCCAACACAAGAAGTATCGAGCATGGTGCGATTGTTGTCCGAAAGCCGAGCATAAATTTTTTGGATAATCATTTCTCTTGAGAGATCATGATTGGGGCATGAATAGAACATTGATTTAAGCCTCCCCCAAGCTTGAGCGATGCTTTCTCCTTCGTGAGGCCAAAAATTATATATATAATTGCGATCACGATGAACAAGATGCATAGGATAAAACTTCTGATGAAATTCCAATTTCAATCATTTGTAGTTCCATGATCCCATATCATCACATAGCCTATACCATGTCAATGCATCTCCCTTCAAAGATAAAGGGAAGACCTTCTTCTTGATAACATCATTGGACATACCTGCAAGCTTAAATAATCCACAAACTTCATCCACATATATTAGGTGCTCATCAGGATGTAATGTTCCATCTCCTGCAAAAGGATTAGCTAGAAGTTTTTCTATCATACCCAAAGGAATTTCAAAGTAGACATTTTCATTTTCAGTAGGTTTAGTAGGTTCAGTAGGTTGAGGAGAAACTCTTTGCTCTACTGGTCGGGGTGAAGATACCCCGAACAAGCCCCTCAAAGGATTACTTTCCATAGTAACAAGTGACAGTAAATTTAAGCACACTACATACATTTTTCCTTACCAAATTCCACCTACCAAAGGTGCTTCACTCCCCGGCAACGGCGCCAGAAAAGAGTCTTGATGACCCACAAGTATATTGGATCTATCGTAGTCCTTTCGATAAGTAAGAGTGTCGAACCCAATGAGGAGCAGAAGGAAATGATAAGGGGTTTTCAGCAAGGTATTCTTTGCAAGCACTGAAATTATAGGTAACATATAGTTTGGTGATAAGATAATTTGTAACGAGCAACAAGTAACAAAAGTAAATAAAATGCAGCAAGGTGGCCCAATCCTTTTTGTAGCAAATGACAAGTCTTGACAAACTCTTATATAGAAGAAAGCGCTCCCGAGGACACATGGGAATTATCGTCAAGCTAGTTTTCATCATGTTCATATGATTCGTGTTCGGTACTTTGATAATTTGATATGTGGGTGGACCGGTGCTTGGGTTCTGTCCTTACTTGGACAAGCATCTCACTTATGATTAACCCCCATTGCAAGCATCCGCAGCTACAACAGAAGTATTAAGGTAAACCTAACCATAGCATGAAACATATGGATCCAAATCAGCCCCTTACGAAGCAACGCATAAACTAGGGTTTAAGCTTCTGTCACTCTAGAAACCCATCATCTACTTATTACTTCCCAATTCCTTCCTCTAGGCCCAAATAATGGTGAAGTGTCATGTAGTCCACGTTCACATAACACCACTAGAGGAGAGACAACATACATCTCATCAAAATATCGAACGAATACCAAATTCACATGACTACTAATAGCAAGACTTCTCCCATGTCCTCAGGAATGAACGTAACTACTCACAAAGCATATTCATGTTCATAATCAGAGGGGTATTAATATGCATATAGGATCTGAACATATGATCTTCCACTGAATAAACCAACTAGCATCAACTACGAGGAGTAATCAACACTACTAGCAACCTACAAGTACCAATCCCAGACTTAGAGACAAGAATTGGATACAAGAGATGAACTAGGGTTTGAGAGGAGATGGTGCTGGTGAAGATGTTGATGGAGATTGACCCCCTCCCGATGAGAGGATCGTTGGTGATGACGTTGGTGATGATTTCCCCCTCCCGGAGGGAAGTTTCCCCGGCAGAACAGCTCCACCGGAGCCCTAGATTGGTTCCGCCAAGGTTTTGCCTCGTGGCGAGGGAGTCTCATCCCGAAAGCTTGCTTATGATTTTTTTCCTCAACGAAGGACTCCATATAGCAAAAGATGGGCATCGGAGGGCCACTAGGGGGTCCACGAGGTAGGGGCGCGCGCCCAGGGGGGTAGGGCACGCCCCCACCCTCGTGGCCAGGGTGTGGGCCCCCTCTGGAACTTCTTGCACTCAATAGTTTTTATATATTATGAAAATAGCTTCCGTGATGTTTCAGGACTTTTGGAGCTGTGCATAATAGGTCTCTAATATTTGCTCCTTTTCCAGCCCAGAATCCCAGCTGCCGCATTCTCCCTCTTTATGTAAACCTTGTAAAATAAGAGATAATAGGCAGAAGTATTGTGACATAATGTGTAATAACAGCCCATAATGCAATAAATATCGATATAAAAGCATGATGCAAAATGGATGTATCACATGTCATCTTGCTTAAGGCGTTCCTTCGTTTTTTATGAACTTAATACTCTAGATGCATACTGGATAGTGGTGGATGGGTGGAGTAATAGTAGTAGATGCAGGAAGGAGTCGGTCTACTTGTCTCAGACA
Organism: Triticum dicoccoides; assembly: GCF_002162155.2. NCBI lineage: Eukaryota > Viridiplantae > Streptophyta > Magnoliopsida > Poales > Poaceae > Triticum > Triticum dicoccoides. The sequence continues at coordinate 113,726,902 of NC_041380.1, forward strand.
TGATTCCTATATACATGATCATTGCCTTGAATATCATCATAACTATGCGCTTTTCTATTAATTGCTCAACCGTAATTTGTTTACCCATCATATGTTTTTTGTTTGAGAGAGAAGCCTCTAGTGAAAACTATGGCCCCCGGGTCTACTTTTATCACATATAAAATCCAAAAATACCTTGCTGCAATTTATTTACCATTATTTTATTTTGTGTTTTATTTTACCTATCTGTCACTACGAGATTTGATCCTTGCAAATAACCGCTGAGGGTATTGACAACCCCCTTGATCGCGTTGGGTGCAAGTATTTGCTCTTTTGTGTGTAGGTGCTGTTAACGAGGTTTCGCCTGGTTCTCCTACTGGATTGGTAACCTTGGTTCTTAATTGAGGGACATACTTATCTCTACTATACTGCATCTTTCTCTCCTCTTTAGGGAAATCCCAACATGGCTCACAAGTAGCGACACTTCCTCCCCCCGTCCCCACCTTCTCCTCGATGCTGGCGGCAGCCAGGATTCTCTTCTTCCTCCCCTAGTCGAGATCTCGGTAGCGCAGGTTGGACGGGCTCTTCCGAGGTAGGGACACGTGGATCCGGTAGTTTCCATGCTGGGAGGTAGCGGTGTGGCTCCGTGTCGATGGCGATGGGGGCTAGGTCTTGCAAGGCCAATCTGGTCCCCTAGGGGCTATGGGTGTCATGAGTGGCGATGGCCACAGTCGGAGAGGGCGCTTCCTCCACGCCGATGGGGTGGCGACGCTGGAGCTACGGTGTGCCGTACTTGGCCGCATTCGGCGGCGAGGTGGTGGCGGGCATGGATCTCGATCTGAAGATGGTGGATTCACCTGTGCCTTGTCCTCCATGCTCAGAAGGGATGTGGGCAATCTTCGGGTGTCATGTTCTGTTGGTTAGCGGGGCGTTGGGTGCAAGCTCTAGGTCAGGGGAAACCCTTGACCCGATGTCGATCATGATGTTGGTGACGCTTGTGGCGCCGCTCCCTCCCTGGTGGGTGACATCAATACTTACTCCCTTCCCTCCGCCTCTTGGTCCCGAGCGAAATCCTAGAATCTCTGGATTGGGCAGCGGCAATGCGTCAACGTTGTTTACTTCTTGAAGGCACCGCCTTAGGAGTTCGGCATAGTCAGGGGTTTGGCACAGTGGTGGTCTGCCGGTGCTCAGTAGTGTCCCTGCTCGATAGTTGCGATGGGCTTCTAGGTCTTGGATGGAGATGGTGATGATGTATGGGTTTTCTTCAGAGGTGAAGTTGCCAGGGTTGTCGTCCCGTCCCCGACAATAGGTTGGCCAGACCATGCGTGCTCTGGGGTGAGCCGCTCTCCTTGCTTCTACAAGAGTAGAAGCAAGGAGAGAAGTTGTTCTGAAGTAAGGACCTCTACGATGATTGTAGGACTTTGACTTGGAACTTCTCTCCTTTCTTCTACTCTTGTAGAACTTGTTGAAGTTCTTCACCATTAGGCTTAATTCTTCATTGAGGGTTTGTTTCTCACTTGATGATGTGGGAGCTTCACATGAGGCTTTGTAAGTACCACTTGACTTGTTATGGAGCTCCTCCTTATCCTTGAGTGACATCTCATGAGCAACAATTCTTCCAATGACTTCCATTGGCTTGAGATCTTTGTAATTTGGCATCATTTGGATCAATGTGCATACAGTATCGTATTTTCCATCCAAGGCTCTTAGGATCTTCTTGATGATGAATTTGTCGGTCATCTCTTCACTTCCTAAGCCGGCAATCTCATTTGTGATAAGAGCAATCCTAGAGTACATTTCACCGACACCTTCACCATCCTTCATTTTGAACTTGTCAAGTTGACTTTGAAGCACATCCAACTTGGATTCCTTGACGGAGTTGGTACCTTCATGCATGTCAATCAAAGTATCCCAAATTTCCTTTGCATTCTCAAGACAGCTGATTTTGTTGAATTCTTCGGGGCACAATCCGTTGAAGAGGATATCACAAGCTTGAGCATTGTACTGTAGCATCTTCAACTCATCCGCGGTAGCTTCACGATTCGGTTTTCTCCCATCAAAGAATTCACCTTGCAAGCCAACACACACAATAGCCCAAACGGCGGGGTTATGTCCAATAATATGAATTTTCATCTTATGCTTCCAACTAGCAAAATTAGTACCATCAAAGTAAGTACCTCTACGGTGATAGTTTCCCTCGCTAGACGCCATACTCTCCTAGGTTGTGAAACCAAGGCTATGACCACCAAAATCTATGGAAATCAAAGCAAATGGAGACCAAAGCTCTGATACCACATGTAGGATCGGAAGTATGTCTAGAGGGGGGTGATTATACTACTTGACCAAATAAAAATCTATCCTTTTCCCAATTTTAGTCTTTTGCAGATTTTAGCTATCTTAGCACAAGTCAAGCAATCTTAACACGATTCAAGCAAGCATGCAAAGAGTCTATGAGCAGCGGAAAATAAAGCATGCAACTTGCAAGAATGTAAAGGGAAGGGTTTGGAGAATTCAAACGCAATTGGAGACATGGATGTTTTTGTCGTGGTTCCAATAGGTGGTGCTATCGTACATCCACGTTGATGGAGACTTCAAGGCACGAAGGGTAACGGTTGCGCGAGTCCACGGAAGGCTCCACCCACGAAGGGTCCACGAAGAAGCAACCTTGTCTATCCCATCATGGCCATCGCCCATGAAGGACTTGCCTCACTAGCGGTAGATCTTCACGAAGTAGGCGTTCTCCTTGCCCTTACAAAATCCTTGGTTCAACTCCACAATCTTTGCCGGAGGCTCCCAAGTGACACCTAGCCAATCTAGGAGACACCACTCTCCAAGAAGTAACAAATGGTGTGTTGATGATGAACTCCTTGCTCTTGTGCTTCAAATGATAGTCTCCCCAACACTCAACTCTCTCTCATAGGATATGGATTTGGTGGAAAGAATATTTGAGTGGAAAGAAACTTGGGGAAGGCTAGAGATCAAGATTCATATGGTGGGAATGAAATATCTTGGCCTCAACACATGAGTAGGTGGTTCTTTCTCGGAAAATGTGTATTGGAAGTGTAGGTATGTTCTGATGGCTCTCTCCACGAATGAAGAGTGGGTGGAGGGGTATATATAGCCTCCACACAAAAATTAACCGTTACACACAATTTACCAATCTCGGTGAGACCGAATGGAGAAACTCGGTCAGACCGATTCAGCAAACCTAGTGACCGTTAGGATTTTCGGTGGGACTGAGATGCAACTCGGTAGGACCGATATGGTTAGGGTTAGGGCATAACGTAATCTCGGTGTGACCGATTACACAAACTCAGTGGGACCGATTTTGGTAATAAGCTAACCAGAGAGTTGGTCAGGTAAACTCGGTGGGACCGATCGCTCATTTCGGTGGGGCTGAAGTGTAACAAAAGATAAACAGAGAGTTTACATTGCAATCTCGGTGGGACCGATCGCTCATCTCGGTAGGACCGAAACGTTATGAAGGGAAACAGAGAGATTACAACCCCATCTCGGTGTGACAGAGATCCCTATCGGTGAGACCGATTTGCCTAGGGTTTGTGGTAGTGGCTATGACATTTGAACTTGGTGGCGTCGGATAGAAAGAATCGCTGGGACGAGTTTGACATTTGGTTTAGGTCATATGTGGATGTGGGAAGGTAGTTGAGTGTTTTGGAGCATATCACTAAGCACTATGAAGCAAGAACCTCATTAAACAACACCTCATCCCTCCTTGATAGTATTGGCTTTTCCTATAGACTCAATGTGATCTTGCATCACTAAAATATAAAGTGTAGAGTCTTGAGCTTTGAGCTTGAGCCAATCTTTTTGTCCTTAATATTTTGAGGGATCCACTTTCTTCATCCATGCCATGCCATTCATTGAGCTTTTCCTGAAATATTAATATTGGAATAGCATTAGCTCAATGAGCTATATGTTGTTAGGAATTACCAAAACCACCTAGGGATAGTTGCACTTTCAGATGGGGTCAACCCAATCCACGTCAGGATCAGTTCCACTAGTGGATTGATTCCCTAGTAATCAAGCAAGCCCTTCAGAGGCAGTGACGGATGGTGAAAAAATAGGGTTGGCCTTGGGAAGTGATGGAGCGTGGCTTTCCTCCTCCGACGAATAGCTCCCATGTCACGGGAGCGTCGATGGCATGACCCGAGGCTGTCGCGGCCTCTGATGTCCTAGTTTGTTGGGTCCTTCGGAGCTTGTTAGCTGTTCAGTAGTGTTTTGTATCCATGTCAATTTTATTTTTCATTTCTTGTTGTCTTGGTGGATGTAATGTGTGGTTGTGGCTATATATAAAGCGGGGCGGAAGCCTTTTTGGGTAACGATTAGCATGTAATATGAAACAGTATGTTTTCTCTATAGGCAAAGGGACACATAGATATATACATTGCTTCTATATCACATCAATTAGATTGTAACTTGTTGCATAGAGACTCTTTGCGAAACATCTTATCATAACAACGTCTAAAATTACATCATGCTTATGCCACCCGACAAGGCAAAGCGCACATGTTGCTTCTAGTAGTCGTGAATGATGAGTTGATTTGAGCGTTCCCAACTCTACACTCTTTTCAATAAATCCAACGTTTCTCCTGCTAATTAGAATGCACAGAGTTCCTGCCGTATTTTGAAGAAAAAATGTTGATAACATGACACTTAAAATTTGAGCTACTGCCGTATTTTACGTAAATTGCATCATCTGAAGTTTCCTATGAATTGACCGCCAAGATGCTCGTGGCGACCACTGTCCCGTCGCCTGGCCCAAGGTGTGCCGCCCACTCTCCCTTAGTAGCCTGGGCGTTCACGACCTGCACAATACCGGCATCACCCTCCACGTGCCCTAGCTGTGGCTGCAGCGTACGGATAGCTTCACACGGTGGCAACACCTGCTGAAGGAAATATGCCTTAGAGGCAATAATAAAATTGTTATTTATATATCCTTATATCATGATAAATGTTTATTATTCATGCTAGAATTGTATTAACCGGAAACTTCATCATCACCGTCACCATGCCGTCGTGCTGACGGAACTCTCCCTCGACCCTCTACTGGATAAAGAGCTCGAGGGACGTCATCGTGCTGAACGTGTGCTGAACACGGAGGTGCCATACGTTCGGTACTTGGATCGGTTGGATTGTGAAGACGTTCGACTACATCAATCACGTTAACATAACGCTTCCGCTTTTGGTCTACGAGGGTACATGGACACACTCTCCTCTCTCGTTGCTATGCATCTCCCAGTTAGATCTTGCGTGATCATAGGATATTTTTGAATCACTATGTTCCCCAACAGTCGTATCAGAGCCAGGTTTATGCATAGATGATATATGCACAAGTAGAACACAAAGAGTTGTGGACGATAATAGTCAGACTGCTTACCACCAATGTCTTACTTTGATTCAGAGGTATTGTTGGATGAAGCGTCCCGGACCGACATTACATGACCGCGTTCATGAGACTGGTTCTACCGACGTGCTTCGCACACAGGTGGCTAGCGGGTGTCTGTTTCTCCAACTTTAGTTGAATCGAGTTTGACTACGACCAGTCCTTATTGAAGGTTAAAACAACACACTTGATGAAAAATCGTTGTGGTTTTTGATGCGTAGGTAAGAACGATTCTTTCTAGAAGCCTGTAGCAGCCACGTAAAACTTGCAACAACAAAGTAGATGACGTCTAACTTGTTTTTTGCAGGGCATGTTGTGATGTGATATGGTCAAGACGTGATGAGATATAAATTGTTGTATGAGATGATCATGTTCTGTATAAGTTATCGGCAACTGGCAGGAGCCTTATGGTTGTCGCTTTATTGTATGAAATGCAATCGCCATGTAATTGCTTTACTTTATCACTAAGCGGTAGCGATAGTCGTAGAAGTAATAGTTGGCGAGACAACAACGATGCTACGATGGAGATCAAGGTGTCAAGTGTTACGTCTCCAACGTATCTATAATTTTTTATTGTTCCATGCTATTATATTATCTGTTTCGGATGTTTAATTGGCTTTAATATGCTCTTTTATATTATTTTTGGACTGACCTATTAACCGGAGGCCCAGTGCCAGTTTCTGTTTTTGTGTGCCTATTTTAGAGTTTTGCAGAAAAGGAATAACAAATGGAGTCCAAACGGAATGAAACCTTAGCGATGATCTTTCTTGGACCAAAAGTAATCCAGAAGACTTGGAGTCAAAGTCTGGAACTCCACGAGGAAGCCACGAGGCAGGAGGGCGCACCCAGGGGGGTAGGCGCGCCCCCACCCTTGTGGGCTCCTCGTAGCTCCATCGACGTACTTCTTCCTCCTATATATACTCTTATACCCTAGAAATATCAGAGATACCCACGAAACCACTTTTCCACCGACGCAACCTTTTGTACCCGTGAGATCCCATCTTGGGGCCTTTTCCGGCGATCTGCCAGAGGGGGAATCGATCACGGAGGGCTTCTACATCAACACCATCACCTCTCCGATGAAGCGTGAGTAGTTTACCACAGACATTCGGGTCCATAGTTATTAGCTAGATGGATTCTTCTCTCTCTTTTATTCTCAATACACAGTTCTCCTCGATGCTCTTGGAGATCTATTCGATGTAATACTCTTGTGTGGTGTGTTTGCCGAGATATGATGAATTGTGGATTTATGAACAAGATTATCTATGAATATTATTTGGTTCTTCTCTGAATTCTTATATGCATGATTTGATATCTTTTCAAGTCTCTTCAAATTATTGGTTTAGTTTGGCCTACTAGATTGTTCTTTCTTGCAATGGGAGAAGTGCTTAGCTTTGGGTTCAATCTTGCGGTGTCCATTCCAAGTGATAGTAGCGGCAGCAAGGCACGTACTGTATTGTTGCCATCGAGGATAAAAAGATGGGGTTTATATCATATTCCTTGAGTTTATCCCTCTACATCATGTCATCTTGCCTAATGCGTTACTCTGTTCTTATGAACTTAATACTCTAGATGCATGCTAGATTGTGGTCGATGTGTGGAGTAATAGTAGTAGATGAAGAATCGTTTCGGTCGGCTTGACACGGACGTGATGCCTATGTTTATGATCATGCATAGATATTCTCATAACTATGCGATTTTCTATCAATTGCTCGGCAGTAATTTGTTCACCCACTGTAATATATATTATATTGAGAGAAGCCACTACTGAAACCTATGGCCCCCGGGTCTACTTTACATCATATAAGTTTCCGGTCTACAATTCTAGTTTACTATTTATTTTGCAATCTTTACTTTCCAATCTATACAACAAAAATACTAAAAATATTTACTTTACTATCTTTATTAGATCTCACATTTCCGAGTGACTATGAAGGGATTGACAACCCCTTTATCGCGTTGGTTGCAAGGTTCTTGATTGTTTGTGCAGGTACTAGGGGACTTGTGTGTTGTCTCCTACTGGATTAATACCTTGGTTCTCAAAACTGAGGGAAATACTTACGCTACTTTGTTGCATCACCCTTTCCTCTTCAAGGGAAAAATAATTCATGCTCAAGAGGTAGCAAGAAGGATTTCTGGCGCCGTTGCCGGGGAGATCTATGCCAAGTTAAGACATACCAAGTACCCATCATAAACTCTTCCCTGTCGCATTACATTATTTGTCATTCGCCTCTTGTTTTCCTCTCCCCACTTCTAAAACAATTTTCGAAAAGATTTGCCTTTTCTTCGCCCCTCTTCTGTTCGTCTTTTCGTTTGCCACGATGTCTTATTTTGCTCGTTTGCTCATTTGCTTGGAATAATCGTGTATCTATTACAAATCAGAGAACCTAAGATTTATGGATCCTCATCCGATTGCCAATCTTTTTAAGAGATCCAATTATGATGAACTAATTGCTAGTGAGTTATGTGCACTAGATTATCTTTATGAAGTTTTGCTTGAAATTCGTGAATCAAAAAATTTTGATGACGTACTTTATGAAGTGATTCATGATAGATCTTCGTATAAAAAGCATGATTGCAATGATGTTATTATACATTATATTAATGTCAATTGTGCTAATAATTTGCAAAACCCTCAGCTTGGGGATGTTAGTTTTGCTGTGTCCACTACTTTTTGCAATGATCATGATTGGGGTGATTCTTCTTATGATCTTGAAAATTTATTAAGCCCCATGATGAATATGAGATTGATAATAGTGTTTGCAATAATATTGAAAGAGGGTTTGGAACAGTGTCAACTTTAGATCCCACATATTTGGAGAATGTTCAATCTTATGAATTTTTTGATAAAAGTGGGTTTGGAGAGGCCATGACTTTAGCTAATGTTAATCCCACTATTTTGGAAGAGTGTCAACTTCGCATGCATGTGGATCGTGTTGAGAATATGTTATGAGATAGATATATTCTTGAATTTGCTTATGATCCCACATGTAATTATTATGAGAGAGGAAAATATGGTTGTAGAAACTTTCATGATATTAAATTAACTCTCTTCATGTTGAAATTGCTATCGTCCCTGTCTTCTTCCTTGCATATGCTAGTTTTTGCTTGCCTTGATAATTTTTTTGCTTATAAAATGCCTATGCATAAGAAGTATGTTAGACTTAAGTGTATTTGTCACATATTTTATGATGCTCTCTTTGTGCTTCAATTCTTACCTTTCATGTGAGCATCATTGAAATCTCAATGCCTAGCTAGGGGCGTTAAACGATAGCGCTTGTTGGGAGGCAACCCAATTTTATTTTTGTTCATTGCTTTTTGGTCCTGTTTAATTATAAATAATTCATCTAGCTTCTGTTACGATTGTGTTTTTATGTTTTATTTAGTGTTTGCGCCAAGTAAAGCCAGTAGGATCTTCTTGGGTGATAGTTGTTTGATCTTGCTGTAAAAAACAGAAACTTTTACGCTCACGAAATTAATTTTCATTTTTTACCAGGGAGCGATAAAATACCTACTCCACTTGCAGTAGATCAATATACAAATTGTTCAGTCCGTCCTAATTTTTCAGAATTTTTGGAGTTACAGAAGTATTCAAAAGTTACACATTGCTACACACCGTTCTATTTTTTATAGATTCTATTTTTCGTGTGTTGTTTGCTTATTTTGATGAATCTATGAGTAGTATAGGGGGTATGAACCATAGAGAAGTTGAAATATAGTAGGTTTTACACCAATATAAATAAAGAATGAGTTCATTACAGTACCTAAAAGTGGTGGTTTATTTTCTTATACTAACGGAGCTCATGAGATTTTCTGTTGAAGTTTTGTGTTGTGAAGTTTTCAAGTTTTTGGGTAAAGATTTGATGGATTTTGGAATAAGGAGTGGCAACAGCATAAGCTTGGGGACGCCCAAGGCACCCCAAGGTAGAATTCAAGGACAACCAAAAGCCTAAGCTTGGGGATGTCCCGGAAGGCATCCCCTCTTTCATCTTTGTCTATCAGTAACTTTACTTGAGGCTATATTTTTATTTACCATGTGATATGTGTTTTGCTTGGAGCATCTTGTATTATTTGAGTCTTTGATTTTTATTTTACCACAATCATCCTTGCTGTACACACCTTTTGGGAGAGACACGCATGAATCAGAATTTATTAGAATACTCTATGTGCTTCACTTATATCTTTTGAGCTAGATAATTTTGCTCTAGTGCTTCACTTATATCTTTTTAGAGCACGGTGGTGGTTTTATTTTATAGAAATTATTGATCTCTCGTGCTTAAATTATATTATTTTGAGAGTCTTTTATAACAGCATGGTAATTTGCTTTGGCTATAAAATTAGTCCTAATATGATGGGCATCCAAGGTGGGTATAATAAAAACTTTCATATAAAGTGCATTGAATACTATGAGAAGTTTGATTCCTTATGATTGCTTTGAGATATGAAGATGGTGATATTAGAGTCATGCTAGTTGAGTAGTTGTGAATTTGAGAGATACTTGTGTTAAAGTTTGTGATTCCTGTAGCATGCACATATGGTGAACCGTTATGTGATGAAGTCGGAGTATGATTTATTTTTTGATTGTCTTCCTTATGAGTGGCGGTCGGGGACTAGCGATGGTTTTTTCCTACCAATATACCCCCCTAGGAGCATGTGCCTAGTACTTTGTTTCGATAACTAATAGATTTTTGCAATAAGTATGCAAGTTCTTTATGTCTAATGTTGAGTCCATGGATTATACGCACTCTCACCCTTCCACCATTGCTAGCCTCTCTAGTACCGCACAACCTTCGCCGGTATCATAAACCCACTATTTACCTTCCTCAAAACAGCCACCATACCTACCTATTATGTCATTTCCATAGCCATCCCGAGACATATTGCCATGCAACTTTCCACCATTCCGTTTATTATGACACACTCCATCATTGTCATATTGCCTTGCATGATAATGTAGTTGGCATCGTATTTGTGGCAAAGCCACCATTCATAATTCTTTCATACATGTTACTCTTGATTCATTGCACATCCCGGTACACCGCCGGAGGCAAGCACATAGAGTCATATTTTGTTCTTAGTATCGAGTTGTAATTCTTGAGTTGTAAGTAAATAAAAGTGTGATGATCATCATTATTAGAGCATCGTCCCGTGTGAGGAAATAAAAAAAGAGGACAAAGAAGCCAAACAAAAAAAGAGAGAGAAGAAGACAGAAGGGACAATGCTACTATCCTTTTTCCACATTTGTGCTTCAAAGTAGCACCATGATCTTCATGATAGAGAGTCTCTTATTTTGTCACTTTCATATACTAGTGGGAATTTTTCATTATAGAACTTGGCTTGTATATTCCAATGATGGGCTTCCTCAAAATGCTCTAGGTCTTCGTGAACAAGCAAGTTGGATGCACACCCACTTAGTTTCTTTTGTTGAGCTTTCATACACTTATAGCTCTAGTGCATCCGTTGCATGGCAATCCCTACTCACTCACATTGATATCTATTGATGGGCATCTCCACAGCCCGTTGATACGCCTAGTTGATGTGAGACTATCTTCTCCATTTTGTCTTCTCGACAACCACCCCTCTATTCCACCTATAGTGTTATATCCATGGCTCACACTCATGTATTGTGTGAAGATTGAGAAAGTTTGAGAACATCAAAAGTATGAAACAATTACTTGGCTTGTCATCGAGGGTTGTGCATGATTAAATATTTTGTGTGATGAAGATAGAGCATAGCCAAACTATATGATTTTGTAGGGATAGTTTTCTTTGACCATGTTATTTTAAGAAGACATGATTGCTTTGTTAGTATGCTTGAAGTATTATTGTTTTTATGTCAATATTAAACTTTTGTCTTGAATCTTTCGGATCTGAACATTCATGCCACAATAAATAAAATTACATTGATAATTATGTTAGGTAGCATTCCACATCAAAAATTCTGTTTTTATCATTTACCTACTCGAGGACGAGCAGGAATTAAGCTTGGGGATGCTTGATACGTCTTTCAATGTATCTATAATTTTTGATTGTTCCATGCTATTATATTATCTATTCTAGATGTTTAATGGGCATTAGTATGCTCTTTTATATTATTTTTGGGACTAACCTATTAACTGGAGGCCTAGTGCCAGTTTCTGTTTTTTGCCTATTTTAGAGATTTGCAGAAAAGGAATACCAAACGGAGTCCAAACGGAATGAAACATTTGCAATGATCTTTCTTGGACCGAAAGCAATCCAGAAGACTTGGAGTCGAAGTATGGAACTTCATGAGGAAGCCACGAGGCAGGAGGGCGCGCCCAGGGGGGTAGGCGCGCCCCCACCCTCGTGGGCCCCTCGTAGCTCCACCGACGTACTTCTTCCGCCTATATATACTCTTATACCCTAGAAACACCAGAGAGAGCCACGAAACCACTTTTCCATCGCCGCAACCTTCTGTACCCGTGAGATCCCATCATGGGGCCTTTTCCGGCGATCTGTCGGAGGGGGAATCGATCACGGAGGGCTTCTACATCAACACCATTGCCTCTCCGATGAAGCTTGAGTAGTTTACCACAGACCTTCGGGTCCATAGTTATTAGCTAGATGGCTTCTTCTCTCTCTTTGGTTCTAAATACAAAGTGCTCCTGTTCTTGGAGATCTATTCGATGTAATACTCTTTTGCGGTGTGTTTGCCGAGATCCGATGAATTGTGGATTTATGAACAAGATGATGTATGAATATTATTTGGTTCTTCTCTGAATTCTTATATGCATGATTTGATATCTTGGCAAGTCCCTTCAAATTATCGGTTTTGTTTGGCCTACTAGATTTATCTTTCTTTCAATGGGAGAAGTGCTTAGCTTTGGATTCAATCTTGCGGTGTCCTTTCCCAGTGATAGTAGGGGCAGCAAGGCACATATTGTATTGTTGCCATCGAGAATAAAAATATGGGGTTTATATCATATTGCTTGGGTTTATCCCTGTACATCATGTCATCTTGCTTAATGCGTTACTCTGTTCTTATGAACTTAATACTCTAGATGCATGATGGATAGCGGTCGACGTGTGGAGTAATAGTAGTAGGTGTGGAATCGTTTCGATCTACTTGACACGGATGTGATGCCTATATTCATGAACATTGCCTTAGATATCTTCATAACTATGCACTTTTCTCTCAATTGCTCGATAGTAGTTTGTTCACCAACCGTAATACATGCTATCTTGAGAGAAGCCACTAGTGAAACCTATGGCCCCCGGGTCTCTTTCTTATTATATTGCATCTCTTTTATTTACATCGCATCTCGTTTACTATTTTGCAATCTTTACTTTCCAATCTATATAACAAAAATACCAAAAATATTTACTTTACTATCTTTATTAGATCTCACTTTTGCGAGTGACCATGAAGGGATTGACAACCCCTTTATCATGTTGGTTGCAAGGTTCTTGATTGTTTGTGCAGGTACTAGGTGACTTGTGCGTTGTCTCCTACTGGATTGATACCTTGGTTCTCAAAACTGAGGGAAATACTTACGCTACTTTGCTGCATCACCATTTCCTCTTCAAGGGAAAACCAACGCATGCTCAAGAGGTAGCATCAAGCCAGTGATGATGGAGATCATGATGTTGCTTTGGAGATGGAGATCAAAGGCACAAGATGATGATGGCCATATCATGTCACATATTTTGATTGCATTTGATGTTTATCCTTTATGCATCTTATTTTGCTTAGTACGACAGTAGCATTATAACATGACCTCTCACTGAATTTCAAGGTATACGTGTTCTCCCTGAGTATGCACCATTGCTATAGTTCGTTGTGCCGAGACACCGCGGGATGATCGGGTGTGATAAACTCTACGTTCACATACAACGGGTGCAAGCCAGTTTTGCACGTGCAGAATACTCGGGTTAAACTTGACGAGCCTAGCATATGCAGATATGGCCTTGGAACACTGAGATCGAAAGATCGAACGTGAATCATATAGTAGATATGATCAACATAGAGATGTTCACCATTGAAAACTTCTCCATCTCACGTGATGATCGGACATGGTTTAGTTGATATGGATCACATGATCATTTAGATGACTAGAGGGATGTCTATCTAAGTGGGAGTTCTTAACTAATATGATTAATTGAACTTTAATTTATCATGAACTTAGTCCTTATGGTTTTTGCATATCTATGTTGTTGTAGATCAATGGCCCGTGCTACCGTTCCCTTGAATTTTAATGCGTTCCTAGAGAAAGCTAAGTTGAAATATGATGGTAGCAACTACATGGACTAGGTCTGTAACTGGAGGATTATCCTCATTGCTGCACAAAAGAATTACGTCCTGGAAGCACCGCTAGGTGCAAGACCCGCTGCAGGAGCAACTCCGGACGTTATGAACGTCTGGTAGAGCAAAGCTGATGACTACTCGATAGTTCAGTGTGCCATGCTTTATGACTTAGAATAGGAACTTCAAAGACGTTTTGAACGTCATGGAGCATATGAGATGTTCCAGGAGTTGCAGTTAATATTTCAAGCGAATGCCCGATGTCGGCGTTCTGGGAACGGGGGTCCCCAGACTTGCCTGCCTGCGGCCTACGGCGTGGCTCAAAGGGGGGCCCCAGCACGACCCATCTTCACCAACACAAACCCAAGACCCTCGCGAGGGGCCAAGCCTCGCGGGGCGGACGACGTGGAGCTTCCTCAGGCACGGCCTTGTCAGGCTGGCTCACGAGGAGGCGGAGAGATCAAGGCGGGGTACCTCACGAGGTGCCCATGACGCAGGCCATGACGACTCAGGGCGCCAGGCGGGTGCCAGCCGCGCAGCGTCCTCCTTTCCTCTTTGGTGCAAAGGGGGCAAGCGCAGCTGTGGAGTACCGAGGCATCAGGCAAAGGTTGCCATTTCGGTGCAACGAGACCAAGACCAGGAGGACTACGAGAAGGAGGTCACCGTGGAGCCCATGACGGCGTCATCACGAGAGCTTTGCGCATGCGAAGACTACTTTTGTCAGGATAGCTGATACTTGCTATCCCCCTTCAAATTAGCCCGCCATTGTTGGCTCCCTTCCCGCTCGATATTTGGGAAGAGGACCAGGGCCTCTATAAATAGGACCAGCCACCCACAAAGCAAGGGTCTGGGAGGAGGGGGTTCGGTCGGAAGCAGAGAGAGAAAGAGAGAGAGAGAGAGAGAGAAAGGTGACTGAACCCCTCCGAGCAGTTCATCGCCCCAGCCAAGAACAGACCCTCGCGAGGCTGTTCTTCCTTGTATTCATCATCATCATCAGCCCAAGAGGCAATCCACACACCACGAACTGGAGTAGGGTATTACACCACAACGGTGGCCTGAACCAGTATAAACCCCGTGTCTCTTGTGTTGTTCTTTCCGTAGTTTTAGATCCTAGCATGGCGGAGGGGTGCAGGTAGGTAGGAGGCGAAATCTCCGCGCGCACCCCAGTGTTCGAACCTCAAGGGTCTGCCGGAACCCGAAATCCGACATTTGGCGCGCCAGGTAGGGGTGCGCCGGGATTCGTCTTCCACCACCCCGTTCTTCTCCGACCATCACGCCCATGTCTAACGCTCGTCGGGCCCGCGCCGATCGCCGGGCCGCACTCGCTTCCTGCGTCGCCCGGACGGCCCCTGTCGCGGGCATCCACGCCGTTCCCCGTCACCTGCCGTCAACGCCGCCACCGGATCGGCGGGGGACGAGCGGCAAGCATCGTCCCAGCATCCGTCCGTGCGGCAAGACGGCCGCACCGCAACTCCCTCGCTCGCCCCGGCTGGTTCTTCGTCCCGCACGCTCCGCGCGCCCATGGAGGCTCGGGCCGCGCTCATCGCGGCAAACGAGCTCCTGCGCTACTGTCCCGTCGACGACGTCTACGACGAATGGCTCGACCGCATCGCCGAGCTCGTCCACGCCGCAGGGGGCTCTCCTGCGCCATCCGTCCCACTGCACCGCACCCCGCCCCGCGCGGGCGACGAGGCTCCGGCGGCGCCCTGGCCGCCTCCTCCTCAAGAAGACGCCATGGATCCAAGGCGCGTGGCCCCTGGGCAGAACCCGCTCCGTCAGGTGCCAGCGCGGCAAGAACAGAGCTGCCAAGAAGTCCCTCGCCCGCAAGAAGCTGCTCGGGCGCTCCCTGCTCCAGCACGTCGTGACCATGCTCCTGCTCCTGCGCGTCAAGATCCCGCGCTGCTCCCAGCTGCTGCGCGTGGGGACATGCAAGACCAGGCTCTCCGTCACCCAAGGCCTCCTGTGGCCACAGCAGGCTGCCGCGCCTTCACCACCGAACTACGCAGCGTCGCGTGGCCCGGCAAGTTCAAGCCAGACCTGCCTCCTCGCTACGACGGCACGGCCGACCCTGCGGAGTTCCTCCAGCTCTACGAGCTGGGCATCGAAGCTGCCAACGGAGACGAGAAGGTCATGGTGAACTGGTTTCCCATGGCGCTCAAGGACGGGGCCCGCACCTGGCTCCTGAACCTGGCTCCAGGCACAATCTCCTCCTGGGAGGATATGCGCACCCACTTCATCGCCAACTTCCAAGGCACTCGTGACCGGCCACCCGCCGTGAGCGACATGCGCCGCATCAAGCAACAACCCGGGGAGACCCTGCAGAAGTACATCCAGCGCTTCAACAACGCACTCCTCAAGATTCCCAAGGTGACTGAAGAGGCCATAATGTCGGCCTTCTCCGACGGCGTGCGCGGCGTCAAGATGAAGGAGGAGCTGGCAATGCATGAAGACCTGTGCACTTCCTTGGAGCTGTTCAACTTGGCGAACAAGTGCGCCAGGGCTGAGGAAGGGCGTCTCTCCCTCCTCGAGCTGCCTGTCGCAGACCCAGAAGAGAAGAAGCTCAAGGCCAAGGATGTGAAGCGCAAGGGGGCTGCCGTGCTCGCGGCAGAACCAGACACCAAGCGGGGCAGAGATCAGCCCGAACCTTCCAAGAGCGGCCGGTACTGCGTGTACCACGAACTCCACACCCACAACACCAACGAATGTCAAGAACTCCAAGCTGTGCGAGAAGGAAGGATCGGCCGTCGCCCCGACCGCGGTGACCGGGGCTACGGTCGAGGAGGAGGAAGGAACGCAGGACGCTGGGAAGACCGTGGCCCGCTCTAAGGGTGGCGCGACCAACCTCGCGAGGATCGCTGGCAAGACCCGCCTCGCGAGAGAGGATGGAGGGATCAGCCTCGCGAGGGAGACTGGAGGGATCAGCCTCGCGAGGATCACCCGCAAGGCAACGCAGGCCTCCCACCGCTGCCGCCGCAGCAAAGGAGAAACGAGGACTGCCACCAGGACGAGGAGGCTGGGGGCTTCCAGGAGCCGCGCGCGATCGCCTGCATCTTGGGCGGAGCACAAGCCCCCGCCTCTCAATGCATCTTCAAGCAGTTCGCCCGCGAAGTGAACGCAGTCCTCCCCGGGCTCGAAGCTGCGCGCCCTCTCAGGTGGTCGGCGTGCGCCATCACGTTCAGCTCAGCAGATCTGCTCAAGTGTGCGGCTACAGCCGGAGTTCTCCCGATGCTTTGCTCCCCAATCATCAGCAACGTGGTGGTCACCAAGACCCTCATCGATGGCGGGGCAGGGCTCAATGTCCTGTCCGTGGAAACATTCAACAACCTCCAAGTGCCCTACAGCCACCTTCAGCCAACCAAGCCTTTCTCCGATATCACCGACGGCTCCACAGTCCCGATTGGGCAGGTCCGCCTCCCTGTCACCTTCGGGGCACGCGACAACTACCACACCGAGCTCATCGACCTCGACGTCGCCCACATTCGCCTACTGTACAACGCCATCCTTGGGTACCCAGCGCTGGCCAAGTTCATGGCCACAACTCACCACGGCTACAACGTCCTCAAGATGCCAGGAAGCGGCGGAGTCATCACGGCGCCCTATGAAGAGAATGACGTGGTGTGTTCCCTGGAACGAGCCTTTCAGGCCGCGTCACTGGAAGACCCGGATCGTGGAAGTAGGAGGCCTCCCGAGGCCGCCCCTAAGAAGAAGAAGACATCGTCCGGCCTAACCACTCAGGAGGAAGGCCCCTCTGGGCCCGCGCCTGCCCAGGGGGAACCTCCCTCCATCGCATAGGAAAGCGCGCCTGGCGCCCTCCTCGGGCAGGGCTCGGGGCTCTCCCCTGCAGGGCCACCGACCTAGCTAGGGTCACGAGGGAGGCGCTTGGGCACCACGTGGAGGCGTGTTTTGAAGCACATTTCCCTCAAAAAGGAGCAAGGCAAGGAGATCCAGACCCTCAGGAGTTCGTCAGCAAGGTCATTCAGGAGCTACAAGAGTCGAGAGTCATGAAAGGCGGCCACCGCCTGCCAGCAGTGGCTCCCCATCCAGGCGAGGATGGTGGGCTACGCGTCTGCATCGACATACCAGGGCTCAACTGAGTCGCCTCCCTGGAGCGCCTCTGGCCCTCACGAGTGGGGCGCTGCAGAGGTCCACCCCACAGCTGCGTTCGCATGCCTTACGGCTTGCCGAGCACGGCTGACACGTACCAGCGCCTCATGAGGGGCATCACGGAGGCACGAGAGGCCAGGCGTTCCGCAGCCCTGGCAGAGGTGGAGATGGCCCGCGAGGAGCCGCCAGCGCCTTCGGAGCCTCCCGAGGCCCCTGGGCCTGGGGGCTCATGAGGATCAGCTTCCGCAGCCCACCGAGTCTGCTACACCAACACCCTTTCGTCTTCAACATCATCAGGTGACATCTTTCGAGTTTTACTTCCAGCTGGGAGCGCCCCCAGGGCTGCATTATTCCCAGGCCGCGTGGGTCCATCCCTACGGCGTGTATCCCTTTTTATTTCGCATCGTTAGCTTACCTTGTTGGGGGCGCCTCTCGGGCCGCATGATCCCCAAGCCACTCGGGCCATGCCCAGTGGCATATATCTCATTTGCATTTATTTCCGATTATGCGTTAAACCCACCATGCATGATTATTCGATGCCGGTCCACGGCACCTCTTCTTCTCCTTGCTGAGCACTTGCACGTTAAAGGGGGGGGGGTACCTGAGCATCGCGACTCAGGGCTCTTACTGGCTCTCCAGCCCTCACCCTCTGGCCTTGTCCATGGCATCGCGACCTGGCATACCAGCGACGGCTGAGACCAGCTCGAGGGCCGGGACCCGAGCACGTAGAGTGCAGGCATCTAACCAAATTTGCAGGGACACATCACAAGATAAGGCCCAGTGCCAGGCGCAACCCGCTTAGAGGTAGGGCCCCGTGAGTCCCGCGCTGGCTCACGGGTGCCCAGATACACCTCGCCGGGCCCTACCGTGCCAGCCACGTGTCAAGGCGGGACTGTACACGCCCCGGGGGCTCCTCCCAGAGGGGGGCCCCCTCCCACGTACCAGTGGAAGCACCATGCTCTGCGCTGGCTGAGGACACTGCCGAGGAGCGGCTATGCCCGTACACATACGGTAGCACTATGCTCCGCGCTGGTGATAAACAACTGAGGGTGGCCCCCGGGCCGCGTCAACCTCAGGGAGCCCAGAGCTCAGTGTCTAGCCTCATCATAACGCCTTCCCTCGGGAGTGCCGCGCGAGGGGGCTGGGCACGGGGGCTGCGCCTGGGTCACACCCAGAAGCACGCCGCCTAGCCAGGTCCCCCCGGGCCTGGTTCGTCGCGTGTCTCTCCCCGAGCAGAGCCAAGGTACAAAGGCCATTTGAGCGTCAAGGGGGACTCCTGAGCATCGCGACTCAGGAGCCTAACTGGTCACGTAGCCCCTCACTCCGTGGCCCCATCCTGGTTTCCGGTCGGGACCATCGCTGGGTGAGGCACGCGTGCGGCCGGGCTCTGCAGACGTAGAACGGTGGATCCCCCCACATCATACCTCCCTACTTGCTGTTCATGCGTCAAGGGGGACTCCTGAGCATCGCGACTCAGGAGCCTAACTGGTCACGTAGCCCCTCACTCCGTGGCCCCGTCCTGGTTTCCGGTCAGGACCATCGCTGGGTGAGGCACGCGCGCGGCCGGGCTCTGCAGATGTAGAATGGTAGATCCACCCACATCACACCTCCCTACTTGCTGTTCGTGCGCCAAGGGGGACTCCTGAGCATCGCGACTCAGGAGCCTAACTTGTCACGTAGCCCCTCACTCCTTGGTCCCGTCCTGGTTTCCGGTCGGGACTATTGCTGGGTGAGGTACGCGCGGGGCCGGGCTCTGCCGGCGTAGAACATAAGCAAGTAGGAAGGAAAAGTGCAAATTTCAAGGAGTTCAAAAGCAAATATTACAGTCCACACTATTATCTCAATGCCAAACGCAAGTTTATATGCCTCCCCGAGGCATGATACGTGTGCAGGAATTAAAAGAAGGACAGGAGCCACGACGGAGTCACTTGTCGGCGGGGGAGCAGCGCGGAGTGGGTTCGCCTCACGGAGCAGCGGGGTCGGCAGCGCCTTGCTCTGGCTTGGTGCTGAAGGCCCGAAACTTCCCCAGCAGAGCCTCCGCGCGACCCTTCACGGCCTCAGCAGCAGCAGCGGCACGCTCACCACTCACTGGCTCCAGCAGGCCGTCGAGGTCGACACCGGAATCGCGAAGGTAGATGTGGGTGAGGACCCGCGTCAGTGCTGCAGAAGACAGGACACGCGCCTCGGCCTCGGCCGTGGGGCCAAGGCCAAGGACGACATCTTCAAGAGCGTGAACCAGGAAGGAAAGCAGCTTGGCGGGACCATCCTCGGCACCAGCCAGCGGGCTCTCTAGGCCGCTGTCGTAAAGCGTCCTCAGCGAGGAGCGAGCCTTCGCCTCCAACTCCGTGAAGGCCGCGCGGTCCTCGGCGAGAACCAGGGCCTTGCCATCCAGCTCGACCTTCCTCGCCCCCAACTCCTGCTCCAGCGCGCCTAGGCGGTCGCGGCGCTTCCTGAGCTTGGCCTCCCGGCCCTCGACGGCTGCCTCGCGAGCCTTCACGCCTTCTTCCTGCTCTTGGCGAAGGTGGACCTCTTTCGCGAGCTGGTCCCACAGGCCTTGCAGCTCGTCCTCCAGCGCCTTGCAGCGACCACGGACGTCGACCACCTCCCCCAGGGCTGCATCACGAGAAGCCTTCGCCTCAAGGACGGCCTGCTTCTCCTCGTCGCATGTCGTTGAGGCCTGGACCAGCGCCGCCCGAATCGAGGCGTCGGAGCGAACCCATCCTGAAGCTAGCTCCAAGCGCCCGGCCACCAAGCGGGGGTCAGCGCCAAGAAGGTCCTGACGCAGTCGGTCTAGCTCAGCAATAGCATGATCCAAAACGGCAGAAGGAGTCGGAGAAACAGCAGCCGATGGAGTAAGAGGAGAAGGCGGCAGCGCAGCCGCGGCATCCTGAGGTGGAGTCTGCCGCGCCCCGACAGCTGTAGTGGCGGTGGCAGGCAAGAGCACCTCGGGAGCCACTTGGGCCGCGGGGGCTGAGCTTGCCCCAGCCGGCTCAGCCAGGCCT
The DNA here is from genome assembly GCF_002162155.2 of Triticum dicoccoides. Taxonomy (NCBI): domain Eukaryota; kingdom Viridiplantae; phylum Streptophyta; class Magnoliopsida; order Poales; family Poaceae; genus Triticum; species Triticum dicoccoides. The sequence continues at coordinate 113,747,654 of NC_041380.1, forward strand.
TGCGAGGACGACCGGGTAGGAGAAGCCTGTGCGTAGCGGTCACCCTCCTTCGCAGGCAGAAGCGCCGCCACGAATGGAACCTCGGGAGCCCCCTTCGGCTTCTTTGCTGCAGGCGCCAGCCTATCCAAAAGATGCGGACGTCAAGCCTCAGAAGCAGAGCAAGAGATAAAGACAAGAATCGAATGCTTACGGGTCGTTTCTAGTGAGCTCAAGCGGCCTCCGGCCAAATTTGAAGCCTGAAAGCCGGTTGGAAGGGTCAACCTCGGGAAGCTTGGAGGCAGAAGGTGCGTCTGCGGTTCGCCCCGGGGCCGGGGGAGACCCGGGGGAGGTCAGCCCGGTCCTGTCCTTCTTCGGGATCGGGGGCGGGCTCCCGCCGTCCTGCTCGTCGTTGTCCTTGTCGTCGTCTTCGTCGTCATCCTCATCGTCATCGCTCGGAGAGAGGCGGAGAACGTGAGACCCGCGCCGGGGGAAGGGAGCCCTCGACTCTCCGTCAGTCGCCTCGGAGTCAGGCCCTTTTCCCCGCTCCCCTCCTTCCTCCTCCTTGCTGGATTCGTCGGAGGGCACATCCACCGGTCCCTCGGGAGCTTCCAGGGGCACGGGCCCCTCCCCGTTGAAGACAGGCATGGACTTCACCACCCGCTCCCAGTCGTCGCAGAGGAACAAAGGCGTAGGAGCGCCCTCCAACCTCGCCACATTGCCCCCAACCAGAGATTGGAGAACCGCAGCCAGGTCTTCGTCGGCCAAGGCCGCGGGGCTCGGACGGGGCCTCCACATTGGAAGTGAGTACTGCCGAAGCGGAGCCAGCTGGTGCTCCAGGAACTCCCTCAGCAGCGACACGCCAGTCAGCTTCGCCGCCGCCATGTCGGTCGGCCTCAGATCCGCGTCCATCTTCTCCAACACCATCTTCACGTGGGGATTCGCAAGCTCCGCTCGACCTCAGTCGCTGGAGCTCGTGGGCTGCTCTGTGGGCAAGACTAGCCGAGGGTGGATGTGCCTAGCATCCACCAAGATCCACTTGCTCCTGAAGCCCTCAATCCTTTTCCCAGGATTCGAGATGGCAATGGCGCCACCGTACGCGATGAAGCTCGCGCATGCGGAAGCAGGACCGTGAGAGGTCCGGAGGTAGAAGTAGTGGCGCAGCAAGGCCACTGAGGGCTGCACCCCAACGTGGGCCTCGCAATAATAAGCAAAGATTGCCAGGAGAAGGACGGAGTTGGGATGAAGATGCAGAGCCTGTAGCTTGTAATGGCGGAGGACAGAGAAGAAGAACTCGGAGAAGGGAGGCACCAGGCCAGCAACAATGGCACTTACGAAGAGCGGATAGAAGGTGCTCCTTTGACCCTCAGGGGTGGCGGAGCCGGCCTTGAACACCTTCGCCCCGTCGATTCCCCACGCCGTCGCCATCCGGCGCAATCGGGCAAGGCTCGCCTCCGACACGTTCGGCGGGTCCAGGGCAGACGAGTACCAAGCTGCGGCCGGGGGCTGGCGAGGCGCCATGGTCCCCTAAGTCGCACGGTCAGAGCAGATCTGGAAATTTCGGAGGAAGGAAGGAGAGGCGCAAGAAAGGGGATCTGAGCAGCAACCGGGGAAAGCAGGAAGCAGGGCCTAGGTGGATGCCACTCCTTTATCAACTCGTGCGGTTGCTAAGGCACCCACGTCCAGTCAACTGCCATGTGGCGCCCAAGGCCGCAGGCTGTTAGGGCCCGCGGCGCTTCGCTCTTGCCCTTCCGCCTCCCTGCACAGCCAAGTCCGGGTGCGCCTTGGGCCCGGGGGCTACTGTCGGTGTTTTGGGAACGGGGGTCCCGAGGCTTGCCTGCTTGCGGCCTGCGGCGTGGCTCAAACGGGGGCCCAGCACGGCCCATCTTCACCAACACAAACCCAAGACCCTCGCGAGGGGCCAAGCCTCGCGGGGCGGATGACGCGGAGCTTCCTCAGGCACGGCCTCGTCAGGCTGGCTCACGAGAAGGCGGAGAGATCAAGGCGGGGTACCTCACGAGGTGCCCGTGATGCAAGCCATGACGAGTCAGGGCGCCAGGCGGGTGCCAGCCGCGCAGCATCCTCCTTTCCTCTTTGGTGCAAAGGGGGCAAGCGCAGCCGCGGAGTACCGAGGTATCAGGCAAAGGTTGCCATTTCGGTGCAACGAGACCAAGACCAGGAGGACTACGAGAAGGAGGTCACTGTGGAGCCCATGACGGCGTCATCACTAGAGCTTTGCGCAGGCGAAGACTACTTTTGTCAGGATAGCTGATACTTGCTGTCCCCCTTCAAATTAGCCCGCCATTGTTGGCTCCCTTCCCGCTCGATATTTGGGAAGAGGACTAGGGCCTCTATAAATAGGACCAGCCACCCACAAAGCAAGGGTCTGGGAGGAGGGGGTTCGGTCGGAAGCAGAGAGAGAAAGAGAGAGAGAGAGAAAGGTGACTGAACCCCTCCGAGCAGTTCATCGCCCCAGCCAAGAACAGACCCTCGCGAGGCTGTTCTTCGTTGTATTCATCATCATCATCAGCCCAAGAGGCAATCCACACACCACACACTGGAGTAGGTTATTACACCACAACGGTGGCCCAAACCAGTATAAACCCCGTGTCTCTTGTGTTGTTCTTTCCGTAGTTTTAGATCCTAGCATGGCGGAGGGGTGCAGGTAGGTAGGAGGCGAAATCTACGCACGCACCCCAGTGTTCGAACCTCAAGGGTCTGTCGGAACCCGAATCCGACAGCTGAGTTGAGAGATATGAAGTCTCCAACAAGTTCTACAGTTGCAAAATGGAGGAGAATAGTTCTGTCAGTGAACACATACTCAGAATGTCTGGATACCATAACCACTTGACTCAGCTGGGAGTTAATCTTCCTGATGATAGTTTCATTAACAGAGTTCTTCAATCACTATAATATGCAAGGGATGGAAAAGACAATTCCTGAGGTCTTCGCGATGCTAAAGGCTGCGGAGGTAGAAATCAAGAAGGAGCATCAAGTGTTGATGGTGAACAAGACCACTAGTTTCAAGAAAAAGGGAAAAGAGAAGAAGGGAAACTTCAAGAAGAACAGCAAGCCTGTTGCTGCTCAAGGGAAGAAGCCCAAGTCTGGACCTAAGCCTGAGACTGAGCGCTTCTACTGCAAAGGGACTGGTCACTGGAAGCGGAAAATCCCCAAGTATTTGGCGGATAAGAAGGATGGCAAAGTGAAAGGTATATTTGATATACATGTTATTGATGTGTACCTTACTAATTCTTGTAGTAGCGATGTGTATTTGATACTGGTTCTGTTGCTCATATTTGCAACATGGGCTACGGATTAAACGAAGATTGGCAAAGGACAAGGTGACGATGCGCGTGCGAAATGGTTCAAAAGTCTATGTGATCACCGTCGGCACGCTACCTCTACATCTACCTCGGGATTAGTTTTACACCTAAATAATTATTATTTGGTGCTAGCGTTGAGCATGAACATTATATCTGGATCTTGTTTAATGCGAGACGGTTATTGATACATCTCTGTCGTATCTACTTTTCCAAACACTTTTGCCCTTGTTTTGGACTCTAACTTGCATGATTTGAATGGAACTAACCCGGACTGACGTTGTTTTCACCAGAATTGATATGGCGTTATTTATGTGCAGAAACAAAAGTTCTCGGAATGACCTGAAACTTCACGAAACATCTATTTGGAAATAATAAAAAATCCTTGCAAAAGATGAAGACCAGGGAGCCCACCACCTGTCCACGAGGGTGGGGGCACGCCTGCCCCCCTAGGGCACGCCCCCTACTTCATGGGCCCCCTGGAGCTCCTCCGACCTCAACTCCAACTCTATATATTTGGTTTCAGAGAGAAAAATCAGAGAGAAGGATTCATCGCGTTTTATGATACGGAGCCGCTGCCAAGCCCTAAAACCTCTCGGGAGGGCTGATCTGGAGTCCGTTCGGGGCTCCGGAGAGGGGAACCCGTCGCCATCGTCATCATCAACCATCCTCCATCACCAATTTCATGATGCTCACTGCCGTGCGTGAGTAATTCCATCGTAGACTTGCTGGACGGTGATGGGTTGGATGAGATCTATCATGTAATTGAGTTAGTTTTGTTAGGGTTTGATCCCTAGTATCCACTATGTTCTGAGATTGATGTTGCTATGACTTTGCTATGCTTAATGCTTGTCACTAGGGCCCGAGTGCCATGATTTCAGATCTGAACCTATTATGTTTTCATCAATATATGAGAGTTCTTGATCCTATCTTGCAAGTATATAGTCACCTATTATGTGTTATGATCCGTTAACCCCGAAGTGACAATAATCGGGATACTTACCGGTGATGACCATAGTTTGAGGAGTTCATGTATTCACTATGTGCTAATGCTTTGTTTTGGTACTCTATTAAAAGGAGGCCTTAATATCCCTTAGTTTCCATTAGGACCCCGCTGCCACGGGAGGGTAGGACAAAAGATGTCATGCAAGTTCTTTTCCATAAGCACGTATGACTATATTCGGAATACATGCCTACGTTACATTGATGAATTGGAGCTAGTTCTGTGTCACCCTATGTTATGATTGTTACATGATGAACCGCATCCGGCATAATTCTCCATCACTGATCCATTGCCTATGAGCTTTCCATATATTGTTCTTCTCTTATTTACTTTTCCGTTGCTATTGTTATCATCACTACAAAATAGTAAAAACATTACTTTTGCTATCATTACCTTTTGCTACCACTACTATCATATTACTTTGCTACTAAACACTTTGCTGCAGATATTAAGTTTCCAGGTGTGATTGAATTGACAACTCAGCTGCTAATACTTGAGAATATTCTTTGGCTCCCCTTGTGTCGAATCAATAAATTTGGGTTGAATACTCTACCCTCGAAAGCTGTTGTGATCCCCTATACTTGTGGGTTATCAAGACTATTTTCTGGCGCCGTTGCCGGGGAGCATAGCTCTATTCTTTGAGTCACTTGGGATTTATATCTGCTTATCATTATGAAGAACTTGAGAGATCCAAAAACCAAGATTTATCCCTCAACTACGAGGGGAGGTAAGGAACTGCCATCTAGCTTCGCACTTGATTCACCTTCTATTTTGAGCAAGCTTGCGACACCTAAACCTGCTTCTGCTATTCATTCTGATATGTCACATGTTATTGATGACGCCACTTCTTCTATGCATGATACTTATGGTGAAACTACTTCTATGCTTGATACTACTGTGCCACTTGGTGAATTTCTTGATGAACAACTTGCTAGGGTTAGAGAGAATGAAAATCTTGAATCTGATAATATTGATGAAAGTGATGATGAAGACTTGCCCGTTATTCCTAAGGGTTATGTTTTTGATAAAGAAGCTTCTTTAGCTATTTTAGCTTGCAAAGATAGTTATGAACTTAAGAGGTTATTAGCTAAATGGAATAAGCAATCTCTAAATGCTAGGATGAAACCTGACCCTGCTTTTGCTACTTCACCTATCTTTGTTACCGATAAGGATTATGAATTCTCGGTTGATCCTGATATAATTACTTTGGTTGAATCTGATCCTTTTCATGGCTATGAATCTGAAACTGTTGTGGCACATCTTACTAAATTAAATGATATTGCCACCCTGTTCACTAATGACGAGAGAACTCATTACTTTTATATCCTTAAAATATTTCCGTTCTCATTAAAGGGTGATGCTAAGATATGGTTTAATTCTCTTGATCCTGGTTGTGTGCGTAGTCCCTAGGATATGATTTATTACTTTTCTGCTAAATATTTCCCCGCTCATAAGAAACAAGCTCCTTTAAGGGATATATATAATTTTGTGCAAATTGAAGAAGAGAGTCTCCCACAAGCTTGGGGGAGGCTTCTCAAGTTACTTAATGCTTTGCCTGATCATCCTCTTAAGAAAAATGAAATACTTGATATATTTTATAATGGACTAACCGATGCTTCCAGAGATTACCTAGATAGTTGTGCTCATTCTGTTTTCAGGGAAAGAACACCGGATGAAGCTGAAATTCTATTGAATAATATGTTGACAAATGAAAATAATTGGGCACTTCCTGAGCCTATTCCTAAACCAACTCCAAAGAAGAGAGGTGTTCTATTTCTTAGTCCTGAAGATATGCAAGAGGCAAACAAATCTATGAAAGAAAAAGGTATTAAAGCTGAAGATGTTAAGAATTTACCTCCTATTGAAGAAATACACGGTCTTAATTTACCGCCTGTTGAAGAAATATATGATCTTAATCCTTCACCTATTGAAGAAACTCATGGTCTTGATAACCCGGCACAGGTAGAAAAGGTAAATTCTCTCTATAGATATGATAAAGCTGAAATCCCATTTACTAAGTTTGCTAGCCCATGCTTAGATGAGTTTGATAAATTTATGGCTAAGCAAGAAGATTTTAATGCTTATTTTGGTAGACAATTGAAATACAATTCAAATATGCTTGAACACTTGGGTGATTATATGGCTAATGTCAAAGGTGAACTTAAACTTATTAGTAAACATGCTTCTATGGTTACCACTCAAGTAGAACAAGTACTTAAAGCTCAAAATGATTTGCTCAATGAATTTAATAGTAAGAATAATGATAACGCTGTTAGAGTTATGACTAGAGGTGGTAAAATGACTCAGGAACCTTTGTATCTTGAAGGCCATCCTAAGAGAATTGAGCAAGATTCTCAGAGAAATAATATAGATGCACCTAGTCCTTCTAAAAGGAAGAAAAAGAAAAAGGATAGGACTTTGCATGCTTCCAGTGAACCTATTGTTGATACACCCGAGAATCCAAATGATATTTCTATCTCTGATGCTGAAACACAATCTGGTAATGAACCTAAAACTAGTGATAATGTTAATGATAATGTTCATGATGATGCTCAACCTAGCAATGATAATGATATAGAAATTGAACCTGATGTTGATCTTGATAACCCACAATCAAAGAATCAACGTTATGGTAAGAAAGACTTTGTTGCTAGGAAACACGGTAAGGAAAGAGAGCCTTGGGTTCAGAAAACCCATGCCTTTTCCTCCCAAACCATCCAAGAAAAAGGATGATGAGGATTTTGAGCGCTTTGCTGCAATGATTAGACCTATCTTTTTACGTATGTGATTCACTGATATGCTTAAAATGAATCCTTATGCTAAGTACATGAAAGAAATTGTTACAATAAGAGAAAGATATCAGAAGCTGAAATTTCCACCATGCTTGCTAATTATACTTTTAAAGGAGGAATACCTAAGAAACTAGGAGATCCAGGAGTACCCACTATACCATGCTCCATTAAAAGAAATTATGTTAAAACTGCTTTATGTGATCTTGGAGTCGGTGTTAGTGTTATGCCTATCTCTTTATATCATAGACTTTATGTGAATAAGTTGACACCTAGTGAAATATCTTTGCAAATGGCTGATAAATCAACTGCTATACTTGTCGGTATTTGTGAGGATGTGCCTGTTGTGGTTGCAAACATTACTATTTTAACAGACTTTGTTATTCTTGATATTCCCGAGGACGATAGTATGTCTATTATTCTTGGAAGACCCTTTTTCAACACTGCAGGGGCTGTTATTGATTGCACTAAAGGCAATGTCACTTTTCATGTTAATGGTAATGAGCATACGGTACACTTTCCGAGGAAACAACCTCAAGTTCATAGTATCAACTCTATTGGAAAAATTCCATCGATTATATTTGGAGGTTTTGAATTTCCTCTTCCTACTGTCAAGAAGAAATATGATATTCTTGTTATTGGGGATGTGCATATCCCCGTTGAGGTAACATAGTGTTATTCGAAATTTCTCCAGTTCCATGTTATTCGGAATGAGTTCGTTAACAAGACTTGATCAACCTTGTTAGTGGATTCCTTTTGATGAGCATGAGATGGATGAAACTAGAAGGCACAACCTTCTGTACCCTCCTCTTACTTTCTGTTATTTATATTAAATAAAATAAAAATATTATTTTTCTGTCTGTTATCTGATTTATCCGTGCAATATAAAAATACCCCGAAAATAAAAGTTCTCCAAATGCCTTGAAATTTAAATATGATTTTTCTGGAATATTTGAGAATATTTGGCACTGAGAACACAGCAGGAGGAGCTGGCACCTGGACACGAGGGTCAGGGGCGCGCCCTACCCCCTGGAAGCGCCCCCCTGCCTCGTGGGCCCATGGTGGCCCTCCTCCACTTATTCCTGCACCCACACACTACTTCTTCCTCCCACAAACACGAATATCCAGCTCAAATCCGAGTCCAAGCTCATTTTGCTGCCATTTTCGATCTCCTTGCTCAAAGCACCTCTCACAAAACTGCTTGGGGAGATCGTTCCTTGGTATGTGACTCCTCCATTGGTCCAATTAGTTTTTGTTCTAGTGCTTTATTCATTGCAAATTTGTGCTTCCTAGGTGACCCTATTCTTGAGCTTGCATGTCAAATTTATATGGTCAAAAGTAGTTTTGATGCATGATATAGGCTCTAGGCACTTGTAGGAGTAGTGGCTATCAATTTTGTTGAGTTTGGTTTACTTTTATTTTGAAGTTACTAAAAATTTCAGAATTTTTCAGAAAATAATGAAGAGATTTTTGAGGGGCTCATCGAGACGAAGCTCGAAGGAAAAGGCACAAAAGCCCAAATATAATCTGCCTCGCACCGCGGAGGTTCGGTCGTGTGAATGGCCTTCCGATGATTTCTTGAGAGCAGCCGGGATTTATGAAGATTTTTATGAATTGGCTGAGAATGCAGGCCTCACCGCTTTCCTCCATGACCAACGCGACCAGTATCTCTTACTCACAAATATCTTTGTGCAAAACTTTCATTTCCATTCTAGGAGCTCACCACCTACGGTGGAGTTTTATTTATATGATGAGCATAAGGAGATGTCACTTTATGATTTTTGTCGGGTTTGTTTGGTCCCTTTTGAGGGCACGACAGAGGAACCACATCGCGGTGATGTGGATGGGTTTATTGATACAATCACTGTAGGGGAAACGAGGAAGGTTTCCGATGCACGAATCACTAGCATACATTTTCCTGTTTTACCCTACTTTACGATATTTTCTAGTCGTTGCTTAATTGGTTGTGGAAACTGTGGAAACCTTAGTGTTCCTGATATTATTATTTTGTTCCATGGTTTATTCAGTGATAACTCTGTTAGTATAGGTGGTATTACTGCTAAACGGTTAAGTCTGAACCGTACAAAGGGCCCCATCTTTGGAGGCATATGTGCTTCACGCCTAGCTGCACATTTTAACATACCTATTAGGCATTATGAGAAGGAAGAAAAATTGCTGCCTCATGTTTATTTAGATTATAAGAGTATGGTGGCACATGATTTTATTGTTAAGAATAGGGAAGGGGAGCTTAAATACAAATTGTTCTTTCATAAACATCATCCTGAGACCATTACCTTGCCTGCTCCTTCCTTGTTTGATTTATCTTCAGGCCAATACCTTGTTCCGTTAGAGGCTATTCACGCCTACCGGAACCCTACATCAGCCACAGAGCCTGAGTTGGAACCACAAGTTGATCCTCCACGATAGTCTAGTTACCATTGGGATCCAAAGATGATTGCCAACCAGTGGCAATCAGAGTCTTCTTCATCGTAGTACGACCCCAATTATTATTATGGATATCCGTCAGGCCAACCGTGGCCATAGACCAACTTAGGCCAAAAGCCTAAGCTTGGGGGTGTACGCATTTCCCACCGACATTACATTCATGTTCACACACTCATTGCTAGATATCGGTGCTCATACTTTTTCATTGTATCATCCATGCTAGTTTATTTTACTTTTATGCTTTCTTCTTGTGTGTTTAATAAAACCTTAAGAAAAACCAAAAAAATTAGTTGTAGTTTTTAATTAGTTTACTTTCCATGCTTGTAGTAGTAATTAAAAAAGAAAACCCAAAAAGATTTCATGTTCTTCTTTTGCTTGTTGGGAGCTTTCCCGTGTAAATAGTTTTATTTCTTTTCTTTTCTTTGGGGGTTGATAGGAGAAGACCATAATTAAATTGTTGAAGTAGCTCTTATATGCATTATTGTTGATATGACAAAAGAGCCCATATTGCCTTGTCTTCTCCTGTTTATTGAATGCTTGCAGATTCCAGCTTAGACCAATGCACGTGCACTATTATTATTCACACTATTCGGTCGTGCAAGTGAAAGGCAATTATGACGATATATGATGGACTGACTGAGATGAGAAAAGCTGGTATGAACTCGACCTCTCTTGTTTTTGTAAATATGATTAGTTCATCGTTCCTGATTCAGCCTATTATGAATAAATATGTTTGCAATGACAACTAGAGATCATAGTTTCTTGTGCCATGCTTGATTAGCTAGGAGCTTATAATGGTTTACCTTGCGTGCCAACATGCTATTAAAATGGTTGTGATGTGGTATGATAGGGTGGTATCCTCCTCTGAATGATTTAAGTGACTTGACTTGGCACATGTTCACACATGTAGTTGAAACAAAATCAACATAGCCTTCACGATATTTAGGTTCATGGTGGATTATATCCTACTCATGCTTGCATTCGGTGTTGATTAATTTTAATGCATGTTCATGACTGTTGTCGCTCTCTAGCTGGTCGCTTCCCAGTCTTTTGCTAGCCTTCACTTGTACTAAGCGGGAATACTGCTTGTGCATCCAACTCCATAAACCCCAAAGTTATTCCATATGAGTCCACCATACCTACCTATATACGGTATCTACCTGCCGTTCCAAGTAAATTTGTATGTGCCAAACTCTAAACTTTCAAATAAATATCCTGTTTTGTATGCTCGAATAGCTCATGTATGAACTAGGGCTGTCCGTATCTTCCATGTTAGGCGGGTTATTCTCAAGAGGAGTGGACTCCGCTCCTCACTCACGAGAAAGTGGCTGGTCACCGGGATGCCCAGTACCATGCTTTATGCAAATCAAATCAAAATAATTGCAAACAAAACTCCCCCTGGGACTCTTGTTAGTTGGAGGCACTCGTTGTTTTGAGCAAGCCATGGATTGATGCTTGTTGGTGGAGGGGGAGTATAAACTTTACCATTCTATTTGGGAACCGCCTATAATGTGTGTAGCATGGAAGATATTGCCATCTCTTGGTTGTTATGTTGACAATGAAAGTATACCGCTCAAAATATTATTCATCTCTATTTCAAAACCGAGCTCTGGCACCCCTACAAATCCCTGCTTCCCTCTGTGAAGGGCCTATCTATTTACTTTTATGTTGAGTCATCATCTTCTTATTAAAAAGCACCAGTTGGAGAGCACCACCGTCATTTGCATTCATTATTGTTAGTTTACATTGAGTATGACTTGACTGGATCTCTTTTACCATGAATTACAATGTCTAGTCAGTCCTTGATCTTTAAAGGTGCTCTGCATTTATGTTTTGCGGTCTCAGACAGGGCTAGCGAGATACCATCTTGTTATATCATATTATGATTATTTTGAGAAAGTGTTGTCATCTGAGATTTATTATTATTGCTCGCTAGTTTGTTATGCTATTGATATGAGTAAACTTGAGACCTAAGCGTTATTGTGAATGTGGTTAGTCATAATCTTTGCTGAAAACTTGAATGCTGGCTTTACATATTTACAACAACAAGAGCAAACAGAGTTTGTAAAAGTTTTTCTTTATCACTTTCAGTTTATCAACTAAATTGCTTGAGGACAAGCAAAGGTTTAAGCTTGGGAGAGTTGATACGTCTCCGTCATATCTACTTTTCCAAACACTCTTGCCCTTGTTTTGGACTCTAACTTGCATGATTTGAATGGAACTAACCCGGACTAACACTGTTTTCAGCAGAATTGCTATGGTGTTATTTATGTGCAAAAAAAAGTCCTCGGAATGACCTGAAACTTCACAGAACATCTATTCGGAAATAATAAAAAATCCTTGCAAAAGATGAAGACCAAGGGGCCCACCACCTGTCCACGAGGGTGGGGGGCGCGCCTGCCCCCCTAGGGTGCGCCCCCTACCTCGTGGGCCCCCTAGAGCTCCTCCGACCTCAACTCCAACTCTATATATTTGGTTTCAGAGAGAAAAAAATCAGAGAGAAGGATTCATCGTGTTTTACGATACGGAGCCGCCGCCAAGCCCTAAAACCTCTCGGGAGGGCTGATCTGGAGTCCGTTCGAGGCTCGGAGAGGGGAATCCGTCGCCATCGTCATGATCAACCATCCTCCATCACCAATTTCATGATGCTCACCGCCATGCATGAGTAATTCCATTGTAGGCTTGCTGGACGGTGATGGGTTGGATGAGATCTATCATGTAATCGAGTTAGTTTTGTTAGGGTTCGATCCCTAGTATCCACTATGTTATGAGATTGATGTTGCTATGACTTTGCTATGCTTAATGCTTGTCACTAGGGCCCGAGTGCCATGATTTCAGATCTGAACCTATTATGTTTTCATCAATATAGGAGAGTTCTTGATCCTATCTTGCAAGTCTATAGTCACCTATTATGTGTTATGATCCGTTAACCCCGAAGTGACAATAATCGGGATACTTACCGGTGATGACCATAGTTTGAGGAGTTGATGTATTCACTATGTGCTAATGCTTTGTTTGGTACTCTATTAGAAGGAGGCCTTAATATCCCTTAGTTTCCATTAGGACCCCGCTTCCACGGGAGGGTAGGACAAAAGATGTCATGCAAGTTCTTTTCCATAAGCACGTATGACTATATTCGGAATACATGCCTACATTACATTGATGAATTGGAGCTAGTTCTGTGTCACCCTATGTTATGATTGTTACATGATGAACCGCATCCGGCATAATTCTCCATCACTGGTCCATTGCCTACGAGCTTTCCATATATTGTTCTACGCTTATTTACTTTTCCGTTGCTATTGTTATCATCACTACAAAATACCAAAAACATTACTTTTACTATCATTACCTTTTGCTACCGCTACCACTACTATCATATTACTTTGCTACTAAACACTTTGCTGCAGATATTAAGTTTCTAGGTGTGGTTGAATTGACAACTCAACTGCTAATACTTGAGAATATTCTTTGGCTCCCCTTGTGTTGAATCAATAAATTTGGGTTGAATACTCTACCCTCGAAAACTGTTGCGATCCCCTATACTTGTGGGTTATTAGTTATTCATTTAAATCAGAGAATAATGGTTGTTCTATTTATATGAGTGATATCTTTTATGGTCATGCACCCTTGATGAGTGGTCTATTTTTGTTGAATCTCGATTGTAGCGATACACATATTCATAATATTAAAGCGAAAAGATGCAAAGTTAATAATGATAGTACAACTTATTTGTGGCTCTACCATTTAGGTCATATTGGTGTAAAGCGCATGAAGAAACTCCATGTTGATGGGCTTTTGGAATCACTTGATGCTTGCGAACCATGCCTCATGGGCAAGATGACTAAGACTCTGTTCTCCGAAACAATGGAGCGAGCAACTGACTTATTGGAAATAATACATACTGATGTATGCGGTCTGACGAGTGTTGAGGCTCGCGGCGGGTATCGTTATTTTCTGACCTTAACAGATGATTTGAGCAGATATGGGTATATCTACTTGATGAAACTTGAGTCTGAAACATTTGAAAAGTTCAAAGAAATTCAGAGTGAAGTAGAAAGTCATCATAACAAGAAAATAAAGTTTCTATGATCTGATCGTGGAGGTGAATATTTGAGTTATGAGTTTGGTCTTCATTTGAAACAATGTGAAATAGTTTCGCAACTCATGCCACCTGGAACACCACAGCGTAATGGTGTGTCCGAATGTCGTAACTATACTTTATTAGATATGGTGCAATCTATGATGTCTCTTACTGATTTACCGCTATTATTTTGGGGTTATGCTTTAGAGACGGTTGCATTGACGTTAAATAGGGCACCATCTAAATCCATTGAGACGACACCATATGAATTGTGGTTTGGCAAGAAACCTAAGCTGTCATTTCTTAAAGTTTGGGGCTGCGATGATTATGTGAAAAAACTTCAACCTGATAAGCTCAAACCCAAATCGGAGAATTGTGTCTTCACAGGATACCCAAAAGAGACTGTTGGGTACACCTTCTATCACAGATCTGAAGGCAAGATATTCCTTGCTAAGAATGGATCCTTTCTAGAGAAGGAGTTTCTCTCGAAAGAAGTGAGTGGGAGGAAAGTAGAACTTGATGAGGTAATTGTACATTCTCCCAAATTGGAAAGTAGTTCATCACAGAAATCAGTTCGAGTGATTCCTACACCAATTAGTGAGGAAGCTAATGATGATGATCATGAAACTTCAGATCAAGTTACTACCGAACCTCGTAGGTTAACCAGAGTACGGTCCGCACCAGAATGGTACGGTAACCCTGTTCTGGAGGTCATGTTACTTGACCATGACGAACCTACGAACTATGAGGAAGCGATGATGAGCCCAGATTCCGCGAAATGGCTTGAGTCCATGAAATCTGAGATGGGATCCATGTATGAGAACAAAGTGTGGACTTTGGTTGACTTTCCCGATGATAGGCAAGTCATAGAGAATAAATGGATCTTCAAGAAGAAGACTGACGCTGACGGTAATGTTACTGTCTACAAAGCTCGACTTGTGGCGAAAGGTTTTCGACAAGTTCAAGGAGTTCACTACGATGAGACCTTCTCACTCGTAGCGATGCTTAAGTCTATCTGAATCATGTTAGCAATTGCCGCATTTTATGATTATGAAATTTGGCAAATGGATGTCAAAACTGCATTCCTTAATGGATATCTTAAAGAAGAGTTGTATATGATGCAACCAGAAGGTTTTGTCGATCCTAAAAGTGCTAACAAAGTGTGCAAGCTCCAGCGATCCATTTATGGACTGGTGCAAGCCTCTCGGAGTTCGAATATACACTTTGATAGTGTGATCAAAGCATATGGTTTTATACAGACTTTTGGAGAAGCCTGTATTTACAAGAAAGTGAGTGGGAGCTATGTATCATTTCTAATATTATATGTGGATGACATATTATTGATTGGAAATAATACAGAATTTCTGGATAGCATAAAAGGATACTTGAATAAGAATTTTTCAATGAAAGACCTGAGTGAAGCTGCTTATATATTGGGAATCAAGATCAATAGAGATAGATCAAGACGCTTAATTGGACTTTCACAAAGCACATACCTTGATAAAGTTTTGAAGAAGTTCAAAATGGATCAGTCAAAGAAAGGGTTCTTGCCTGTGTTACAAAGTGTGAAGTTGAGTCAGACTCAATGCCCGACCACTGCAGAAGATAGCGAGAAAATGAAGGTCATTCCCTATGCCTCAGCCATAGGTTCTGTCGTGTATGCAATGTTGTGTACCAGACCTGATGCGTGCCTTGCTATAAGTTTAGCAGGGAGGTACCATGGTAATCCAGGAGTAGATCACTGGACAGCGGTCAAGAACATCCTGAAATACTTGAAAAGGACTAAGGATATGTTTCTCATTTATGAAGGTGACAAAGAGCTCGACGTAAATGGTTACGTCGATGCAATCTTTGACACTGATCCAGATGCTCTAAGTCACAAACCGGATACATATTTATATTGAATGGCGGAGCTGTAAGTTGGTGTTGTTCCAAGCAGAGCATCGTGGCGGGATCTACGTGTGAGGCGGAGTACATAGCTGCTTCGGAAGTAGCAAATGAAGGAGTCTGGATGAAGGAGTTCATATCCGATCTAGGTGTAATACCTAGTGTATCAGGTCCAATGAAAATCTTTTGTGACAATACTGGAGCAATTGCCTTGGCGAAGGAATCCAGATTTCACAAGAGAACCAAACACATCAAGAGACGCTTCAATTCCATCCGTGATCAAGTCAAGGAGGGAGACATAGAGATTTGCAAAATATATATGAATCTAAATGTTGCACACATGTTGACTAAGCCTCTCTCACGAGCAAAACATGATCAGCACCAAGACTCCATGGGTGTTAGAATCATTACTATGTAAGCTATATTATTGACTCTAGTGCAAGTGGGAGACTGGAGGAAATATGCCCTAGAGGCAATAATAAAGTTGTTATTTATATTTCCTTATATCATGATAAATTTTTATTATTCATGCTAGAATTGTATTAACCGGAAACTTAGTACATGTGTGAATACATAGACAAACAGAGTGTCCCTAGTATGCCTCTACTTGACTAGCTCGTTAATAAAAAATGGTTAAGTTTCCTGACCATAGACATGTGTTGTCATTTGATGAATGGGATCACATCATTAGAGAATGATGTGGTGGACAAGACCCATCCATTAGCTTAGCATTATGATTGTTAGTTTTATTGCTATTGCTTTCTTCATGACTTATACATATTCCTCTGACTATGAGATTATGCAATTACCGAATACCGGAGGAACACCTTGTGAGCTATCAAACGTCACAATGTAATTGGGTGATTATAAAGATGCTATACAAGTGTCTCCGAAGGTGCTTGTTGAGTTGGCATAGATCGAGATTAGGATTTGTCACTCCGTGTATCAGAGAGGTATCTTTGGGCCCTCTCGGTAATGCACATCACTATACGCCTTGGAAGCAATGTGACTAATGAGTTAGTTGCGGGATAATGCATTATGGAACAAGTAAAGAGACTTGCCGGTAACGGGATTGAACTAGGTATGACGATACCGACGATCGAATCTCGGGCAAGTAACATACCGATGACAAAGGGAATAACGTATGTTGTTATGTGGTTTGACCGATAAAGATCTTCGTAGAATATGTAGGAGCCAATATGAGCATCCAGGTTCTGCTATTGGTTATTGACCGGAGATGTGTCTCGGTCATGTCTACATAGTTCTCGAACCCGTAGGGTCCGGGCGCTTAACGTTCGATGACGATTTGTATGATGAGTTATGTGATTTGAGGACCGAAGTTTGTTCGGAGTCCCGGATGAGATCACGGACATGACGAGGAGTCTTGAAATGTTCGAGAGGTAAAGATTCATATATTGGAAGGTTATATTCGGACATCGGAATGGTTCCGAGTGATTCGGGTATTTTTCTGGAGTACCGAGGGGTTACTAGAACCCCCAGGGAAGTATTGGGCCAACATGGGCCTAAGGGAGAGAGAGGGAAGCCCGCCGGGGAGGGGGGGTGGCCGCGCGCCCCCTCCTGGGAGTCCGGATAGGACAAGGAGGAGGGGAGGCTCCCCCCTTCCCTTTCCCTCTCCCTCTCCTTCCTATTCCCTCCGATGGAAGAAAGGAAGGGGGGGGGGGCGAATCCTACTTGGACTAGGAGTCCAATTAGGACTCGCCCCTCCTGGCCGTCGGCCTCTCTCCCCCCTCCTTTATATACGTGGGCAGGGGGCACCCCAAAGGCGCAACAGACAATCTCTTAGCCGTGTGCGGTGCCCCCCTCCATAGTTTAACACCTCAGTCATATCGTCATAGTGCTTAGGTGAAGGCCTACATTGGTAACTTCATCATCATCGTCGCCACGCCGTCGTGCTGACGGAACTCTCCCTCGACCCTCTACTGGATAAAGAGCTCGAGGGGTGTCATCATGCGGAACGTGTGCTGAACACGGAGGTGCCGTACGTTCGGTACTTGGATCGGTTGGATCGTGAAGACGTTCGACTACATCAACCCCGTTAACATAATGCTTCTGCTTTCGGTCTACGAGGGTACGTGGACACACTCTCCCCTCTCGGTGCTATGCATCTCCTAGTTAGATCTTGCATGATCGTAGGAATTTTTTGAATCACTATGCTCCCCAACACCTGCACCTTCACTCTGACCCCAAGTCTAGAGGCATTTTCCATGTCCACCCTCTGGCACGTCGATGATGGCCGCTCCTGCTGCTTCTGGACCGATCACTAGATCAATGGTCGCCCCGCCTCCGAGTGCCCAGCGCAGACAAACAAAGAGGGTTTGCACTTGTGATCCTGGGTCCAGACATCTTTGGTGTGCTTGGCCCAGCCATCCTCGTAGAGTTTGTTGACCTTTGGCGCCAAGTCTGGCTAGTTCACCTCTCCGATGCTCCTGACAAGATTCAATGGCGGTGGACAAAATCGGAGTTTACTCAGCCATCCTACTACGACCAGCTCTTCATCGGCTCCATCACCGACCCTCACTGGCGCCTGACATGGAAAACTTGGGATCCGCTTCGGGTAAAAGTTCATCTATGCCTTGCCGTCCAGGGGCAGTGCTGGACCGATGAGTACCTCGCCTGCCAAGGTTTGTCCCACAACTCCTGTTGCATCTTCTACAATCAAAAGCCGGAATGTATGCAACACCTGCTCAACGGCAACTCCTTCTCACATCAAGTGTGGCATGAGATCTTCTCATGGTGCAGACTGCCTACTACCATCCCCTACAATGACGTCCCATTCCTCAAATGGTGGGCAAGCTCCTTCCTCCTGACTCATGTGGCCATGTGCAAGGGATTCACCTCCATCGTCTCCCTCACTAATGGTGGCTGTGGAAACATAGGAACTGTCATGTCTTGTCATGTCGCCCGTCTTTCGCCTCGGCACCCAGCATCGTCAGACTCCTGCTCCAAGAGAAGGCCAAATGAAATTTGTGCTTCCCTCCAATGAGCTTCGCCGTGGGTCTTGGGCCTCTATGGTTTCTGCTTCCGCTAGCCCGACAACCCCATCCGATGTGGTGCTTCAATCTGCTCTTGCTGACCAAACTGAGTTGCTTCAAGGCTGGCAGGCACATATTGAGAGCTTTATGGAGCGAGCAGAGGATGCTTTGAGTAGGCTCTCCCTTGTGCCGGCTATACTGCATACCACACTGACGACATGGTCTCTTGGTGTGGCCGATGTTGGCACCACGAAGGGCGAAGGAGCAGAGACCTATGGTTGTTTCTTCCCTTGTGTTCGGGACAATTCACCGACAATGTTTGCTTCAACCGCTGTGTTGCCTACTGTCTTGGGCAAGTCCATCACTGCTGTGCTTGCGACTTCGGTGCTACAGCTAATGCCTGAGCTTCGGGATATATGTTTGAGCCCTGCTTCGCCTCTGTCCTTGCAGAGGTTGGAGGTGGACTCGTCGTCGACCTTGTGTGAGGGGCATGTTTCGCCTCTGTCACGTGAGCAACTGGAGATGCCGAAGTCCATTGTGTCAAGGGTCCCTGTGGTGGAGGATGTCATGTCAGTGGTTTCTCGGGCCAATGATGTCGTTGAGGCCAAATGGTTGGTGCCTGCTCCTAAGAGCCCCTTGGTTGATGACAACTACGTCAAGAAGTACAATGAGTTGTACGACTTTCTTAACAAATGGGTGGTTGATCAGCCTCGATCCGACTATACAGGTGGGTGCCTCCTGAAGGAGAAACCCAACAGGGAGAAAGCAAAGACAAACAAAAGCGAGAAGAGCGGCGTCATTCGGAAGGCGCCCGTGACTTCATGATGGAGGGTGCTTCATTTCTTTTGTGTGCGGTGTTCTTGTCTGGAGCTTCGTTGTTTTGTACAAGTGTGGAGAATTGCGGTTGTGATGCATTAGGAGGGCCACATGTGCGGTCATGGTGTTTCGTGTTGTGTGAATAGTACGCATGTGGGTTGTTTTTATCGATTTTTACCCGGTTTTCTGAAATTAACTGAAAAACTCTATTCTTCTTAATTAATCGACGAGGCAAAAGTTTTGCCTCAGTTTCAGAAAAAACCTTACCTGAACGTACAAAATGGAGCCTCGTTTTTATTATTCCAACATCTGGAACTAAATTATTGCACTGGGATTTCCCAGCTGGCCTGGTCCAATAGCAAAATCTTTGAAGAATGAGATATTCTCAGTAACTGCAGCCCAGTAAATCCCATTGAGGAACTTTCCCTTGTCCGCAAAATCGCAACTCAATAACTGGCCAGTGCATACAAAAATGGAACCTCGATCGATCCTTCGTTTTCGTTCCAAAATCGCAGTGCCGGGATATCTCAGCGCAATAAATCACGAAGGAGGAGTATCCTTTTCCTTGTTCGTAGCGACCCCATAACTGGCAGCGAGTTAATCACCGGATATCCATCCGGTGCGAGTGCGTAAAATCTTCCAACCCCAGTGTATCTCCAATTAAATAAGGCCAGGAGAAAAGCGCGAGGGGCAGGATGCAGCATGCATGCATGCATACGCGTGCCCTCAGCGTTTTCCGCAGCTCCAAGCACCCGCCTCACGCGCCCTGTGACGCACGCCCGCGCGCGGCCGAGACCCGCCGTCCACCCCCCCTACCCTCCGCCGCACCGGTAACCGACCGACCGAAGCCCGGGCGAGGGACAGGCCAGGCGGGCGTGCAGTAGCCGACAAGCAGCGCGCGCGCACCCGTTTGCTCCAGCTTTCCTCCTCGCCCCGCGCCCGGCTGCCAGGCACTACCCCGCGCTGCCGCCTAGTACCGCGGCATTTCCGTTTGCACCGTCCGCTTTTCTCCTCCGTACTCCCTGCTGTCGCTCCGGGGCAGTTTCCCTTCCCAGCGCTTCCGTCCTCTCGCTCCCCCTCTCGCTCGCCGTGCGCGTCGTCGTCCTCGTCGATCGTTGTGGCCGCGGTGGCCGCCATGGCCGGGCGTGGGGCTTCCTGGGGCGTGATCAGGGCGGCGGCGGTGCTGGCCCTAGCTGTGGCCGTGCTGGGAGGGGTCGTGGCTTCGGCGTCCAGGGCGGAGCATGTTTCTTCCCGCGCCGAGGAATGTACGTACTCCTCCTCTCCCCCCTAGGCCCTACCTACCTAGATCTGCCCCTCTCGGAGTTGCCTTGCTTGCAACGCTCGATCGATCGTCGACTCGTCGTCCTTCCTGTGCACGACGGCTTCTCCGGCCCTTTTCCTTGATCTTCGCTCTGTGCTGAGCTCGCCGGACGTAATCCGTCCAGGTTTTTCGTGATTGCTTCTCGTGTAGAAGAAACTGCATATCCATGATGATTTAGCTCTTCCTTTGGTTCTAGCTCGCTAGTACCCCTCGTTTTCTTTCGAACCAGATTAAATTCAGTTCATCTACTCACTCCTTTTTGCATTGCATGGTCGATCGACGGCCGTTGTGGCGTGGTTTTGCAGTGAAGGCTCTGATGGCCATCAAGGCGGCGCTCCATGACCCGGACGGAATTCTCGGAGACTGGATCGTCACTGCCGGTCGTCACCGGTGCCGGTGGACGGGGGTCACATGTTCCGTCGGCCGTATCGACTCACTGTACGTACCGCCGCGCCGTTAACTAATCCTTTCCGTGCCGTGTGCTTGGTTTGAAGTTTTCTGACTCATGCATGGTTTCTCTCTCCTGCTTGCAGACAACTGCAGAACATGGGCCTGGCCGGCACACTCTCGCCGGCGATCGGGAAGCTGCGGCGACTGCGCAATCTGTAAGCCCTGTTCGATAGCACTACGTACTTTACGCTCATCCGTTCGGAACGCAGGAATACGAAGGTTTGATCCGGGTCTGGGTGTTTTCTTCCACAGGTTATTGCACCATAACTCAATCTCTGGCCCTATTCCCGACGCCATTGGAGGGCTGCCGCTGCTACGACATCTTTCCCTGTCAAACAATCAGCTCAACGGCACGATACCTGACTCGCTGATCAATTCTAGCAGCCTCTTCGTCATGTATTTCCTTTTCTCAGTCTACTAATCACTGTCTTTCCTCTTCTTAAATTTGTGGAAAATCTGGTATTCGCTGATGATTTTTACGTACGTTATGATAAGTTAGCTTGAAAATCGCTCTATTTCTCAGGGATCTGTCCTTCAACAACCTGAGCGGCACGGTGGAGGCTTTCAACATAAGGAATGTACTGTAAGTGATTTCTAGTTCAGTTCACTTTCTTTTTTCCTGCCCTCTCAGTCCACATGTGGTCTTGGAAGAAAACTAGTTCTGACCTGATTTTCTTCTTCTCTTTTCATGGCACATGCTGGAACGACGACAGCGTTTCCGGAAATCCGCTGTTACGTTATCCCGGTTGCGGAGGAAGTTGCGCCGCCTCCACAGTTTTGCAGCAAGAGATCACTGTCCCCGCACTAGACCCGCCCAGTAAGACATTTACTCTTCTTTGCCCAAATATGAAGAATCTTGTTTCATATAATATGGTAGGGTTAATCATGTTTGGGTTTCTCCACGGTATCCCATGTGTGCTACTTACACTCAATTCTAATTTGTTGCAGCTCACTCACAAAGCGTTGCAGCAACCATCAAATTGGTGGTGATCTGCGTATCAATTGGCTCTGTGGTAACTGTCGCCTTATTTGGAGTCTTCGAGGCTACTCAGCAGTGGCGTAGGCGGCGCCTCCGGATATTTGCTGAGATAGATGGTAACCACGTGCTCTCCAATGTTGTGTATGAGTTTGCATTGCTTATTATTTACCTCCTACATCTGGAGGAGTGACATGTTCATGTCTTGGTTTGCAGAGGAGGATCATAATAATTTATTGTGAGCTTGGGGTCTCCCGGCTCTATTTTTTATTTTTATATCTAGGTTATGTTCCTAGGCAACTTTAGTAAACATACAACATTATTAGCAATTTAGGGAACTTAACATTGCATTGAGAAAGAAGGGTATGTTACAACAGTTTTGTCGCAAAACCGATGGGGGCTTTGTCGCCAATCACACACCCGTCCTCAGATCTAGGGCTACTCTCCAGTCTGATTTCACTCGGCCCTTTCGCACATGCCCTACACCATGCATGTGGCTGATTTTTATAGTGTCTAGGAGCCATATGAGGCGTCAGCTCATGCACCATTGAAGGTTTTGTCGTTCAAGTGCTTCCATATTCACCATACACTCAACATGATTAGTGAAGCTATGTCGTTCTTGGGTCTCGAGCTTGAAGAGTGCATGATCATTGCCCACTAATGCCGGAAGTCATCACCCCTTTGCGGCACACTAGATGTGGAGTGTGACCAAGAGAACACCTGTCATGACCGAGAAGGAACAATCAACAAGGATGTATTGTAGTGTCACTCGCAATTGATCATAGATCACACATGCTAGCGAGTGTGGGAGGCCTCGGTAAGCAAGTCTGGTCGAGGCCGATCCAACACCTATTATGGCATGCAAAAACATGTGTGGATCTATGACACCTTATTTCGTGCCCATGTGTGCCAAATGAGCTTCCAGTGTTGGTTACTCAGCAAGTTACAGAATCAAGCGAGGTGGCATTAATCAGAAGTGTATTGACCGGGTGAGTTACCCGTCATCATATTAAATAACAAGGTCGTGATCAGAGTAAAGGGACAAAAGTTCCAAAGCTCGATGTATTTCACAGTCCAAGCCCAGTTCATGAGCCCCTGCTTGACAATGCTCCTAAATCAGGACTTCGGTGGGACTATGGCATAGATGGTTGGCGTTATGTCAACACATGTTTCTTTGATCCATGTGTCCTCCCAAAAGTATGTTAAGGTCATGTCAGCCATGACCCAATTAGCGTATGAATGGAAGAGAGACGTCACATCATCATGGTGGTGGAGGTCGAGCACAACCCATGGCAAGAGCAATCGGTACAATGCAGTCATTTAACCATTGTGTGTGGAGTGCAGTCCCGAGACACGAAATGTCAAGGATGCCAAGGTCATCATTCTAGAGAGGACCACAAGCCGGTGGTTAGGCGACAGGACAATTGCACCTTCTTCTTTTAGTTCACTCCGCTTCATTGGGAGCTTTGCGAAGCCACTCGGTTTTGTATGGATCGTTTTTGGATATCGAAACTTTTATTGATTATTTGCGCCCCGAATGGGCTCCCTCGTGGCAAACCATTCCCTCAGTCTGCATGTGTGTTGGCCCGTGTCAGTACATGGTCAGGAGGATCCCACATGTGTTGCTTCTCTCTACTTTGCTCTCATATGTTTGACTTTTTCTGGTGTGAGGCCCACACACATGTAACTTTCCCCTTTTTTCCCTATGAAAGAGTTCCAGATTTTGAAAGTTCAAATTTTTTGAAAGTCCAAATCATGAACTTTCTGAAATTCCAAAAGTAGACTTTGAAAATATCAAAATTTCTGAAAGTTCATATTTTTGAACTTGTTGAAATTCCAAAATTTTATTAGAAGATGAAATTCCGAAAGTTTAGAATTCTGAAAGCTAAGCTGTGAATTCTCGAAAGCTGGTATTGTAATTTCCAAAAGTTGCACAAAAAAAGAAAACTGTCATAAATGGAAAGGCACCGGACATGTGACCTTCAAAAATCGACAGTTCGCGTCATCTGAAATCGCTTGCAAGGGGCTATTAGCTCGGCTGCCCACCAGTTATCTCTACTCCTTCTGCACCGTACGGAGATGATACAAACACAAAAGAGTTCAACTTGTGGCATCAACATCTGATTCACAAGGACAAATGCGGATTTTCTTCGATGATGTGTGAGATCTCTATAACTGATCTCCTCCCATGTTCCATTAGCCACCAATTTTTTTTTGCCAAAATGTTGTTTCTTAGAAAAAGTGAAGAATCTTCTCTTTTCACTCATTTCATCATATTTCCATGTGTTCATCTCCACACTAGTACCTTTGCAGAGGAAGGCCAATGCAATGTTCGAGCCAAGTAACGATTGATCCAGAATTCTTTATTGTAGAAAATGGCGGTTCTATCAAATGATTCTACAGATTAATCGTCTAAACTCATTTGGATTATTCTACGATTTTAATTAGTCGAATCTATGATACTACGACTCTCATAGTTATGATCTTGTGATTTATGATCTTATCACTAGAGTCCGGCCCAATTCTTAGTAAGTGATCCTCACAACCTTGATGGAGGATATTACTCACCACATTGTTGTAAACTTAAGAGAAAAGGAAGTGTAGGCGGAAGCCTAGGAGAGCCAATCGAGCAAAACTCTTTGGTTTTCACGTCGTGAAGTGCAATTTTCTCGTATGTGTTTTAGAGAGATTGTTGAAAAAAGACAATCTATAGAGGTTCCCCATCTATATCCAATCAAGAATAGAAGCGAGCCGCTTCCGGCGTCGTCTTGTAGTCTCTGCATTCGGCACACGCATGCGCCCACCATCATGCCTCCTTCGTTCGGGATGAAGCCAAGTGAGAAACACGATAGACAAAGGAAATGCCCACTCGACAGGAGGACGGAAAACAGTAGCTTTGAAGTTGCAGACTCCATCTTAAAAGCTAGAGGGCTTTAGCCCTTTGGTTTTTCAGCAAGAATCACCGCCTTGCGCGTGCTCAAGAACAAGCAGGGGAACACCTTTCCTTTTGAACCTAACATAGCTATAGAGGAACAAAATATTCATTGGGTTGCTCACCCGTGAGCGAATGACACCTCTGCAACCCACACAATATTTTCTGAGATTAAGGGGGGCAAAAAACCCACCGTTTGTTATATTCCAACTCGAAGGTGACTTGGTAGTCAGTACAAATAGATGTAAGCGCACATGAGGCGCAAAAGAAAATTATAGAGGAAGGCACCAAGAGGAGAGCCCAAAACTAGAAGAAAGAAAGAAATGGAGGGAATGGCTGGCTATAGAACCAAACCAAAACCCCAGGAGGCGGACATCTCAGTAGCGAGCTCCGCTGAGCAGCTCGTTCCACCACACGTAATGAACCGCAACAAGGCCTAGGGAGAAAAAGGCGGGCACCAAAACAGCAGCTAGCAACGGAACATCACCGGCACGAACAAATGGTGTCGGATAGCCAAGTTCGTGCGGCAACACCGGTGTGCACCGACGAGTCTGAAAGACAATGCACCACCGAGACCGAAGGGCGTGGCATCGGTGTACCGCCGCTGAGATTGAATGCCAGCGTGCCGCCAAGGCCACCCCGGGATGTTCACGCAAACGTCATTCGGGCCACCATGAAGCACAACCCTGACGGAAAGGAGACACCAAAGTAGAAGCATACTGAGAAAAGTTACTCGCATGAATGAAGAACGTCTGATAGCCGAGTTCGAGCGGAAGCACCGGTGTGCCGCCGGTGAAGCCGAGAAGGCAACACGCATCGAGAACGAAGGGCGTAGTACCGGTGCATTGCCGCCGAGGTCGAAGGGCAGCGGTTCGTCGAGGCCAACACCAGGACATCCAGGAAAGCTCCACTCGAGTCGCCTAAATAATGGCCAGTCGGGGATCAAAGCCGAGGTGGAGATGGAGTAGCAAGAGGTGAGTCCTCCTAAAGCAGAAATAATCCAAGAAGATGCCCCCAAGGAGGAAACAGAGTAGAGACATCGACACCATCCGACTTGGGAACCTCGGGTCTGAGATTTCTCTCGGGGTCTGAGAGCATGGGGGTGAAACAATGCCAAAATCGACACCTTCAAGAAGGGGAAATGGCGGCTGCAGCCATCACCGTCGATGAAGTCTTCACCTAGCAATGCCTCCTCCACCTCACAACTAGAGCAAGCCAGCCAACCACCACCGTAGCCCCTCAACCTAGGCCAGCTTCTCACTCTATATCTCTATCTCTTGTTCTCATATCTAGTATTCTCAAAACTCGCACACATTAATATAGGATGATCCCGAGCCTAGTTTTGCACTTGGGTTCATGTGAGCTCTACATTGTTGTTTGATGCCAAAATCTTCTATGGATCCTTGGAACTGGAAGCTGCGCGTTCGTTTAAAAGGGTGCTCTTGGTTCACTACCCCTTTCTAATCTATGGAATGAAGTACATTTGCTCACAAGTTACTCTCTATATCTACCATAAGGGGGGATCCATCATTTGGTTCATAATCATGTGCAACCTTATTGCAAGGAAACTGATATGACACTACAAGAAACTTGTTGATGTACGACGAAAACCTCGCGATGATGACACTTTTTGTCATGAATAAACCAATATCATTTTGTGATGTTTGTTCAAAGGTGAACCGTCTATATAATTGCAGTGAAATCGATTTGGAATCCATTGATTTGAAGTTATCGTTGTAAGAAATTTCTGAGCCGTACAATGGCCTCTCTTTTCTTATCCAATGGTATCATAGCCATATTTGCTATTGTGCCTTCTGGATTTAACCAAGCCTAGCAATTATTATTGGCAACATGCCATTGCTCAATTAAGCAAGCACTACATGCATTTAACTTTTTCTATCCTAATACCCTCCCACATGAATCCTAATTTTAACTTGTCTATTTGTATTATCACACAATTTGGGAGGTTAACTATCACTCGATAGTCGTAAGGATAATCAAAAAATGATTCAAACTCATACTCTCATCTCAAGCAGACCTTGTCAATGACACATTTCTCTTGTGTTCAATGGTTACCCAAGGTATTTGCACGTGACTAACTTTATCAGGGCTGGAAAGAACTAGAACATGTTGGGTATCCAAATCCATGTTACCACACTATCAGGTATAGTTCGGTTACTCCTAATATATCATGAGTCATATGCTTAAGGGCGACTGATAACCTTATTTACCACATTCATCTCCTTCGTGTACTCATTCACTAAAATATAGATAGTTATATAGAGCTAACGTCTTTGAGATCTTTTGCCCTCCACTCCTAGCACAATAGTGGAGCCAAACATTATGAAAAGGTGGGACATAATATAGGTTGTGTTGTTCAACACCGAACTCATATGTCCTAACTACTAGGCTAATAGGAATAGCGTTTTAATAATACTAGTAGCTAACCTTATGCATGGTTGGCCTAATTGTTCTAGAGGCCCCGGGGAAAAATAAGAAAATGATTCGAGCATTCTTGGTTGTGACTAGATTTCTACACATATAGTACATGGAATATACATGCTATGGACCCCTAGCAGGCATGTGCCTCAGGGTCATTACATTCCTCATCCCTAGCATTATATGTTCTGCTGAGTAAATAGGCAGTTTTTGACTAAATTAATCCACGAATAAATTACTAGCATGGCATTGTCAGAAAAAAACATAATGATATTCGATCATGCAAGCACATACTACGCTACTAGCAGATCCATCTACGTATAATGCTAGCATGGCTAAAACAGAAATCAATAGGAGCAGGATAAACGAGTTATACCCTCCAGTAGGCCACGCAGAGGCCGCAGCGGCGGAGGTGGTAGCAGCAGCGTCCTCGACGGCCTTCTTCTCGGCTTAGAGCTTCTCGGCGGCAGCATGTTCTGCGTTGCTGGACATGGTGATGACGAAGGTGACGCGGATGTAGAGGAAGTAGTCGATCGGAGGCGAGCCGTCGCGTAATCGCTCCCCAAAAACCTAATCGCCCCTCTCTCGTACAGGATCCGAGAGGCGGGGCTTCGTAGGCCTGCTCTCCCGTCGACCGTGTACGCGGCGGACGAGATGGGATCACCGGCGGCAGCATCAGCAATGGAACGATAGTGGGAGTAGAGGCAGATACGATCTGTTTCGCTTGACGGCTAGGGTTTGCAGACGCCCCACATATATACGTGCAGCCGCGTGGAGAGACGTGGGCTGAACCCACGTCCAAGTCGGTAACAGCCCACGATCTGACGTCTCAGATCGTGGTCCACATGTCAAAGACTCTCCATTCCAGACCGGCAAAAATAAGCGCAACTTGATAGCATTTTGATTATCACTGCTACATTTATAGATATTTGATCAAATGGTTCCCACCGTATCTAATAGATTGGTTATTATAAAAACTACTTTGATAGCATTTTGATTATCACTGCCACATTTATATGATTGACTTCTTCTATCTTGTACAACAACAAAGTTTTAGCTACTCTTTGCCAACCTTTGCTTGGGAAGAAGTTTATCTCCTCAATCCTCACTCACTCCCTATCCATTTGTTTTGGCCTTGCCACACAGTCATACATTGGTTAGGAGATGTGTTTGATACAGTTAGACGATCATAATCACCTCATTTTCAGAATCTTCTATGTATATTCTATTTTTAGTCATGTCATGGTTGCCTTTTTATTTTCCTTATGAAATACTCCCTCCATAACTTAATGTAAGATGTTTTTAGACACTATGATAGTGTCAAAAAACGTATATTAAGTTACAGAGGTAGTAGCTTACAATTTTTCCCTCAACACAATTGAACATTTGAATTCCTTCCTAGAATTCAATGCGAAATACCAACTTTTTCATGCGCTTAATGATCATGGTCACATAACTAGTTACTCAACTTTCTTGTGCATCAGCTACAGTGGGCATTCATTTGTTATGTTACTTTGTAGCACTCTATATACCTGATGACTGCTTATGGTAAGGGGTAAATGTTTTCCAGACAAAAAGAACTCAGAAGTAAGCCATGGTCATCTGAAGATGTACACGCTCAAGGATATCAAACAAGCTACCAACAGCTTCCACCCAAATAACATCTTGGGGCATGGAGGATTTGGGATAGTATACAAGGGTATTTTGCTTGATGGCACCATTGCAGCTGTGAAAAGGTTGAGGGAATTTGTTTCTGCTGGTGAAGTTCAATTCCACACAGAAGTTGAAGTCATGAGCTTGGTTGTTCACCGCAACCTCATTAATCTAATTGGGTTCTGCTCTGAAGATAATGAGAGGATCCTTGTATACCCTTACATGCTAAATGGAACTGTTGCTTCCAAATTACAAGGTTAGTTTATCATTATGTATCTTTATATACGCATAGATGTGGGTTATATAATATATCCTATTTTTAATCAAAAACTATAATGCACTTCCTTCATATGACAAGTAATAGAAATTCATGGTTGACCTAATTGGTTGCCTAGCTTGTGTTTTCATCACTGTTTTTATATCAAGATAACCAAGGTAAATACTACATACGTTCTTTTCCCTTTGCCATTTTGAGCAACCGCACAAGCTTGGAGATAAATACTTGACACCTGCTTGTACTAATTACTGATTTGAAAATCATTAACTTGTAAAAGGGGCTGTATTTTATATGGTTATCCATTAGTACTAAATTTCTTATGACAAAAATAAATACTTCTATGTATAATCAAAGTTTTGAAAAAGGTTGACTGCATTTGTTTTATAACAATAAGTAAGAAAGAGCAGAGTTACAAAGTATGATGGAACCTAGTATATATCAGGCAACAATCACTCGGTTTCATCCAAGAAGAAGCTGAGGGATTATTATGACTCTAACAAATAGTTAGTGTCAGATTCATTCATAAAATATCTTGGTGCACATCAACATGTCCAGTGAAAAATGCAAATGTGTGAAAATTCTTGAACAGTCAATGATTTGTTACTCTGCGAACAAAGGATAATACATTGGACTAATTAGTTGATTATATGTTGTGTTGCTAATAAAAAAATCACTTTTATTACTCTTTCTCTGCAGACTCTATTCGTACTTGTTTTCAGAATGAAGTTATTTTATTTTATTTTTACTATTAGCAAATTGAGCAAAGTGTTTTCCGTGGGTTTTGTCAGCATATGTGAGCGGAAGACCTGCGTTAGACTGGGCAGGGAGAAAGAAGATTGCGCTTGGCGCGGCGCGAGGGCTCGCCTATTTGCATGAGCGGTGTGATCCAAGAATAATCCATCGCGACATAAAAGCGTCCAATATTCTTCTTGATGAACATTTTCAAGCGATAGTCTCCGATTTTGGGCTGGCAAAGCTCTTGGGTCAAGGGCAGTCCCATGTTTTCACAGCAATCCGTGGGACATTTGGGCGTATCGCTCCTGAGTATCTGTTGACAGGTGAATCATCGGATAAGACCGATGTTTTCGCGTATGGACTCTTGTTGATCGAGCTAATGACTGGTCGAAAAAGGTTGGACGTTAATCCGGATGAGTTTGAGAAGGGAGGAGTGGTTGATTGGGTAAGTCCTTCCTTTTGTGCCAAATGCATTACATTTCTTCTTGGTAAACATGATGTCTCTTTAGGTCATTCTTGCCATTACATTTCTGATTGAACACGTACGGAAGAAACACTACATCTCTTATTACTCTTATATTATATATCTTAATTATTAACTTATGAGCATTACTGTCAATCTTTTGCCATTTTTAGGAATGTAAATCTTTATCTTCGATTAAGGGAACAAGCAACTCATATACTCCATTAGTACTACAGAACATTACAATGTTTTTTCTTAGGATCAAATAAACCTTTTCACATAATATCCAAGAGTTGAAGAACTTGTTGCGCAAAATGTGCCATGAACGGCCATTGATCTCACATGGATGTGTGATGGTCTTCCTGCAGGCAAGGCAGCTCCTTAACGATGGCCTGCTGAGCTCGTTCGTGGACGAGAGGCTGAAGTACAACTACAACTACGCCGAGGCGGAGGAGATGGTCCAGCTAGCCTTGCTCTGCACAATGTACAGGGCAGCCCACCGCCCAAGGATGTCTGAAGTCGTCAGGATGCTGGAGGGAGATGGGTCGGTCGCGGGGAGATGGGAGAGATTGAAGGATGTCAAGGCACCGGAGCACGGAATGGAAACCCCCAAGATTGTGCTGTCTCCTGCGCATTACAGTGAAGAGGAGCATAACTCCGTGGAGCTGGAGGCAGTTCAGCTCTCTGGGCCAAGGTGATCTCGTAACCATTTGACATGCCAGGGAACATATCTGGGTTTCCCACCCGTTTACCGTGATGCCGCGCTCCCGCCCGTCGGAAAGACTTGCGATGGTCATAAACGTTTTCTGAAACGACTTGGATTGATGAACCATGCATGACATAATAATTTAGCGCCTGTCAATAAATCTCTGAGGAGACATAGAGACAAAATTTCAGTTAATATTTTCTGCCCTCTGCCACCACCCTTTTATCTTAGAACTTTCGTGACATGTTTTTTTTTCTTGAAATTTTCATCACCAATCATGGTTTTCCAAACTTCGAAATGGAGGGAGCGTGGCACAGCCGTCTTGGGTGGTAGCACAATTGTGCGTATAGCCCCCCTAGGTTAAAAGAGTGCATATATCCAATTGGCGGAAAGAAAACAGAACTGAATATAGAAAATATTTCTGTAGGTATATTATTTCCCCCCTACCAACTGTTCATTTCTTCTTCTCACAAAAACCAAAAAAACTCAAAGCTTCTGTCTTAATCTTATCAAGCTTACTAAGGCTGACTGTAGTCACACTTAATTTTTCTTTCTCGGGATTTTTAATGACTATTAGTAGCATTAGGTGGAACATTTGGCATGTTAGTGTACCCAAACAGCTGACAGACAACACCCTGCCGCAAACAAGACGCAGACATTGTGACAACAGACACAAGCGAGCTTCAGAGCGCTTACGCTCTAGCTTGGTTTCTGGCTTTCTGACCACCGGCCTGCACGCAGAACTATTCCGATGCATGACAAAGCATCACAAGCCCAGAGCGGTGAAGTACAGAGCCATGGACCACGTGCCTGATCCGTGTGTTGGAGCAATCAGAGATGCTGCTGGTTCCTAGCGTAGCGTTAGTGGTAGTGAACTGGGGATGGCAACGCATGTCACTAGCTTCCGTTTTCCAGTTCTGGACCCTGCGGGCCCATCACCCTCTATCAGCATGCATGCATGCATCCATGAAAACATCAGCTCACTGTTGCCACTGTAGCTGTTGCTGGCACTGAAGCTGGCTTGGTGATAGAGATGGAGAGGTCGAGCGAAGGGAGTTTGGCGGGTGCTGTTGGATGGAACGCTTCATTGGTGTATAACTGCCGTTGTCAATAAGGGCTCTGCTTCTGGACTTGGCCGGCAGCGGCGGGCACACACTCTCATGCGATGCAACCACGCATCTCTGCACGTTTTGTAGCTACTAGTAGCTGTTTGCAGGCCGGGTTTTGAGGATGATCCATCAGGCAGGGTAGCAAACAAAACGGGACTCGGCAGGCTTAATTCTTGTTTTATTCGTACGTGAGCGAGTGGAACAGGAGGATTCCATTGAGGAAATCAGGAGTGCGTTTGGATGTTGAAGCAAGATTTTATACTGGAACTAGTTTTGACCCATTCGGATCCAGAAGGGATAATCGCCATCGGTTTTGCGAAAGCACATCAAGATATATGAGATGTCTTGAAGCAACTCTAGCAAATTGTCGTAAGTTCAACCTTTATAGTGGCTTTAAAAGAGCCTTTAAGAAAAATTATACCATATGGACATTAGTTAATTATATGATGAATGATACGGATATACGTAATATATACGAGAAGAACTACATTCGTTGGAGAGGTGGTAAATAGAGGTATTTTCTTCTCTTTTCTTCACGTTGACGCGGTAAGAATTCACACCATGACAATTTTATAGGCTAGAACCCCATTGTTTGAGCGTGCATAAGTTGTTTTTGGTCCCCGTAAACTACGAGTGAGTAAGGAAATTTGAGGAGCAACTTAGGGCATGTACAATGGTTGATAAGATAATTTTATTTTAAGTCTTACATGTAATTTAGATATGACAAAAAAAGACGTCTACAATGAGTTATGTCTTAGCTTTTTTTTTCAATAACTAGTTATTTCTAAAAATGCGATGTGACATATTGTGCTAAAAAACCATCTCTTGTCTTCTCTTAAATAAGAAAAGACAAGTCTTTTCTTACGGGTTCTCTCTCCTCCACCTCATCATTTATCCTATATGACACTGTTAAAATAGCATCATTGTACATTCCCTTAAAGGGATGGAAAGGGAACATGCTCTGTGTAAGGAATTGGAAAGTGACATCTCGTTAACTGCACACGCGAGAACGGAACAAAAAGAGTTGAGACAACAACTTGAAACACTAATGAAACGTGAGGATTCCTTCGTATGAATGTAGTAAAGCCGTAATATAATACGCTAGAAAGTTTGACTTTTGAAATGGTTGCAAGGAGAAAAAGAAAAAGAAACCCTCAGGGGAGATAGAAATATAAATACTGTCATGCTAAGGCTAATGGATGGATGAGGGAAATTCATTTTACCTCTCCTTGAGCAAGATTAGGGAAAAAAAGATTGTGAGAAAATTTTCGATATATTCATCTTCAATCATGACATTAGAACGAATACCAGAAATAATAAAAATTGCATCCAGATTCGTAGACCACCTAGCGACGACTACAAGCACTGAAACGAGCCGAAGGCGCGCCGCTGTCATCGCCTCTCCATCGCCGGAGTCGGTCACAACTTGTTGTAGTAGACAGTCGGGAAGTCGTCGTGTTAAGGCCTCGTAGGACCAGCGCACCAGAACAGCAACCACCACAGATGAAGAATAACGTAGACCAGAAGGATCCAACTCAAAGACACACAAACATAGACGAACAACGACGAGATCCGAACATATCCACCAAAGATAGATCCGCCGGAGACACGCCTCCACACGCCCACCAACGGTGCTAGACACACCGTCGGAATGGGGTCTAGGCGGGGAGACATTTATTCCATCAGCAGGGAGCCGCCGCCGTCTCATCTTCCTGAGCAGAACACAAACCCTAGCAAAACTGAAAGAAACGACTAAAAACGGAGCCCTCCCGCCGGCCCTTGCCGAGATCCACCGCGCCCCCATGGCCCTAGTGTTGGGGAACGTAGCAATTTCAAAAATTTCCTACGCACACGCAAGATCATGGTGATGCATAGCAATGAGAGGGAAGAGTATCGTCCACGTACCCTCGTAGACCGTAAGCGGAAGCGTTATGAGAACGCGGTTGATATAGTCGAACGTCTTCACGATCCGACCGATCCAAGTACCGAACGCACGGCACCTCCGAGTTCAGCACACGTTCAGCTCGATGACGTCCCACGAACTCCGATCCAGTAGAGCTTCAAGGGAGAGTTCCGTCAGCATGACGGCGTGTTGACGGTGATGATGTTGCTACCGACGCAGGGCTTCACCTAAGCACCTCTACGATATGATCGAGGTGGATTATGGTGGAGGGGGGCACCGCACACAGCTAAGGGATCAATAATCAACTTGTGTTTACTGGGGTGCCCCCTGCCCCCGTATATAAAGGATCAAGGGAGGAGGAGGCCGGCCCTAGGAGAGGCGCGCCAAGGGAGTAGGATTCCTACTCCTAGTAGGAGTAGGTTTCCTCCGTTCCTAGTCCAACTAGGAGAAGGGGGGAAAGGAGGGAAGGGGAGAAGGAAGGGAGGGGGGGGGGGCGCCCCAAACCCCTTGTCCAATTCGGACTGGGCTTGGGAGGGGCGCGCGCCACCTCCTGGCTGCTACCTCTCCTTCCCACTAAAGCCCATTAAGGCCCAACACTTCTTCCTCGTATTCCCGTAACTCCCGGTACTCCGAAAAATACCCGAATAACTTGGAACCTTTCCGATGCCCGAATATAGTCATCCAATATATCGATCTTTACATCTCGACCATTTCGAGACTCCTCGTCATGTCCCTGATCTCATCCGGGACTCCGAACTACCTTCGGTACGTCAAAACACATAAACTCATAATGCAAATCATCACCGAACTTTAAGCGTGCGGACCCTACGGGTTCGAGAACTATGTAGACATGACCGAGACACGTCTCCGGTCAATAACCAATAGCGGAAACTGGATGCTCATATTGGCTCCCACATATTCTACGAAGATCTTTATCGGTCAAACCGCATAACAACATACGTTGTTCCCTTTGTCATCGGTATGTTACTTGCCCGAGATCCAATCATCGGTATCTCAATACCTAGTTCAATCTCGTTACCGGCAAGTCTCTTTACTCGTTCTGTAATGCATCATCCCGCAACTAACTCATTAGTCACATTACTTGCAAGGCTTATGGTGATGTGCATTACTGAGAGGGCCCAGAGATACCTCTCCGACAATCGGAGTGACAAATCCTAATCTCGAAATGCGCCAACGCAACAAGTACCTTCGGAGACACTTGTAGAGAACCTTTATAATCACCCAATTATGTTGTGACGTTTGGTAGCACACAAAGTGTTCCTCCGGTAAACGGGAGTTGCATAATCTCATAGTCATAGGAACATGTATAAGTCATGAAGAAAGCAATAGGAACATACTAGACGATCAAGTGCTAAGCTAACGGAATGGGTCAAGTCAATCACGTCATTCTCCTAATGATGTGACCCCGTTAATTAAATGACAACTCATGTGTATGGTTAGGAAACTTAACCATCTTTGATTAACGAGCTAGTCAAGTAGAGGCATACTAGTGACACTATGTTTGTCTATGTATTCACACATGTATTATGTTTCCGCTTAATACAATTCTAGCATGAATAATAAACATTTATCATGAAATAAGTAAATAAATAATAACTTTATTATTGCCTCTATGGCATATTTCCTTCAGTCTCTCACTTGCACTAGAGTCAATAATCTAGTTCACATCGCCATGTGATTTAACATCAATAATTCACATCACCATGTGATTAACTCCCATAGTTCACATAGTCATGTGACCAACACCCAAAGGGTTTACTAGAGTCAATAATCTAGTTCACATCGCTATGTGATTAACACCCAAAGAGTACTAAGGTGTGATCATGTTTTGCTTGTGAGAGAAGTTTATTCTACGGGTCTGCCACATTTAGATCTGTATGTATTTTGCAAATTTCTATGTCAACAATGCTCTGCACGGAGCTACTCTAGCTAATTGCTCCCACTTTCAAAATGTATCCAGATTGAGACTTAGAGTCATCTGGATCAGTGTCAAAATTTGCATCGACATAACCCTTTACGACAAATCTTTTGTCACCTCCATAATCGAGAAACATATCCTATTCCACTAAGGATAATTTTGACTGCTGTTCGGTGATCTACTCCTATATCACTATTGTACTCCCTTGCTAAACTCAGTGTAGGGTATACAATAGATCTGGTACACAGCATGGCATACTTTGTAGAAACTATGGCTGAGGCGTAGGGAATGACTTTCATTCTCTTTCTATCTTTTGCCGTGGTCAGGCTTTGAGTCTTACTCAATTTCACACCTTGTAACACATGTAAGAACTCTTTCTTTAACTGTTCCATTTTGAACTACTTCAAAATCTTGTCAAGGTATGTACTCATTGAAAAAACTTATGCGTCTTGATCTATCTCTATAGGTCTTGATGCTCAATGTGTAAGCAGCTTCATCGAGGTCTTTCTTTGAAAAAACGTTTTTTTTTCAAACACTCCTTTATGCTTTCCAGAAAATTCTACATTATTTCCGATCAACAATATGTCATTCACATATACTTATCAGAAATGTTGTAGTGCTCTCACTCACTTTCTTGTAAATACAGGCTTCATCGTAAGTCTGTATAAAACCATATGCTTTGATCACTTTACCAAAGCATATATTCCAACTCCGAGATGCTTGCACTAGTCCATAAATGGATCGCTGGAGCTTGCACACTTTGTTAGTACCTTTTGGATT
Organism: Triticum dicoccoides; assembly: GCF_002162155.2. NCBI lineage: Eukaryota > Viridiplantae > Streptophyta > Magnoliopsida > Poales > Poaceae > Triticum > Triticum dicoccoides. The sequence continues at coordinate 113,784,650 of NC_041380.1, forward strand.
GATAAAACCTTCAGGTTGCATCATATACAACCCTTCTTCCAAAAATCCATTCAGGAATGCAGTCTTTACATCCATTTGCCAAATTTCATAATCATAAAATGCGGCAATAGCTAACATGATTCGGATGGACTTAAGCATCGCTACGGGTGAGAAGGTCTCGTCATAGTCAACTCCTTGAACTTGTCGAAAACCTTTCACAACAAGTCAAGCTTTGTAGACAGTAACATTACCATCAGTGTCTGTCTTCTTCTTGAAGATCCATTTATTCTCGATGGCTTGCCGATCATCAGGCAAGTCAACCAAAGTCCACACTTTGTTCTCATACATGGATCCCATCTCAGATTTCATGGCCTCAAGCCATTTTGCGGAATCTGGGCTCATCATCGCTTCCTCATAGTTCGTAGATTCGTCATGGTCTAGCAACATGACCTCCAGAAAGGATTACCGTACCACTCTGGTGCGGACCATACTCTGGTTGTCCTACGAGGTTCGGTAGTATCTTGATCTGAAGTTTCATGATCATCATCATTAGCTTCCTCACTAATTGGTGTAGGAGTCATAGGAACAGATTTCTGTGATGAACTACTTTCCAATAAGGGAGCAGGTACAGTTACCTCATCAAGTTCTACTTTCCTCCCACTCACTTCTTTCGAGAGAAACTCCTTCTCTAGAAAGGATCCATTCTTAGCAACGAATGTCTTGCCTTCGGATCTGTGATAGAAGGTGTACCCAACTGTATCGATTTACCCAATTGAATCCACCGGAGAAGAAAAGAATGACGAATGACGAACTTGAAGCTCCGTTAGAATCTCCACGATAAATCACCGGATCGAAACTTGAAAGAAAAGGATGAAGAGACTTCACATGAATAAAATTGATAGTTGATTTAGAAATCTGATTCCTTGAAGGAAAAGGGTGGGAGGGCGGGAAAACAAAGGCAACTTGGGGACGGATGAAACAAACACCGTTGAGAAGACTTAGAATTGATCTTGCGGATGGGGAGAATGATGGGATCATCTCGAAGAGAAGCGCACCAGTTGGAAACAGAATTTGGATGACAATCTCGATAAATAAGAAGGATTAGTATTCACATAGGGATATGAGAATACCGCTTAGGAAAGGTATGAAATCAACACTTGACTTCGAAGCAACTCGAATACCACAACTCAAAAACAAAACAAAGGATTGGCTTCCAGAATAAGCCGGAACAAACATATGATAGAGATTTCGTCCGAAGTTTTTGTGGTGGGGCCCACACGGGCTCGATCGTACAGCACCATCATGTACAAGGCAGTGCACATGACATATGAAGCGTCCCCGAGTCAGCATAGCCAAGGACTCTTTAAGACACAACGAGACCACTGTAAAACCAACTGTGGATGGGCGGACCACTAGACGTCGAACCCCAATCTCATATCATGCATCTGTCGGAAAGATATCCTAGGAGCTACTTGAATTCCCACTTATAAACTCCTGAAACTTTCTGGTTATGCAATCGGGTGTTGTGGATACAGGGGAAGCATAATATCTCACCCAAAACTAACTAATCCTACATCCAGCTGTATCCATCCTTCAACACATAACCAAGAAACCTTCGGAAATCATTTACCTCAACCTTCAAAAAGCATCCGTTATACGAGTTATGGCAATACTCCCGAACTCCTGCCCCAGTACTGGGTGGCGTCGAGGTTATCTCACCGACAACTGCATAAAAGAGATTTTTTATGTCGGCGAAACTCAGGTATTCCAGAACTGCAACGATAAAATTGTGACGACAACACCTCGGAGCTCAACTCCCCGGGACACTCCACAACCCCTAAATGTCAGGAGGCACCAAGAACAATGTTCTCATCACAAAACCATCGGAACGATTCCAAGATACCCGCGTGATCCTAAAAAAAAGTAGTGAAATTTGAGAAGAGAAGAGTGAAAACTCTACGTCAGGATGCCTCACCAGAGCGACGAAGGGACTGAGGAGTAGAAAGAATCCTACTCTCCGATATATATAATCCTATAAGACTCAAAACATTTTTCCAGACTCAACAACGCCAGCGATTCGATCAAGCAGGGGGCTCCTAAGTCGGGGAAGGCTCTGATACCAACTTGTAACACCCATGATGCGGCTATATCTCCCACGTGTCGGAGCATGACTTAGAGGCATAACCGCATTGTAGGCAATGTCGCAAGAGGGGTAATCTTTACACATCCCATGTACTGAATAGGAAAGAGGTACAGAGTTGGCTTACAATTGCCACTTCACACAATAAATGAATAAAACATTACATCATCCAGATACAATCAAGGTCCGACTACGGAACCAAAATAAAAGAAGACTACCCCTAATGCTACAGATCCCCGATCGTCCCGACTGGGCTCCACTACTGATCAACTGGAAACGAAACAACACAATGAACACGATCTTCATCGGGCTCCTCCTTGAGCTTGGTTGTGTCACCTGTACGATAACATCGGCACCTGCAAGATGGTTTTGGAAGTAATCTGTGAGTCACGGGGACTCAGCAATCTCACACTCTCGCGATCAAGACTATTTAAGCTTATGGGTAGGGAAAAGTTGTTAGGTAGAGCTGCGGCAAGCACTAAGCATATATGGTGGCTAACTTACGCAAATGAGAGCGAGAAGAGAAGGCAAAGCACGTTCGTGAACTAGAAGTGATCAAGAAGTGATCCTGAAACTACTTACGTTCAAGCATAACTCCAACACCGTGTTCACTTCCCGGACCCCGCCAAGAAGAGACCATCACGGCTACACACGCGGTTGATGCATTTTAATTAAGTTAAGTGTCAAGTTCTCTACAACCGGACATTAACAAATTCCCATCTGCCCATAACCGCGGGCACGACTTTCAAAAGTTCAAAACCCTGCAGGGGTGTCCCAACTTAGCCCATCACAAGCTCTCATGGTCAACGAAGGATATTCCTTCTCCCAGGAAGACCCGATCAGACTCGGAATCCCGGTTACAAGACATTTCTACAATGGTAAAACAAGACCAGCAAAGCCGCCCGATGCGCCGACAATCCCGATAGGAGCTGCACATATCTCGTTCTCGATGCAACACCGGATAGGTCAAGCTACAAGTAAAACCAACCCTCAAGTTTCCCCGAGGTGGCCCCGCAGGCTGCCCGTTTCGGACCAACACTTAGAGAAGCACT